>NW_027173322.1:1200000-1800000 GCF_018151085.1 Drosophila tropicalis
CTAAGGGGTGCTACTCGTTCATTTGGTTTGGTTATTTTCGGCGTGTTGCCACTTTTTTTCTTTTGCGGGCTTAGCTTCCGCTTAGTTATTTTAATATATCTATCCATTCCAGTTTGGACAGAAGTCGTTGGGTTTACTATTGTGGCTGACTCAGGGCGACTTGTCGTTGACGGCTTGAGGCAGGTCAATACTTCGGCAGACGCTGCAGTAGTTGCTGTCAACGAGCTGACGGTGCTGGTCGGTGCAATCGGTGACCCAGTTATCGTTATTGATGGAGAAGCACACTGCTCTCTCCACGGTAAGTTGCTTTTGATTGCTGAGTGGCTGGCACTTTCGGTGTTATTGCTTACGCTAGCATTCAGTGGGGTCGGCGACACCACCGAAAAGTACGCGTTGTTGCGTTGGACCGAGAGTCGACGCTCACGTTGTTGTTGTACAATTAGTTCTTGTAGCTGTTGCTGTTGGGGATCGAGAGAGCTTGGGCCCGAATTGGTGGACATGTCTTTTGTAAAGATTACGCACTTTGTTGTTGCAACTTAGTATTTATTGCTATTAGCAATTGCTATTTTAGCAATCTAATAGCAATATGATTGTAAATAGGCGTCTCTGGGGCGACTGAGAGCCCTACACAAATTTTTGCAAACGCGGTCTTTTTTTACACTCAATTTTTGCGGAGTGCATTAAGAAACACGTCTGTACACGGCGGCAGTTAAATTAACTCGAAGCATATAATGGTAAAGGAATATACTGTAAGAAAGAAAAATTGCGACCGATTCGCCGGCCTATGCCTATGCCTGCCACATCAGCATCTGCTGGTGTGTCAAAAAACTAGGTTTGTCGATTAGACGCTAGTTCTGGGTTGCTAGAACGTAAGAGGACTGAAATCTATACTTCCAAATCTCTATGTAGATAATTTTCTTTTGAACATAACATTTTTGCTGGATGGTGCATCGGTTTTTTCCCGAACTTTTCTATATACAGACGTGACCGAATTTGTCGCGTAAACGGTGGCGTTTTGATAGCTGTTGATGCTGCTGTATCATCTGAAATAATTCAATTTACTAATTGAGTTTGTCAATGTTAAAGTAAATTTTCAATCCTTTAATAATCTTACACATTTATTTATGTTAAGAATTATCGTTCTGTTCGATTATTTTTAGATATCTACACATATATCACTGTATCGATTAGTAATAAGTTAGTATGTGGAAAATATCGAGATGTGGCCTAAGGCCACACTGGAAGTCAGCGTCTCTTTCTTCCGGTGACGCTTGAGCGAGCTAGACGAACCAGCTGCCGATAAAATAAATCTTTATATATGTTTAAGAATAAACATCGTGTTCATCTGAAGCGGCTTCACCAAATCAGATGCACTAAAGAAAACATAATACCATCGTACATTTGTCATAAACAACTAATCTAGCATATGACTAGAATTAGAATCAGCCTCACACATTGTAGAAAAACACTTGTAATTTTAAACTAACCCAAAAGATCACAACGGCAGGATGTCAAGTGGCCGACGCCCAAAATAATAATAATTAGCAACCCCCGAAAACATGGGATTTGAGTCTCATTAGAATAAGATATTTGAAGAACAATTGTTACCTACTAGAGCCTAAGATTCCCTATATAAGCTCCATACTTTTGTTAATAAAATCAATTCATATTTTCAAGTCAACAGATGAAGATGGTGTTTTAGTTTGCGGTGCTGAACTCCTCTTCAATATATAAGCGACTTAATAATCGATCGACATTTCTTATTATCGTTTTACATCTCAGAAGGGGGATAGCTACCCGGAAATATATATATTTCTGTGCACGCCAGCGATTTTCACAATTATTTTAGGTAGGATTGTCCTGACCAGCTCCATAATGGGAATCACTAAATAGGAGATGACAAAACCTCTGCAGCGGAGTTGAGATGCCGCAGTCAGCCACAGTCGGGCAAATTTGCCGACTGTACGCTTTCTTGGTCACCGCCACACGAGACACTGAAGAATCAGCGCTGTAGTCGCCTGCCGCCAAACTTTGTGAAACTCCACCGGCTGTACCGCAGGCCACACTTTCTGCATCTAAGACCTCCGCTATCGCATCTGCCGCTGCAGTACCCGCTGCTGCTGTGCCCGCCGCTGCAGTAATCGCTGCTGCTGTACCCGCAGCTTCCATATCCGCCGCTTCCAGGCCTGCCGCTGCAGTACCCGCTGCTGCTGTACCCGCTGCTGCTGTGCCCTCCGCTGCCGTACCCGCTGCTGCTGTACCCGCCGCTTCTAGGCCTGCCGCTGCAGTACCTGCCGCTCCCCGGCGCGCCGTACAGTCGCCCGATATTCGCACCACTATTACCTCCGGATTACCCCTGCTCGATGCCATGCAGGCCGCCATGCTTACTGCTGCCTCGCTTGCCGCACCCGTCACTGACTCTGACGTTCCCTTGGCCACTGACCAATGGGAAGACATGCCTACCGTAGTGCCCTCCGGAATACGGATTCCGCTCGTACTTTGGTTGAACTGAAGCCTCTCCTGAACGCTACGAGCGCTCCCGTGTACATTCTGCCGCCATTAAGCAAAGTGTCAGTGTAAAGGTTCATCCAACGCCAACTGCCTCTACGTCCGTAAACAGATCTTCAGGCCCTGGCACGAGTGAGATATGACGTTTTAACTGAAACCGATCAGACCGCTGAATTCCTGTTTTAAGTGTGGCCAAGTGGGCCAGATTTATGAAAACTGCCCGTCTCTGATTGGAACTGCCGCCGACACCACTGCCGCCGCCAACACTACCGCCTCCGCCGCCGCTGCCGATGATGTAGAAGTTAGTTTAAACCATTTACCACTGTGTTGCTTTTGTTTGTAATGAAGTGCAAGATGGAAAATTTATAAATATGTTCTCCCTCCTCGATTCGGGCAGCCCGAAGAGTTTTCTCCGTCAATCTGAAGTCCCCCTCAACTGCCTTCTTAGCCACAGTAGATTGTACTGCCGTGGTTTAGGAAATAGGCAACTTCTGTCACCGGGTCAAGTCCAGTATATTGTTCACTTCCTCACTACTGAGACAATACATACGTTTTAAGTTTTGCCGAAAAAAGCAACCGAACTGCCGATGATTATAGGCATAGATCTCCTGTATAAAACTAATGTTAGACTTTGTAAACTTAAAGAAAAGAAATATGGAAAAGAATGTTTGTTTCTTGTGAATAAACCTACTAAATGTATAAATACGAAACTCACTGCTGTTCTGAAGTCATTTGACATATTGAGAAAAGATATAGCGGTTCTACCGCATGATAAGAATAGGACTGAATTCTAGAAAATTCTGCTGTGCCTCCGGAAACACTGAACGATTCACTTAAGGCTATAAATGTCATTAAGTCCCTGGTGTCACTGAGTCAGAGTTTGATACAGAGCCCACTTGAAGAACGGATTCCACCATGTGAAAATGCATCCAGATTCAACCAAATATACTGCCTTTGTAACCACTGATGGCCAGTTTGAATATGTATGCGTACCCTTCGGACTCTGTAAGGGCCCTTCCGTGTTCGCTAGATTCGTTTATTTTGTCCTTACGAAATTTATAAACCGAGGTCAACTGGTGATATACTGGTCTCATCGCATGACTTTGAAACCCATCTTGAGGTACTGAAGGAAATACTGTATACGTTAAGAGTGAACAGGCTGTGCCTCAAGCTGGCCAAATGCCGTTTTTCGTATAGGGAACTAGAGTATTTGGGTTACTTAGCCAATTCTGCCGGTATCACGCCTTAACCAGCTCATCTTCAGGCGATACGGGATTTGCCCGTCCCAAGGAATAGCAAGGAATTAGAGCGCTGCTTACTCTTATTTTCGTACTTCCGCCGATTTGTACCTGGCTTCGCCAAGATTGCGTATCCGATGTTCCGACTGTTGAGAAAAGATACCCCTTATGTCTTCGAGGAGTGCCTCGATTCCTTCCGAACCCTGAAGTCAAAAATGATCGAATCCCCCGTGTTATCCATATACAACAGAGTTAAACTATAACGCTAGTTCAACTGGTTTTGAAGCAGTGCTCCTCCAAAAACAAACCGGCGGTGAACTTCACCCAGTGTTTTACTTCTCTAAGATAGCCTCAGGCGGCGAATCAAAACTACATAGTTATGAACTAGAGACGTTAGCAATCGTATACGCTTTGAAACGCTTTGAAACTTACCTTAAGTTCATCCCGTTCAAAATCGTTACGGATTATAATTCGCTGGCCTTGACACTGAGACCCTGAGGGGACATTCCGATAAAATTTTTCGCTGGGCCCTGCTGTTAGAAAATTACAACTACACGATTGTACACCGCTCTGGGGTTAGTATGCCCCATGCCGATGCTCTGAGCCGAATAGAAACTGCCGCATACGTTGACGATTCAAACCTCGACTTCCAACTGCAGTTAACTCAGAACCGTGACCCTAAGATTGTCAAACACCGAGATGATTTAAAGAAACATGAAATAGCAGATTTCGAACTGCGTGACGGAGTAGTGTACCGCCTGTTCCCGACGGGTGTACCCCAACTGTATGTCCCTTCCGAAATGATAAATCATGTCATCCGAGTAGTGCATGAAAAGCTTGGCCATATGGCCACGGAGAAGTGTTGTACACAAATCAAGAAGTACTGCTGGTTTCCGTGTATAAAGTCTTACGTCAACAATTATATTAAAAACTGCCTCAAGTGTATTTACTATTCCGCTTCCGCTCAAGACAACCGTGTCACGCTACGCAGTATTCCGAAAGTGCCCCTTCCGTTTGATACCATTTATATTGATCATCTAGGTCCCCTTCCGTCCATACGCTCTAAGAAAAAGTATCTTCTGGTTGTCATTGACGCTTTCACAGAATTCGTGAAGCTGTACCCTGCTGTCACTACTAATTCGCGTGAAGTATGTTAGACGTTAAAATCTCAGTATTTCGCGAATTACAGTAGACCCCGCCGAATTATCAGCGACCGAGGTTCATGCTTTACCTCTTCCGAATTTGCAGAATTTCTGAAGTCCAACAATATGACCGTGTCTTGGGCCCTATGCTAAGTAAACTGACGGAACCCGTGGACCACGCGGATTGGGTACAACAACTGCCGAACATAGAATTGGCATTGAACAACTCCGTTCACTCCACCAAAAAAATTCGCCGCTTCCGCACTCCTGTTCGGGATCGAACAACGAGACGCTGTAGTAGATGAACTAACCGAACGGTTGGGGGAGAGGACGGCTGATGTCGATGCCCCAAAGATAGACGAGTTATGTTAAGAATTATCGTTGTGTTCGATTAAGTTTAAATATCTACACATCGCTGTCAGTAATTTTAAATATCGATTGTTAGTATTAAGTCAGTATGTGGAAAATATCGAGATGTGGCCTAAGGCCACACTGGAAGTGACCTTCTCTTTCTTCCGGTGACGGATTTATGAAAACTGCCCGTCTCTGATTGGAACTGCCGCCGACACCACTGCCGCCGCCAACACTACCGCCTCCGCCGCCGCTGCCGATGATGTAGAAGTTAGTTTAAACCATTTACCACTGTGTTGCTTTTGTTTGTAATGAAGTGCAAGATGGAAAATTTATAAATATGTTCTCCCTCCTCGATTCGGGCAGCCCGAAGAGTTTTCTCCGTCAATCTGAAGTCCCCCTCAACTGCCTTCTTAGCCACAGTAGATTGTACTGCCGTGGTTTAGGAAATAGGCAACTTCTGTCACCGGGTCAAGTCCAGTATATTGTTCACTTCCTCACTACTGAGACAATACATACGTTTTAAGTTTTGCCGAAAAAAGCAACCGAACTGCCGATGATTATAGGCATAGATCTCCTGTATAAAACTAATGTTAGACTTTGTAAACTTAAAGAAAAGAAATATGGAAAAGAATGTTTGTTTCTTATGAATAAACCTACTAAATGTATAAATACGAAACTCACTGCTGTTCTGAAGTCATTTGACATATTGAGAAAAGATATAGCGGTTCTACCGCATGATAAGAATAGGACTGAATTCTAGAAAATTCTGCTGTGCCTCCGGAAACACTGAACGATTCACTTAAGGCTATAAATGTCATTAAGTCCCTGGTGTCACTGAGTCAGAGTTTGATACAGAGCCCACTTGAAGAACGGATTCCACCATGTGAAAATGCATCCAGATTCAACCAAATATACTGCCTTTGTAACCACTGATGGCCAGTTTGAATATGTATGCGTACCCTTCGGACTCTGTAAGGGCCCTTCCGTGTTCGCTAGATTCGTTTATTTTGTCCTTACGAAATTTATAAACCGAGGTCAACTGGTGATATACTGGTCTCATCGCATGACTTTGAAACCCATCTTGAGGTACTGAAGGAAATACTGTATACGTTAAGAGTGAACAGGCTGTGCCTCAAGCTGGCCAAATGCCGTTTTTCGTATAGGGAACTAGAGTATTTGGGTTACTTAGCCAATTCTGCCGGTATCACGCCTTAACCAGCTCATCTTCAGGCGATACGGGATTTGCCCGTCCCAAGGAATAGCAAGGAATTAGAGCGCTGCTTACTCTTATTTTCGTACTTCCGCCGATTTGTACCTGGCTTCGCCAAGATTGCGTATCCGATGTTCCGACTGTTGAGAAAAGATACCCCTTATGTCTTCGAGGAGTGCCTCGATTCCTTCCGAACCCTGAAGTCAAAAATGATCGAATCCCCCGTGTTATCCATATACAACAGAGTTAAACTATAACGCTAGTTCAACTGGTTTTGAAGCAGTGCTCCTCCAAAAACAAACCGGCGGTGAACTTCACCCAGTGTTTTACTTCTCTAAGATAGCCTCAGGCGGCGAATCAAAACTACATAGTTATGAACTAGAGACGTTAGCAATCGTATACGCTTTGAAACGCTTTGAAACTTACCTTAAGTTCATCCCGTTCAAAATCGTTACGGATTATAATTCGCTGGCCTTGACACTGAGACCCTGAGGGGACATTCCGATAAAATTTTTCGCTGGGCCCTGCTGTTAGAAAATTACAACTACACGATTGTACACCGCTCTGGGGTTAGTATGCCCCATGCCGATGCTCTGAGCCGAATAGAAACTGCCGCATACGTTGACGATTCAAACCTCGACTTCCAACTGCAGTTAACTCAGAACCGTGACCCTAAGATTGTCAAACACCGAGATGATTTAAAGAAACATGAAATAGCAGATTTCGAACTGCGTGACGGAGTAGTGTACCGCCTGTTCCCGACGGGTGTACCCCAACTGTATGTCCCTTCCGAAATGATAAATCATGTCATCCGAGTAGTGCATGAAAAGCTTGGCCATATGGCCACGGAGAAGTGTTGTACACAAATCAAGAAGTACTGCTGGTTTCCGTGTATAAAGTCTTACGTCAACAATTATATTAAAAACTGCCTCAAGTGTATTTACTATTCCGCTTCCGCTCAAGACAACCGTGTCACGCTACGCAGTATTCCGAAAGTGCCCCTTCCGTTTGATACCATTTATATTGATCATCTAGGTCCCCTTCCGTCCATACGCTCTAAGAAAAAGTATCTTCTGGTTGTCATTGACGCTTTCACAGAATTCGTGAAGCTGTACCCTGCTGTCACTACTAATTCGCGTGAAGTATGTTAGACGTTAAAATCTCAGTATTTCGCGAATTACAGTAGACCCCGCCGAATTATCAGCGACCGAGGTTCATGCTTTACCTCTTCCGAATTTGCAGAATTTCTGAAGTCCAACAATATGACCGTGTCTTGGGCCCTATGCTAAGTAAACTGACGGAACCCGTGGACCACGCGGATTGGGTACAACAACTGCCGAACATAGAATTGGCATTGAACAACTCCGTTCACTCCACCAAAAAAATTCGCCGCTTCCGCACTCCTGTTCGGGATCGAACAACGAGACGCTGTAGTAGATGAACTAACCGAACGGTTGGGGGAGAGGACGGCTGATGTCGATGCCCCAAAGATAGACGAGTTATGTTAAGAATTATCGTTGTGTTCGATTAAGTTTAAATATCTACACATCGCTGTCAGTAATTTTAAATATCGATTGTTAGTATTAAGTCAGTATGTGGAAAATATCGAGATGTGGCCTAAGGCCACACTGGAAGTGACCTTCTCTTTCTTCCGGTGACGCTTGAACGAGCTAGACGGTGCGCCGATAAAATTAATATATATATTTAAGCGACTTAATAATCGATCGGCATTTCTTATTAGCGTTTTACAAATGCTTTTATTACTTGTTTCTATATTCCACCATTGTCAGACATTGTGGTCTATTTAAATCATTTAAAGGCAATTCAGTTTGTCTCCTCTTTAGTTTCCAGTCAAGACATGCTCATAGTTAAAGGTGATTTTAATTTACCTGCTTTAGCATGGTCACTAACGGATGAATCTACCATGTTGCTGCCCTCTATGTCACATGGCTCTATTAATAGCCTTATCCGCTTATCCTTATCTCAAGTCAATCCAAATTCTAATGGAAAATCGTTAGATCTTATTATTGTATTGGATTCTTCTTATTGTGATGTTTCTAAGATCGAACCATATGTTCTTCCCGAAGACAAATTTCATCCTACAATAAATTTAAAAATTGATCTGCCCTTCCCAATCACCATTTGAATTCAACAGATGAAGATGGTGTTTTAGTTTGCGGTGCTGAAATCCTCTTCAATATATAAGCGACTTAATAATCGATCGACATTTCATATTATCGTTTTACATCTCAGAAGTGGGATAGCTACCCGGAAATATATATATTTCTGTGCACGCCAGCGATTTTCACAATTATTTTAGGTAGGATTGTCCTGACCAGCTCCATAATGGGAATCACTAAATAGGAGATGACAAAAGCTCTGCAGCGGAGTTGAGATGCCGCAGTCAGCCACAGTCGGGCAAATTTGCCGACTGTACGCTTTCTTGGTCACCGCCACACGAGACACTGAAGAATCAGCGCTGTAGTCGCCTGCCGCCAAACTTTGTGAAACTCCACCGGCTGTACCGCAGGCCACACTTTCTGCATCTAAGACCTCCGCTATCGCATCTGCCGCTGCAGTACCCGCTGCTGCTGTGCCCGCCGCTGCAGTACTCGCTGCTGCTGTACCCGCAGCTTCCATATCCGCCGCTTCCAGGCCTGCCGCTGCAGTACCCGCTGCTGCCGTGTCCGCCGCTGAAGTACCCGCTGCTGCTGTACCCGCCGCTCCTAGGCCTGCCGCTGCAGTACCCGCCGCTCCCCGGCGCGCCGTACAGTCGCCCGATATTCGCACCACTATTACCTCCGGATTGCCCCTGCTCGATGCCATGCAGGCCGCCATGCTTACTGCTGCCTCGCTTGCCGCACCCGTCACTGACTCTGACGTTCCCTTGGCCACTTTTGATCGAATCCCCCGTGTTATCCATATACAACAGAGTTAAACTATAACGCTAGTTCAACTGGTTTTGAAGCAGTGCTCCTCCAAAAACAAACCGGCGGTGAACTTCACCCAGTGTTTTACTTCTCTAAGATAGCCTCCGGCGGCGAATCAAAACTACATAGTTATGAACTAGAGACGTTAGCAATCGTATACGCTTTGAAACGCTTTGAAACGTACCTTAAGTTCATCCCGTTCAAAATCGCTGGCGTTGACACTGAGACCCTGAGGGGACATTCCGCTAAAATTTTTAGCTGGGCCCTGCTGTTAGAAAATTACAACTACACGATTGTACACCGCTCTGGGGTTAGTATGCCCCATGCCGATGCTCTGAGCCGAATAGAAACTGCCGCATACGTTGACGAT
Source organism: Drosophila tropicalis (assembly GCF_018151085.1). NCBI lineage: Eukaryota > Metazoa > Arthropoda > Insecta > Diptera > Drosophilidae > Drosophila > Drosophila tropicalis. Next base: position 1,209,753 of record NW_027173322.1, read on the forward strand.
TCAAACCTCGACTTCCAACTGCAGTTAACTCAGAACCGTGACCCTAAGATTGTCAAACACCGAGATGATTTAAAGAAACATGAAATAGCAGATTTCGAACTGCGTGACGGAGTAGTGTACCGCCTGTTCCCGACGGGTGTACCCCAACTGTATGTCCCTTCCGAAATGATAAATCATGTCATCCGAGTAGTGCATGAAAAGCTTGGCCATATGGCCACGGAGAAGTGTTGTACACAAATCAAGAAGTACTGCTGGTTTCCGTGTATAAAGTCTTACGTCAACAATTATATTAAAAACTGCCTCAAGTGTATTTACTATTCCGCTTCCGCTCAAGACAACCGTGTCACGCTACACAGTATTCCGAAAGTGCCCCTTCCGTTTGATACCATTTATATTGATCATCTAGGTCCCCTTCCGTCCATACGCTCTAAGAAAAAGTATCTTCTGGTTGTCATTGACGCTTTCACAGAATTCGTGAAGCTGTACCCTGCTGCCACTACTAATTCGCGTGAAGTATGTCAGACGTTAAAATCTCAGTATTTCGCGAATTACAGTAGACCCCGCCGAATTATCAGCGACCGAGGTTCATGCTTTACCTCTTCCGAATTTGCAGAATTTCTGAAGTCCAACAATATGACCGTGTCTGAGTAAACTGACGGAACCCGTGGACCACGCGGATTGGGTACAACAACTGCCGAACATAGAATTGGCATTGAACAACTCCGTTCACTCCACCAAAAAAATTCGCCGCTTCCGCACTCCTGTTCGGGATCGAACAACGAGACGCTGTAGTAGATGAACTAACCGAACGGTTGGGGGAGAGGACGGCTGATGTCGATGCCCCAAAGATAGACGAGTTATGTTAAGAATTATCGTTGTGTTCGATTAAGTTTAAATATCTACACATCGCTGTCAGTAATTTTAAATATCGATTGTTAGTATTAAGTCAGTATGTGGAAAATATCGAGATGTGGCCTAAGGCCACACTGGAAGTGACCTTCTCTTTCTTCCGGTGACGCTTGAACGAGCTAGACGGTGCGCCGATAAAATTAATATATATATTTAAGCGACTTAATAATCGATCGGCATTTCTTATTAGCGTTTTACAAATGCTTTTATTACTTGTTTCTATATTCCACCATTGTCAGACATTGTGGTCTATTTAAATCATTTAAAGGCAATTCAGTTTGTCTACTCTTTAGTTTCCAGTCAAGACATGCTCATAGTTAAAGGTGATTTTAATTTACCTGCTTTAGCATGGTCACTAACGGATGAATCTACCATGTTGCTGCCCTCTATGTCACATGGCTCTATTAATAGCCTTATCCGCTTATCCTTATCTCAAGTCAATCCAAATTCTAATGGAAAATCGTTAGATCTTATTATTGTATTGGATTCTTCTTATTGTGATGTTTCTAGGATCGAACCATATGTTCTTCCCGAAGACAAATTTCATCCTACAATAAATTTAAAAATTGATCTGCCCTTCCCAATCACCATTTGAATTCAACAGATGAAGATGGTGTTTTAGTTTGCGGTGCTGAAATCCTCTTCAATATATAAGCGACTTAATAATCGATCGACATTTCATATTATCGTTTTACATCTCAGAAGTGGGATAGCTACCCGGAAATATATATATTTCTGTGCACGCCAGCGATTTTCACAATTATTTTAGGTAGGATTGTCCTGACCAGCTCCATAATGGGAATCACTAAATAGGAGATGACAAAAGCTCTGCAGCGGAGTTGAGATGCCGCAGTCTGCCACAGTCGGGCAAATTTGCCGACTGTACGCTTTCTTGGTCACCGCCACACGAGACACTGAAGAATCAGCGCTGTAGTCGCCTGCCGCCAAACTTTGTGAAACTCCACCGGCTGTACCGCAGGCCACACTTTCTGCATCTAAGACCTCCGCTATCGCATCTGCCGCTGCAGTACCCGCTGCTGCTGTGCCCGCCGCTGTAGTACTCGCTGCTGCTGTACCCGCAGCTTCCATATCCGCCGCTTCCAGGCCTGCCGCTGCAGTACCCGCTGCTGCCGTGCCCGCCGCTGAAGTACCCGCTGATGCTGTACCCGCTGCTGCTGTGCCCTCCGCTGCCGGACCCGCTGCTGCTGTATCCGCCGCTTCTAGGCCTGCCGCTGCAGTACCCGCCGCTCCCCGGCGCGCCGTACAGTCGCCCTATATTCGCACCACTATTACCTCCGGATTACCCCTGCTCGATGCCATGCAGGCCGCCATGCTTACTGCTGCCTCGCTTGCCGCACCCGTCACTGACTCTGACGTTCCCTTGGCCACATTTGATCGAATCCCCCCGTGTTATCCATATACAACAGAGTTAAACTATAACGCTAGTTCAACTGGTTTTGAAGCAGTGCTCCTCCAAAAACAAACCGGCGGTGAACTTCACCCAGTGTTTTACTTCTCTAAGATAGCCTCCGGCGGCGAATCAAAACTACATAGTTATGAACTAGAGACGTTAGCAATCGTATACGCTTTGAAACGCTTTGAAACGTACCTTAAGTTCATCCCGTTCAAAATCGCTGGCGTTGACACTGAGACCCTGAGGGGACATTCCGCTAAAATTTTTCGCTGGGCCCTGCTGTTAGAAAATTACAACTACACGATTGTACACCGCTCTGGGGTTAGTATGCCCCATGCCGATGCTCTGAGCCGAATAGAAACTGCCGCATACGTTGACGATTCAAACCTCGACTTCCAACTGCAGTTAACTCAGAACCGTGACCCTAAGATTGTCAAACACCGAGATGATTTAAAGAAACATGAAATAGCAGATTTCGAACTGCGTGACGGAGTAGTGTACCGCCTGTTCCCGACGGGTGTACCCCAACTGTATGTCCCTTCCGAAATGATAAATCATGTCATCCGAGTAGTGCATGAAAAGCTTGGCCATATGGCCACGGAGAAGTGTTGTACACAAATCAAGAAGTACTGCTGGTTTCCGTGTATAAAGTCTTACGTCAACAATTATATTAAAAACTGCCTCAAGTGTATTTACTATTCCGCTTCCGCTCAAGACAACCGTGTCACGCTACGCAGTATTCCGAAAGTGCCCCTTCCGTTTGATACCATTTATATTGATCATCTAGGTCCCCTTCCGTCCATACGCTCTAAGAAAAAGTATCTTCTGGTTGTCATTGACGCTTTCACAGAATTCGTGAAGCTGTACCCTGCTGTCACTACTAATTCGCGTGAAGTATGTTAGACGTTAAAATCTCAGTATTTCGCGAATTACAGTAGACCCCGCCGAATTATCAGCGACCGAGGTTCATGCTTTACCTCTTCCGAATTTGCAGAATTTCTGAAGTCCAACAATATGACCGTGTCTTGGGCCCTATGCTAAGTAAACTGACGGAACCCGTGGACCACGCGGATTGGGTACAACAACTGCCGAACATAGAATTGGCATTGAACAACTCCGTTCACTCCACCAAAAAAATTCGCCGCTTCCGCACTCCTGTTCGGGATCGAACAACGAGACGCTGTAGTAGATGAACTAACCGAACGGTTGGGGGAGAGGACGGCTGATGTCGATGCCCCAAAGATAGACGAGTTATGTTAAGAATTATCGTTGTGTTCGATTAAGTTTAAATATCTACACATCGCTGTCAGTAATTTTAAATATCGATTGTTAGTATTAAGTCAGTATGTGGAAAATATCGAGATGTGGCCTAAGGCCACACTGGAAGTGACCTTCTCTTTCTTCCGGTGACGCTTGAACGAGCTAGACGGTGCGCCGATAAAATTAATATATATATTTAAGCGACTTAATAATCGATCGGCATTTCTTATTAGCGTTTTACAAATGCTTTTATTACTTGTTTCTATATTCCACCATTGTCAGACATTGTGGTCTATTTAAATCATTTAAAGGCAATTCAGTTTGTCTACTCTTTAGTTTCCAGTCAAGACATGCTCATAGTTAAAGGTGATTTTAATTTACCTGCTTTAGCATGGTCACTAACGGATGAATCTACCATGTTGCTGCCCTCTATGTCACATGGCTCTATTAATAGCCTTATCCGCTTATCCTTATCTCAAGTCAATCCAAATTCTAATGGAAAATCGTTAGATCTTATTATTGTATTGGATTCTTCTTATTGTGATGTTTCTAGGATCGAACCATATGTTCTTCCCGAAGACAAATTTCATCCTACAATAAATTTAAAAATTGATCTGCCCTTCCCAATCACCATTTGAATTCAACAGATGAAGATGGTGTTTTAGTTTGCGGTGCTGAAATCCTCTTCAATATATAAGCGACTTAATAATCGATCGACATTTCATATTATCGTTTTACATCTCAGAAGTGGGATAGCTACCCGGAAATATATATATTTCTGTGCACGCCAGCGATTTTCACAATTATTTTAGGTAGGATTGTCCTGACCAGCTCCATAATGGGAATCACTAAATAGGAGATGACAAAAGCTCTGCAGCGGAGTTGAGATGCCGCAGTCAGCCACAGTCGGGCAAATTTGCCGACTGTACGCTTTCTTGGTCACCGCCACACGAGACACTGAAGAATCAGCGCTGTAGTCGCCTGCCGCCAAACTTTGTGAAACTCCACCGGCTGTACCGCAGGCCACACTTTCTGCATCTAAGACCTCCGCTATCGCATCTGCCGCTGCAGTACCCGCTGCTGCTGTGCCCGCCGCTGCAGTACTCGCTGCTGCTGTACCCGCAGCTTCCATATCCGCCGCTTCCAGGCCTGCCGCTGCAGTACCCGCTGCTGCCGTGTCCGCCGCTGAAGTACCCGCTGCTGCTGTACCCGCCGCTCCTAGGCCTGCCGCTGCAGTACCCGCCGCTCCCCGGCGCGCCGTACAGTCGCCCGATATTCGCACCACTATTACCTCCGGATTGCCCCTGCTCGATGCCATGCAGGCCGCCATGCTTACTGCTGCCTCGCTTGCCGCACCCGTCACTGATTCTGACGTTCCCTTGGCCACTTTTGATCGAATCCCCCGTGTTATCCATATACAACAGAGTTAAACTATAACGCTAGTTCAACTGGTTTTGAAGCAGTGCTCCTCCAAAAACAAACCGGCGGTGAACTTCACCCAGTGTTTTACTTCTCTAAGATAGCCTCCGGCGGCGAATCAAAACTACATAGTTATGAACTAGAGACGTTAGCAATCGTATACGCTTTGAAACGCTTTGAAACGTACCTTAAGTTCATCCCGTTCAAAATCGCTGGCGTTGACACTGAGACCCTGAGGGGACATTCCGCTAAAATTTTTAGCTGGGCCCTGCTGTTAGAAAATTACAACTACACGATTGTACACCGCTCTGGGGTTGGTATGCCCCATGCCGATGCTCTGAGCCGAATAGAAACTGCCGCATACGTTGACGATTCAAACCTCGACTTCCAACTGCAGTTAACTCAGAACCGTGACCCTAAGATTGTCAAACACCGAGATGATTTAAAGAAACATGAAATAGCAGATTTCGAACTGCGTGACGGAGTAGTGTACCGCCTGTTCCCGACGGGTGTACCCCAACTGTATGTCCCTTCCGAAATGATAAATCATGTCATCCGAGTAGTGCATGAAAAGCTTGGCCATATGGCCACGGAGAAGTGTTGTACACAAATCAAGAAGTACTGCTGGTTTCCGTGTATAAAGTCTTACGTCAACAATTATATTAAAAACTGCCTCAAGTGTATTTACTATTCCGCTTCCGCTCAAGACAACCGTGTCACGCTACACAGTATTCCGAAAGTGCCCCTTCCGTTTGATACCATTTATATTGATCATCTAGGTCCCCTTCCGTCCATACGCTCTAAGAAAAAGTATCTTCTGGTTGTCATTGACGCTTTCACAGAATTCGTGAAGCTGTACCCTGCTGCCACTACTAATTCGCGTGAAGTATGTCAGACGTTAAAATCTCAGTATTTCGCGAATTACAGTAGACCCCGCCGAATTATCAGCGACCGAGGTTCATGCTTTACCTCTTCCGAATTTGCAGAATTTCTGAAGTCCAACAATATGACCGTGTCTGAGTAAACTGACGGAACCCGTGGACCACGCGGATTGGGTACAACAACTGCCGAACATAGAATTGGCATTGAACAACTCCGTTCACTCCACCCAAAAAAATTCGCCGCTTCCGCACTCCTGTTCGGGATCGAACAACGAGACGCTGTAGTAGATGAACTAACCGAACGGTTGGGGGAGAGGACGGCTGATGTCGATGCCCCAAAGATAGACGAGTTATGTTAAGAATTATCGTTGTGTTCGATTAAGTTTAAATATCTACACATCGCTGTCAGTAATTTTAAATATCGATTGTTAGTATTAAGTCAGTATGTGGAAAATATCGAGATGTGGCCTAAGGCCACACTGGAAGTGACCTTCTCTTTCTTCCGGTGACGCTTGAACGAGCTAGACGGTGCGCCGATAAAATTAATATATATATTTAAGCGACTTAATAATCGATCGGCATTTCTTATTAGCGTTTTACAAATGCTTTTATTACTTGTTTCTATATTCCACCATTGTCAGACATTGTGGTCTATTTAAATCATTTAAAGGCAATTCAGTTTGTCTACTCTTTAGTTTCCAGTCAAGACATGCTCATAGTTAAAGGTGATTTTAATTTACCTGCTTTAGCATGGTCACTAACGGATGAATCTACCATGTTGCTGCCCTCTATGTCACATGGCTCTATTAATAGCCTTATCCGCTTATCCTTATCTCAAGTCAATCCAAATTCTAATGGAAAATCGTTAGATCTTATTATTGTATTGGATTCTTCTTATTGTGATGTTTCTAGGATCGAACCATATGTTCTTCCCGAAGACAAATTTCATCCTACAATAAATTTAAAAATTGATCTGCCCTTCCCAATCACCATTTGAATTCAACAGATGAAGATGGTGTTTTAGTTTGCGGTGCTGAAATCCTCTTCAATATATAAGCGACTTAATAATCGATCGACATTTCATATTATCGTTTTACATCTCAGAAGTGGGATAGCTACCCGGAAATATATATATTTCTGTGCACGCCAGCGATTTTCACAATTATTTTAGGTAGGATTGTCCTGACCAGCTCCATAATGGGAATCACTAAATAGGAGATGACAAAAGCTCTGCAGCGGAGTTGAGATGCCGCAGTCTGCCACAGTCGGGCAAATTTGCCGACTGTACGCTTTCTTGGTCACCGCCACACGAGACACTGAAGAATCAGCGCTGTAGTCGCCTGCCGCCAAACTTTGTGAAACTCCACCGGCTGTACCGCAGGCCACACTTTCTGCATCTAAGACCTCCGCTATCGCATCTGCCGCTGCAGTACCCGCTGCTGCTGTGCCCGCCGCTGTAGTACTCGCTGCTGCTGTACCCGCAGCTTCCATATCCGCCGCTTCCAGGCCTGCCGCTGCAGTACCCGCTGCTGCCGTGCCCGCCGCTGAAGTACCCGCTGATGCTGTACCCGCTGCTGCTGTGCCCTCCGCTGCCGGACCCGCTGCTGCTGTATCCGCCGCTTCTAGGCCTGCCGCTGCAGTACCCGCCGCTCCCCGGCGCGCCGTACAGTCGCCCTATATTCGCACCACTATTACCTCCGGATTACCCCTGCTCGATGCCATGCAGGCCGCCATGCTTACTGCTGCCTCGCTTGCCGCACCCGTCACTGACTCTGACGTTCCCTTGGCCACATTTGATCGAATCCCCCGTGTTATCCATATACAACAGAGTTAAACTATAACGCTAGTTCAACTGGTTTTGAAGCAGTGCTCCTCCAAAAACAAACCGGCGGTGAACTTCACCCAGTGTTTTACTTCTCTAAGATAGCCTCCGGCGGCGAATCAAAACTACATAGTTATGAACTAGAGACGTTAGCAATCGTATACGCTTTGAAACGCTTTGAAACGTACCTTAAGTTCATCCCGTTCAAAATCGCTGGCGTTGACACTGAGACCCTGAGGGGACATTCCGCTAAAATTTTTCGCTGGGCCCTGCTGTTAGAAAATTACAACTACACGATTGTACACCGCTCTGGGGTTAGTATGCCCCATGCCGATGCTCTGAGCCGAATAGAAACTGCCGCATACGTTGACGATTCAAACCTCGACTTCCAACTGCAGTTAACTCAGAACCGTGACCCTAAGATTGTCAAACACCGAGATGATTTAGAGAAACATGAAATAGCAGATTTCGAACTGCGTGACGGAGTAGTGTACCGCCTGTTCCCAACGGGTGTACCCCAACTGTATGTCCCTTCCGAAATGATAAATCATGTCATCCGAGTAGTGCATGAAAAGCTTGGCCATATGGCCACGGAGAAGTGTTGTACACAAATCAAGAAGTACTGCTGGTTTCCGTGTATAAAGTCTTACGTCAAAAATTATATTAAAAACTGCCTCAAGTGTATTTACTATTCCGCTTCCGCTCAAGACAACCGTGTCACGCTACACAGTATTCCGAAAGTGCCCCTTCCGTTTGATACCATTTATATTGATCATCTAGGTCCCCTTCCGTCCATACGCTCTGAGAAAAAGTATCTTCTGGTTGTCATTGACGCTTTCACAGAATTCGTGAAGCTGTACCCTGCTGCCACTACTAATTCGCGTGAAGTATGTCAGACGTTAAAATCTCAGTATTTCGCGAATTACAGTAGACCCCGCCGAATTATCAGCGACCGAGGTTCATGCTTTACCTCTTCCGAATTTGCAGAATTTCTGAAGTCCAACAATATGACCGTGTCTGAGTAAACTGACGGAACCCGTGGACCACGCGGATTGGGTACAACAACTGCCGAACATAGAATTGGCATTGAACAACTCCGTTCACTCCACCAAAAAAATTCGCCGCTTCCGCACTCCTGTTCGGGATCGAACAACGAGACGCTGTAGTAGATGAACTAACCGAACGGTTGGGGGAGAGGACGGCTGATGTCGATGCCCCAAAGATAGACGAGTTATGTTAAGAATTATCGTTGTGTTCGATTAAGTTTAAATATCTACACATCGCTGTCAGTAATTTTAAATATCGATTGTTAGTATTAAGTCAGTATGTGGAAAATATCGAGATGTGGCCTAAGGCCACACTGGAAGTGACCTTCTCTTTCTTCCGGTGACGCTTGAACGAGCTAGACGGTGCGCCGATAAAATTAATATATATATTTAAGCGACTTAATAATCGATCGGCATTTCTTATTAGCGTTTTACAAATGCTTTTATTACTTGTTTCTATATTCCACCATTGTCAGACATTGTGGTCTATTTAAATCATTTAAAGGCAATTCAGTTTGTCTACTCTTTAGTTTCCAGTCAAGACATGCTCATAGTTAAAGGTGATTTTAATTTACCTGCTTTAGCATGGTCACTAACGGATGAATCTACCATGTTGCTGCCCTCTATGTCACATGGCTCTATTAATAGCCTTATCCGCTTATCCTTATCTCAAGTCAATCCAAATTCTAATGGAAAATCGTTAGATCTTATTATTGTATTGGATTCTTCTTATTGTGATGTTTCTAGGATCGAACCATATGTTCTTCCCGAAGACAAATTTCATCCTACAATAAATTTAAAAATTGATCTGCCCTTCCCAATCACCATTTGAATTCAACAGATGAAGATGGTGTTTTAGTTTGCGGTGCTGAAATCCTCTTCAATATATAAGCGACTTAATAATCGATCGACATTTCATATTATCGTTTTACATCTCAGAAGTGGGATAGCTACCCGGAAATATATATATTTCTGTGCACGCCAGCGATTTTCACAATTATTTTAGGTAGGATTGTCCTGACCAGCTCCATAATGGGAATCACTAAATAGGAGATGACAAAAGCTCTGCAGCGGAGTTGAGATGCCGCAGTCTGCCACAGTCGGGCAAATTTGCCGACTGTACGCTTTCTTGGTCACCGCCACACGAGACACTGAAGAATCAGCGCTGTAGTCGCCTGCCGCCAAACTTTGTGAAACTCCACCGGCTGTACCGCAGGCCACACTTTCTGCATCTAAGACCTCCGCTATCGCATCTGCCGCTGCAGTACCCGCTGCTGCTGTGCCCGCCGCTGCAGTACTCGCTGCTGCTGTACCCGCAGCTTCCATATCCGCCGCTTCCAGGCCTGCCGCTGCAGTACCCGCTGCTGCCGTGCCCGCCGCTGAAGTACCCGCTGATGCTGTACCCGCTGCTGCTGTGCCCTCCGCTGCCGGACCCGCTGCTGCTGTATCCGCCGCTTCTAGGCCTGCCGCTGCAGTACCCGCCGCTCCCCGGCGCGCCGTACAGTCGCCCTATATTCGCACCACTATTACCTCCGGATTACCCCTGCTCGATGCCATGCAGGCCGCCATGCTTACTGCTGCCTCGCTTGCCGCACCCGTCACTGACTCTGACGTTCCCTTGGCCACATTTGATCGAATCCCCCGTGTTATCCATATACAACAGAGTTAAACTATAACGCTAGTTCAACTGGTTTTGAAGCAGTGCTCCTCCAAAAACAAACCGGCGGTGAACTTCACCCAGTGTTTTACTTCTCTAAGATAGCCTCCGGCGGTGAATCAAAACTACATAGTTATGAACTAGAGACGTTAGCAATCGTATACGCTTTGAAACGCTTTGAAACGTACCTTAAGTTCATCCCGTTCAAAATCGCTGGCGTTGACACTGAGACCCTGAGGGGACATTCCGCTAAAATTTTTCGCTGGGCCCTGCTGTTAGAAAATTACAACTACACGATTGTACACCGCTCTGGGGTTAGTATGCCCCATGCCGATGCTCTGAGCCGAATAGAAACTGCCGCATACGTTGACGATTCAAACCTCGACTTCCAACTGCAGTTAACTCAGAACCGTGACCCTAAGATTGTCAAACACCGAGATGATTTAGAGAAACATGAAATAGCAGATTTCGAACTGCGTGACGGAGTAGTGTACCGCCTGTTCCCAACGGGTGTACCCCAACTGTATGTCCCTTCCGAAATGATAAATCATGTCATCCGAGTAGTGCATGAAAAGCTTGGCCATATGGCCACGGAGAAGTGTTGTACACAAATCAAGAAGTACTGCTGGTTTCCGTGTATAAAGTCTTACGTCAACAATTATATTAAAAACTGCCTCAAGTGTATTTACTATTCCGCTTCCGCTCAAGACAACCGTGTCACGCTACACAGTATTCCGAAAGTGCCCCTTCCGTTTGATACCATTTATATTGATCATCTAGGTCCCCTTCCGTCCATACGCTCTGAGAAAAAGTATCTTCTGGTTGTCATTGACGCTTTCACAGAATTCGTGAAGCTGTACCCTGCTGCCACTACTAATTCGCGTGAAGTATGTCAGACGTTAAAATCTCAGTATTTCGCGAATTACAGTAGACCCCGCCGAATTATCAGCGACCGAGGTTCATGCTTTACCTCTTCCGAATTTGCAGAATTTCTGAAGTCCAACAATATGACCGTGTCTTGGGCCCTATGCTAAGTAAACTGACGGAACCCGTGGACCACGCGGATTGGGTACAACAACTGCCGAACATAGAATTGGCATTGAACAACTCCGTTCACTCCACCAAAAAAATTCGCCGCTTCCGCACTCCTGTTCGGGATCGAACAACGAGACGCTGTAGTAGATGAACTAACCGAACGGTTGGGGGAGAGGACGGCTGATGTCGATGCCCCAAAGATAGACGAGTTATGTTAAGAATTATCGTTGTGTTCGATTAAGTTTAAATATCTACACATCGCTGTCAGTAATTTTAAATATCGATTGTTAGTATTAAGTCAGTATGTGGAAAATATCGAGATGTGGCCTAAGGCCACACTGGAAGTGACCTTCTCTTTCTTCCGGTGACGCTTGAACGAGCTAGACGGTGCGCCGATAAAATTAATATATATATTTAAGCGACTTAATAATCGATCGGCATTTCTTATTAGCGTTTTACAAATGCTTTTATTACTTGTTTCTATATTCCACCATTGTCAGACATTGTGGTCTATTTAAATCATTTAAAGGCAATTCAGTTTGTCTCCTCTTTAGTTTCCAGTCAAGACATGCTCATAGTTAAAGGTGATTTTAATTTACCTGCTTTAGCATGGTCACTAACGGATGAATCTACCATGTTGCTGCCCTCTATGTCACATGGCTCTATTAATAGCCTTATCCGCTTATCCTTATCTCAAGTCAATCCAAATTCTAATGGAAAATCGTTAGATCTTATTATTGTATTATATTCTTCTTATTGTGATGTTTCTAGGATCGAACCATATGTTCTTCCCGAAGACAAATTTCATCCTACAATAAATTTAAAAATTGATCTGCCCTTCCCAATCACCATTTGAATTCAACAGATGAAGATGGTGTTTTAGTTTGCGGTGCTGAAATCCTCTTCAATATATAAGCGACTTAATAATCGATCGACATTTCATATTATCGTTTTACATCTCAGAAGTGGGATAGCTACCCGGAAATATATATATTTCTGTGCACGCCAGCGATTTTCACAATTATTTTAGGTAGGATTGTCCTGACCAGCTCCATAATGGGAATCACTAAATAGGAGATGACAAAAGCTCTGCAGCGGAGTTGAGATGCCGCAGTCTGCCACAGTCGGGCAAATTTGCCGACTGTACGCTTTCTTGGTCACCGCCACACGAGACACTGAAGAATCAGCGCTGTAGTCGCCTGCCGCCAAACTTTGTGAAACTCCACCGGCTGTACAACAGGCCACACTTTCTGCATCTAAGACCTCCGCTATCGCATCTGCCGCTGCAGTACCCGCTGCTGCTGTGCCCGCCGCTGCAGTACTCGCTGCTGCTGTACCCGCAGCTTCCATATCCGCCGCTTCCAGGCCTGCCGCTGCAGTACCCGCTGCTGCCGTGCCCGCCGCTGAAGTACCCGCTGCTGCTGTACCCGCTGCTGCTGTGGCCTCCGCTGCCGTACCCGCTGCTGCTGTACCCGCCGCTTCTAGGCCTGCCGCTGCAGTACCCGCCGCTCCCCGGCGCGCCGTACAGTCGCCCGATATTCGCACCACTATTACCTCCGGATTACCCCTGCTCGATGCCATGCAGGCCGCCATGCTTACTGCTGCCTCGCTTGCCGCACCCGTCACTGACTCTGACGTTCCCTTGGCCACTGACCAATGGGAAGACATGCCTACCGTAGTGCCCTCCGGAATACGGATTCCGCTCGTACTTTGGTTGAACTGAAGCCTCTCCTGAACGCTACGAGCGCTCCCGTGTACATTCTGCCGCCATTAAGCAAAGTGTCAGTGTAAAGGTTCATCCAAAGCCAACTGCCTCTACGTCCGTAAACAGATCTTCAGGCCCTGGCACGAGTGAGATATGACGTTTTAACTGAAACCGATCAGACCGCTGAATTCCTGTTTTAAGTGTGGCCAAGTGGGCCAGATTTATAAAAACTGCCCGTCTCTGATTGGAACTGCCGCCGACACCACTGCCGCCGCCAACACTACCGCCTCCACCGCCGCTGCTGATGATGTAGAAGTTAGTTTAAACCATTTACCACTGTGTTGCTTTTGTTTGTAATGAAGTGCAAGATAGAAAATTTATAAATATGTTCTCCCTCCTCGATTCGGGCAGCCCGAAGAGTTTTCTCCGTCAATCTGAAGTCCCCCTCAACTGCCTTCTTAGCCACAGTAGATTGTACTGCCGTGGTTTAGGAAATAGGCAACTTCTGTCACCGGGTCAAGTCCAGTATATTGTTCACTTCCTCACTACTGAGACAATACATACGTTTTAAGTTTTGCCGAACAAAGCAACCGAACTGCCGATGATTATAGGCATAGATCTCCTGTATAAAACTAATGTTAGACTTTGTAAACTTAAAGAAAAGAAATATGGAAAAGAATGTTTGTTTCTTATGAATAAACCTACTGAATGTATAAATACGAAACTCACTGCTGTTCTGAAGTCATTTGACATATTGAGAAAAGATATAGCGGTTCTACCGCATGATAAGAATAGGACTGAATTCTAGAAAATTCTGCTGTGCCTCCGGAAACACTGAACGATTCACTTAAGGCTATAAATGTCATTAAGTCCCTGGTGTCACTGAGTCAGAGTTTGATACAGAGCCCACTTGAAGAACGGATTCCACCATGTGAAAATGCATCCAGATTCAACCAAATATACTGCCTTTGTAACCACTGATGGCCAGTTTGAATATGTATGCGTACCCTTCGGACTCTGTAAGGGTCCTTCCGTGTTCGCTAGATTCGTTTATTTTGTCCTTACGAAATTTATAAACCGAGGTCAACTGGTGATATACTGGTCTCATCGCATGACTTTGAAACCCATCTTGAGGTACTGAAGGAAATACTGTATACGTTAAGAGTGAACAGGCTGTGCCTCAAGCTGGTCAAATGCCGTTTTGCGTATAGGGAACTAGAGTATTTGGGTTACTTAGCCAATTCTGCCGGTATCACGCCTTAACCAGCTCATCTTCAGGCGATACGGGATTTGCCCGTCCCAAGGAATAGCAAGGAATTAGAGCGCTGCTTACTCTTATTTTCGTACTTCCGCCGATTTGTACCTGGCTTCGCCAAGATTGCGTATCCGATGTTCCGACTGTTGAGAAAAGATACCCCTTATGTCTTCGAGGAGTGCCTCGATTCCTTTCGAACCCTGAAGTCAAAAATGATCGAATCCCCCGTGTTATCCATATACAACAGAGTTAAACTATAACGCTAGTTCAACTGGTTTTGAAGCAGTGCTCCTCCAAAAACAAACCGGCGGTGAACTTCACCCAGTGTTTTACTTCTCTAAGATAGCCACCGGCGGCGAATCAAAACTACATAGTTATGAACTAGAGACGTTAGCAATCGTATACGCTTTGAAACGCTTTGAAACGTACCTTAAGTTCATCCCGTTCAAAATCGTTACGGATTATAATTCGCTGGCGTTGACACTGAGACCCTGAGGGGACATTCCGCTAAAATTTTTCGCTGGGCCCTGCTGTTAGAAAATTACAACTACACGATTGTACACCGCTCTGGGGTTAGTATGCCCCATGCCGATGCTCTGAGCCGAATAGAAACTGCCGCATACGTTGACGATTCAAACCTCGACTTCCAACTGCAGTTAACTCAGAACCGTGACCCTAAGATTGTCAAACACCGAGATGATTTAGAGAAACATGAAATAGCAGATTTTGAACTGCGTGACGGAGTAGTGTACCGCCTGTTCCCAACGGGTGTACCCCAACTGTATGTCCCTTCCGAAATGATAAATCATGTCATCCGAGTAGTGCATGAAAAGCTTGGCCATATGGCCACGGAGAAGTGTTGTACACAAATCAAGAAGTACTGCTGGTTTCCGTGTATAAAGTCTTACGTCAACAATTATATTAAAAACTGCCTCAAGTGTATTTACTATTCCGCTTCCGCTCAAGACAACCGTGTCACGCTACACAGTATTCCGAAAGTGCCCCTTCCGTTTGATACCATTCATATTGATCATCTAGGTCCCCTTCCGTCCATACGCTCTAAGAAAAAGTATCTTCTGGTTGTCATTGACGCTTTCACAGAATTCGTGAAGCTGTACCCTGCTGCCACTACTAATTCGCATGAAGTATGTCAGACGTTAAAATCTCAGTATTTCGCGAATTACAGTAGACCCCGCCGAATTATCAGCGACCGAGGTTCATGCTTTACCTCTTCCGAATTTGCAGAATTTCTGAAGTCCAACAATATGACCGTGTCTTGGGCCCTATGCTAAGTAAACTGACGGAACCCGTGGACCACGCGGATTGGGTACAACAACTGCCGAACATAGAATTGGCATTGAACAACTCCGTTCACTCCACCAAAAAAATTCGCCGCTTCCGCACTCCTGTTCGGGATCGAACAACGAGACGCTGTAGTAGATGAACTAACCGAACGGTTGGGGGAGAGGACGGCTGATGTCGATGCCACAAAGATAGACGAGTTATGTTAAGAATTATCGTTGTGTTCGATTAAGTTTAAATATCTACACATCGCTGTCAGTAATTTTAAATATCGATTGTTAGTATTAAGTCAGTATGTGGAAAATATCGAGATGTGGCCTAAGGCCACACTGGAAGTGACCTTCTCTTTCTTCCGGTGACGCTTGAACGAGCTAGACGGTGCGCCGATAAAATTAATATATATATTTAAGCGACTTAATAATCGATCGGCATTTCTTATTAGCGTTTTACAAATGCTTTTATTACTTGTTTCTATATTCCACCATTGTCAGACATTGTGGTCTATTTAAATCATTTAAAGGCAATTCAGTTTGTCCTGCTTTAGCATGGTCACTAACGGATGAATCTACCATGTTGCTGCCCTCTATGTCACATGGCTCTATTAATAGCCTTATCCGCTTATCCTTATCTCAAGTCAATCCAAATTCTAATGGAAAATCGTTAGATCTTATTATTGTATTGGATTCTTCTTATTGTGATGTTTCTAGGATCGAACCATATGTTCTTCCCGAAGACAAATTTCATCCTACAATAAATTTAAAAATTGATATATATTTCTGTGCACGCCAGCGATTTTCACAATTATTTTAGGTAGGATTGTCCTGACCAGCTCCATAATGGGAATCACTAAATAGGAGATGACAAAAGCTCTGCAGCGGAGTTGAGATGCCGCAGTCTGCCACAGTCGGGCAAATTTGCCGACTGTACGCTTTCTTGGTCACCGCCACACGAGACACTGAAGAATCAGCGCTGTAGTCGCCTGCCGCCAAACTTTGTGAAACTCCACCGGCTGTACCGCAGGCCACACTTTCTGCATCTAAGACCTCCGCTATCGCATCTGCCGCTGCAGTACCCGCTGCTGCTGTGCCCGCCGCAAGATAGAAAATTTATAAATATGTTCTCCCTCCTCGATTCGGGCAGCCCGAAGAGTTTTCTCCGTCAATCTGAAGTCCCCCTCAACTGCCTTCTTAGCCACAGTAGATTGTACTGCCGTGGTTTAGGAAATAGGCAACTTCTGTCACCGGGTCAAGTCCAGTATATTGTTCACTTCCTCACTACTGAGACAATACATACGTTTTAAGTTTTGCCGAACAAAGCAACCGAACTGCCGATGATTATAGGCATAGATCTCCTGTATAAAACTAATGTTAGACTTTGTAAACTTAAAGAAAAGAAATATGGAAAAGAATGTTTGTTTCTTATGAATAAACCTACTGAATGTATAAATACGAAACTCACTGCTGTTCTGAAGTCATTTGACATATTGAGAAAAGATATAGCGGTTCTACCGCATGATAAGAATAGGACTGAATTCTAGAAAATTCTGCTGTGCCTCCGGAAACACTGAACGATTCACTTAAGGCTATAAATGTCATTAAGTCCCTGGTGTCACTGAGTCAGAGTTTGATACAGAGCCCACTTGAAGAACGGATTCCACCATGTGAAAATGCATCCAGATTCAACCAAATATACTGCCTTTGTAACCACTGATGGCCAGTTTGAATATGTATGCGTACCCTTCGGACTCTGTAAGGGTCCTTCCGTGTTCGCTAGATTCGTTTATTTTGTCCTTACGAAATTTATAAACCGAGGTCAACTGGTGATATACTGGTCTCATCGCATGACTTTGAAACCCATCTTGAGGTACTGAAGGAAATACTGTATACGTTAAGAGTGAACAGGCTGTGCCTCAAGCTGGTCAAATGCCGTTTTGCGTATAGGGAACTAGAGTATTTGGGTTACTTAGCCAATTCTGCCGGTATCACGCCTTAACCAGCTCATCTTCAGGCGATACGGGATTTGCCCGTCCCAAGGAATAGCAAGGAATTAGAGCGCTGCTTACTCTTATTTTCGTACTTCCGCCGATTTGTACCTGGCTTCGCCAAGATTGCGTATCCGATGTTCCGACTGTTGAGAAAAGATACCCCTTATGTCTTCGAGGAGTGCCTCGATTCCTTTCGAACCCTGAAGTCAAAAATGATCGAATCCCCCGTGTTATCCATATACAACAGAGTTAAACTATAACGCTAGTTCAACTGGTTTTGAAGCAGTGCTCCTCCAAAAACAAACCGGCGGTGAACTTCACCCAGTGTTTTACTTCTCTAAGATAGCCACCGGCGGCGAATCAAAACTACATAGTTATGAACTAGAGACGTTAGCAATCGTATACGCTTTGAAACGCTTTGAAACGTACCTTAAGTTCATCCCGTTCAAAATCGTTACGGATTATAATTCGCTGGCGTTGACACTGAGACCCTAAGGGGACATTCCGCTAAAATTTTTCGCTGGGCCCTGCTGTTAGAAAATTACAACTACACGATTGTACACCGCTCTGGGGTTAGTATGCCCCATGCCGATGCTCTGAGCCGAATAGAAACTGCCGCATACGTTGACGATTCAAACCTCGACTTCCAACTGCAGTTAACTCAGAACCGTGACCCTAAGATTGTCAAACACCGAGATGATTTAGAGAAACATGAAATAGCAGATTTTGAACTGCGTGACGGAGTAGTGTACCGCCTGTTCCCAACGGGTGTACCCCAACTGTATGTCCCTTCCGAAATGATAAATCATGTCATCCGAGTAGTGCATGAAAAGCTTGGCCATATGGCCACGGAGAAGTGTTGTACACAAATCAAGAAGTACTGCTGGTTTCCGTGTATAAAGTCTTACGTCAACAATTATATTAAAAACTGCCTCAAGTGTATTTACTATTCCGCTTCCGCTCAAGACAACCGTGTCACGCTACACAGTATTCCGAAAGTGCCCCTTCCGTTTGATACCATTCATATTGATCATCTAGGTCCCCTTCCGTCCATACGCTCTAAGAAAAAGTATCTTCTGGTTGTCATTGACGCTTTCACAGAATTCGTGAAGCTGTACCCTGCTGCCACTACTAATTCGCGTGAAGTATGTCAGACGTTAAAATCTCAGTATTTCGCGAATTACAGTAGACCCCGCCGAATTATCAGCGACCGAGGTTCATGCTTTACCTCTTCCGAATTTGCAGAATTTCTGAAGTCCAACAATATGACCGTGTCTTGGGCCCTATGCTAAGTAAACTGACGGAACCCGTGGACCACGCGGATTGGGTACAACAACTGCCGAACATAGAATTGGCATTGAACAACTCCGTTCACTCCACCAAAAAAATTCGCCGCTTCCGCACTCCTGTTCGGGATCGAACAACGAGACGCTGTAGTAGATGAACTAACCGAACGGTTGGGGGAGAGGACGGCTGATGTCGATGCCACAAAGATAGACGAGTTATGTTAAGAATTATCGTTGTGTTCGATTAAGTTTAAATATCTACACATCGCTGTCAGTAATTTTAAATATCGATTGTTAGTATTAAGTCAGTATGTGGAAAATATCGAGATGTGGCCTAAGGCCACACTGGAAGTGACCTTCTCTTTCTTCCGGTGACGCTTGAACGAGCTAGACGGTGCGCCGATAAAATTAATATATATATTTAAGCGACTTAATAATCGATCGGCATTTCTTATTAGCGTTTTACAAATGCTTTTATTACTTGTTTCTATATTCCACCATTGTCAGACATTGTGGTCTATTTAAATCATTTAAAGGCAATTCAGTTTGTCTACTCTTTAGTTTCCAGTCAAGACATGCTCATAGTTAAAGGTGATTTTAATTTACCTGCTTTAGCATGGTCACTAACGGATGAATCTACCATGTTGCTGCCCTCTATGTCACATGGCTCTATTAATAGCCTTATCCGCTTATCCTTATCTCAAGTCAATCCAAATTCTAATGGAAAATCGTTAGATCTTATTATTGTATTGGATTCTTCTTATTGTGATGTTTCTAGGATCGAACCATATGTTCTTCCCGAAGACAAATTTCATCCTACAATAAATTTAAAAATTGATATATATTTCTGTGCACGCCAGCGATTTTCACAATTATTTTAGGTAGGATTGTCCTGACCAGCTCCATAATGGGAATCACTAAATAGGAGATGACAAAAGCTCTGCAGCGGAGTTGAGATGCCGCAGTCTGCCACAGTCGGGCAAATTTGCCGACTGTACGCTTTCTTGGTCACCGCCACACGAGACACTGAAGAATCAGCGCTGTAGTCGCCTGCCGCCAAACTTTGTGAAACTCCACCGGCTGTACCGCAGGCCACACTTTCTGCATCTAAGACCTCCGCTATCGCATCTGCCGCTGCAGTACCCGCTGCTGCTGTGCCCGCCGCTGCAGTACTCGCTGCTGCTGTACCCGCAGCTTCCATATCCGCCGCTTCCAGGCCTGCCGCTGCAGTACCCGCTGCTGCCGTGCCCGCCGCTGAAGTACCCGCTGATGCTGTACCCGCTGCTGCTGTGCCCTCCGCTGCCGTACCCGCTGCTGCTGTACCCGCCGCTTCTAGGCCTGCCGCTGCAGTACCTGCCGCTCCCCGGCGCGCCGTACAGTCGCCCGATATTCGCACCACTATTACCTCCGGATTACCCCTGCTCGATGCCATGCAGGCCGCCATGCTTACTGCTGCCTCGCTTGCCGCACCCGTCACTGACTCTGACGTTCCCTTGGCCACTGACCAATGGGAAGACATGCCTACCGTAGTGCCCTCCGGAATACGGATTCCGCTCGTACTTTGGTTGAACTGAAGCCTCTCCTGAACGCTACGAGCGCTCCCGTGTACATTCTGCCGCCATTAAGCAAAGTGTCAGTGTAAAGGTTCATCCAACGCCAACTGCCTCTACGTCCGTAAACAGATCTTCAGGCCCTGGCACGAGTGAGATATGACGTTTTAACTGAAACCGATCAGACCGCTGAATTCCTGTTTTAAGTGTGGCCAAGTGGGCCAGATTTATAAAAACTGCCCGTCTCTGATTGGAACTGCCGCCGACACCACTGCCGCCGCCAACACTACCGCCTCCGCCGCCGCTGCCGATGATGTAGAAGTTAGTTTAAACCATTTACCACTGTGTTGCTTTTGTTTGTAATGAAGTGCAAGATAGAAAATTTATAAATATGTTCTCCCTCCTCGATTCGGGCAGCCCGAAGAGTTTTCTCCGTCAATCTGAAGTCCCCCTCAACTGCCTTCTTAGCCACAGTAGATTGTACTGCCGTGGTTTAGGAAATAGGCAACTTCTGTCACCGGGTCAAGTCCAGTATATTGTTCACTTCCTCACTACTGAGACAATACATACGTTTTAAGTTATGCCGAACAAAGCAACCGAACTGCCGATGATTATAGGCATAGATCTCCTGTATAAAACTAATGTTAGACTTTGTAAACTTAAAGAAAAGAAATATGGAAAAGAATGTTTGTTTCTTATGAATAAACCTACTGAATGTATAAATACGAAACTCACTGCTGTTCTGAAGTCATTTGACATATTGAGAAAAGGTATAGCGGTTCTACCGCATGCTAAGAATAGGACTGAATTCTAGAAAATTCTGCTGTGCCTCCGGAAACACTGAACGATTCACTTAAGGCTATAAATGTCATTAAGTCCCTGGTGTCACTGAGTCAGAGTTTGATACAGAGCCCACTTGAAGAACGGATTCCACCATGTGAAAATGCATCCAGATTCAACCAAATATACTGCCTTTGTAACCACTGATGGCCAGTTTGAATATGTATGCGTACCCTTCGGACTCTGTAAGGGTCCTTCCGTGTTCGCTAGATTCGTTTATTTTGTCCTTACGAAATTTATAAACCGAGGTCAACTGGTGATATACTGGTCTCATCGCATGACTTTGAAACCCATCTTGAGGTACTGAAGGAAATACTGTATACGTTAAGAGTGAACAGGCTGTGCCTCAAGCTGGTCAAATGCCGTTTTGCGTATAGGGAACTAGAGTATTTGGGTTACTTAGCCAATTCTGCCGGTATCACGCCTTAACCAGCTCATCTTCAGGCGATACGGGATTTGCCCGTCCCAAGGAATAGCAAGGAATTAGAGCGCTGCTTACTCTTATTTTTGTACTTCCGCCGATTTGTACCTGGCTTCGCCAAGATTGCGTATCCGATGTTCCGACTGTTGAGAAAAGATACCCCTTATGTCTTCGAGGAGTGCCTCGATTCCTTCCGAACCCTGAAGTCAAAAATGATCGAATCCCCCGTGTTATCCATATACAACAGAGTTAAACTATAACGCTAGTTCAACTGGTTTTGAAGCAGTGCTCCTCCAAAAACAAACCGGCGGTGAACTTCACCCAGTGTTTTACTTCTCTAAGATAGCCTCCGGCGGCGAATCAAAACTACATAGTTATGAACTAGAGACGTTAGCAATCGTATACGCTTTGAAACGCTTTGAAACGTACCTTAAGTTCATCCCGTTCAAAATCGCTGGCGTTGACACTGAGACCCTGAGGGGACATTCCGCTAAAATTTTTCGCTGGGCCCTGCTGTTAGAAAATTACAACTACACGATTGTACACCGCTCTGGGGTTAGTATGCCCCATGCCGATGCTCTGAGCCGAATAGAAACTGCCGCATACGTTGACGATTCAAACCTCGACTTCCAACTGCAGTTAACTCAGAACCGTGACCCTAAGATTGTCAAACACCGAGATGATTTAGAGAAACATGAAATAGCAGATTTCGAACTGCGTGACGGAGTAGTGTACCGCCTGTTCCCGACGGGTGTACCCCAACTGTATGTCCCTTCCGAAATGATAAATCATGTCATCCGAGTAGTGCATGAAAAGCTTGGCCATATGGCCACGGAGAAGTGTTGTACACAAATCAAGAAGTACTGCTGGTTTCCGTGTATAAAGTCTTACGTCAACAATTATATTAAAAACTGCCTCAAGTGTATTTACTATTCCGCTTCCGCTCAAGACAACCGTGTCACGCTACACAGTATTCCGAAAGTGCCCCTTCCGTTTGATACCATTTATATTGATCATCTAGGTCCCCTTCCGTCCATACGCTCTAAGAAAAAGTATCTTCTGGTTGTCATTGACGCTTTCACAGAATTCGTGAAGCTGTACCCTGCTGCCACTACTAATTCGCGTGAAGTATGTCAGACGTTAAAATCTCAGTATTTCGCGAATTACAGTAGACCCCGCCGAATTATCAGCGACCGAGGTTCATGCTTTACCTCTTCCGAATTTGCAGAATTTCTGAAGTCCAACAATATGACCGTGTCTGAGTAAACTGACGGAACCCGTGGACCACGCGGATTGGGTACAACAACTGCCGAACATAGAATTGGCATTGAACAACTCCGTTCACTCCACCAAAAAAATTCGCCGCTTCCGCACTCCTGTTCGGGATCGAACAACGAGACGCTGTAGTAGATGAACTAACCGAACGGTTGGGGGAGAGGACGGCTGATGTCGATGCTCCAAAGATAGACGAGTTATGTTAAGAATTATCGTTGTGTTCGATTAAGTTTAAATATCTACACATCGCTGTCAGTAATTTTAAATATCGATTGTTAGTATTAAGTCAGTATGTGGAAAATATCGAGATGTGGCCTAAGGCCACACTGGAAGTGACCTTCTCTTTCTTCCGGTGACGCTTGAACGAGCTAGACGGTGCGCCGATAAAATTAATATATATATTTAAGCGACTTAATAATCGATCGGCGTTTCTTATTAACGTTTTACAAATGCTTTTATTACTTGTTTCTATATTCCACCATTGTCAGACATTGTGGTCTATTTAAATCATTTAAAGGCAATTCAGTTTGTCTCCTCTTTAGTTTCCAGTCAAGACATGCTCATAGTTAAAGGTGATTTTAATTTACCTGCTTTAGCATGGTCACTAACGGATGAATCTATCATGTTGCTGCCCTCTATGTCACATGGCTCTATTAATAGCCTTATCCGCTTATCCTTATCTCAAGTAAATCCAAATTCTAATGGAAAATCGTTAGATCTTATTATTGTATTGGATTCTTCTTATTGTGATGTTTCTAGGATCGAACCATATGTTCTTCCCGAAGACAAATTTCATCCTACAATAAATTTAAAAATTGATCTGCCCTTTCCAATCACCATTTGAATTCAACAGATGAAGATGGTGTTTTAGTTTGCGGTGCTGAAATCCTCTTCAATATATAAGCGACTTAATAATCGATCGACATTTCTTATTATCGTTTTACATCTCAGAAGTGGGATAGCTACCCGGAAATATATATATTTCTGTGCACGCCAGCGATTTTCATAATTATTTTAGGTAGGATTGTCCTGACCAGCTCCATAATGGGAATCACTAAATAGGAGATGACAAAACCTCTGCAGCGGAGTTGAGATGCCGCAGTCAGCCACAGTCGGGCAAATTTGCCGACTGTACGCTTTCTTGGTCACCGCCACACGAGACACTGAAGAATCAGCGCTGTAGTCGCCTGCCGCCAAACTTTGTGAAACTCCACCGGCTGTACCGCAGGCCACACTTTCTGCATCTAAGACCTCCGCTATCGCATCTGCCGCTGCAGTACCCGCTGCTGCTGTGCCCGCCGCTGCAGTACTCGCTGCTGCTGTACCCGCAGCTTCCATATCCGCCGCTTCCAGGCCTGCCGCTGCAGTACCCGCTGCTGCCGTGCCCGCCGCTGAAGTACCCGCTGATGCTGTACCCGCTGCTGCTGTGCCCTCCGCTGCCGTACCCGCTGCTGCTGTACCCGCCGCTTCTAGGCCTGCCGCTGCAGTACCCGCCGCTCCCCGGCGCGCCGTACAGTCGCCCGATATTCGCACCACTATTACCTCCGGATTACCCCTGCTCGATGCCATGCAGGCCGCCATGCTTACTGCTGCCTCGCTTGCCGCACCCGTCACTGACTCTGACGTTCCCTTGGCCACTGACCAATGGGAAGACATGCCTACCGTAGTGCCCTCCGGAATACGGATTCCGCTCGTACTTTGGTTGAACTGAAGCCTCTCCTGAACGCTACGAGCGCTCCCGTGTACATTCTGCCGCCATTAAGCAAAGTGTCAGTGTAAAGGTTCATCCAACGCCAACTGCCTCTACGTCCGTAAACAGATCTTCAGGCCCTGGCACGAGTGAGATATGACGTTTTAACTGAAACCGATCAGACCGCTGAATTCCTGTTTTAAGTGTGGCCAAGTGGGCCAGATTTATAAAAACTGCCCGTCTCTGATTGGAACTGCCGCCGACACCACTGCCGCCGCCAACACTACCGCCTCCGCCGCCGCTGCCGATGATGTAGAAGTTAGTTTAAACCATTTACCACTGTGTTGCTTTTGTTTGTAATGAAGTGCAAGATAGAAAATTTATAAATATGTTCTCCCTCCTCGATTCGGGCAGCCCGAAGAGTTTTCTCCGTCAATCTGAAGTCCCCCTCAACTGCCTTCTTAGCCACAGTAGATTGTACTGCCGTGGTTTAGGAAATAGGCAACTTCTGTCACCGGGTCAAGTCCAGTATATTGTTCACTTCCTCACTACTGAGACAATACATACGTTTTAAGTTATGCCGAACAAAGCAACCGAACTGCCGATGATTATAGGCATAGATCTCCTGTATAAAACTAATGTTAGACTTTGTAAACTTAAAGAAAAGAAATATGGAAAAGAATGTTTGTTTCTTATGAATACACCTACTGAATGTATAAATACGAAACTCACTGCTGTTCTGAAGTCATTTGACATATTGAGAAAAGATATAGCGGTTCTACCGCATGATAAGAATAGGACTGAATTCTAGAAAATTCTGCTGTGCCTCCGGAAACACTGAACGATTCACTTAAGGCTATAAATGTCATTAAGTCCCTGGTGTCACTGAGTCAGAGTTTGATACAGAGCCCACTTGAAGAACGGATTCCACCATGTGAAAATGCATCCAGATTCAACCAAATATACTGCCTTTGTAACCACTGATGGCCAGTTTGAATATGTATGCGTACCCTTCGGACTCTGTAAGGGTCCTTCCGTGTTCGCTAGATTCGTTTATTTTGTCCTTACGAAATTTATAAACCGAGGTCAACTGGTGATATACTGGTCTCATCGCATGACTTTGAAACCCATCTTGAGGTACTGAAGGAAATACTGTATACGTTAAGAGTGAACAGGCTGTGCCTCAAGCTGGCCAAATGCCGTTTTGCGTATAGGGAACTAGAGTATTTGGGTTACTTAGCCAATTCTGTCGGTATCACGCCTTAACCAGCTCATCTTCAGGCGATACGGGATTTGCCCGTCCCAAGGAATAGCAAGGAATTAGAGCGCTGCTTACTCTTATTTTCGTACTTCCGCCGATTTATACCTGGCTTCGCCAAGATTGCGTATCCGATGTTCCGACTGTTGAGAAAAGATACCCCTTATGTCTTCGAGGAGTGCCTCGATTCCTTTCGAACCCTGAAGTCAAAAATGATCGAATCCCCCGTGTTATCCATATACAACAGAGTTAAACTATAACGCTAGTTCAACTGGTTTTGAAGCAGTGCTCCTCCAAAAACAAACCGGCGGTGAACTTCACCCAGTGTTTTACTTCTCTAAGATAGCCTCCGGCGGCGAATCAAAACTACATAGTTATGAACTAGAGACGTTAGCAATCGTATACGCTTTGAAACGCTTTGAAACGTACCTTAAGTTCATCCCGTTCAAAATCGTTACGGATTATAATTCGCTGGCGTTGACACTGAGACCCTGAGGGGACATTCCGCTAAAATTTTTCGCTGGGCCCTGCTGTTAGAAAATTACAACTACACGATTGTACACCGCTCTGGGGTTAGTATGCCCCATGCCGATGCTCTGAGCCGAATAGAAACTGCCGCATACGTTGACGATTCAAACCTCGACTTCCAACTGCAGTTAACTCAGAACCGTGACCCTAAGATTGTCAAACACCGAGATGATTTAGAGAAACATGAAATAGCAGATTTCGAACTGCGTGACGGAGTAGTGTACCGCCTGTTCCCGACGGGTGTACCCCAACTGTATGTCCCTTCCGAAATGATAAATCATGTCATCCGAGTAGTGCATGAAAAGCTTGGCCATATGGCCACGGAGAAGTGTTGTACACAAATTAGGAAGTACTGCTGGTTTCCGTGTATAAAGTCTTACGTCAACAATTATATTAAAAACTGCCTCAAGTGTATTTACTATTCCGCTTCCGCTCAAGACAACCGTGTCACGCTACACAGTATTCCGAAAGTGCCCCTTCCGTTTGATACCATTCATATTGATCATCTAGGTCCCCTTCCGTCCATACGCTCTAAGAAAAAGTATCTTCTGGTTGTCATTGACGCTTTCACAGAATTCGTGAAGCTGTACCCTGCTGCCACTACTAATTCGCGTGAAGTATGTCAGACGTTAAAATCTCAGTATTTCGCGAATTACAGTAGACCCCGCCGAATTATCAGCGACCGAGGTTCATGCTTTACCTCTTCCGAATTTGCAGAATTTCTGAAGTCCAACAATATGACCGTGTTTTGGGCCCTATGCTAAGTAAACTGACGGAACCCGTGGACCACACGGATTGGGTACAACAACTGCCGAACATAGAATTGGCATTGAACAACTCCGTTCACTCCACCAAAAAAATTCGCCGCTTCCGCACTCCTGTTCGGGATCGAACAACGAGACGCTGTAGTAGATGAACTAACCGAACGGTTGGGGGAGAGGACGGCTGATGTCGATGCCCCAAAGATAGACGAGTTATGTTAAGAATTATCGTTGTGTTCGATTAAGTTTAAATATCTACACATCGCTGTCAGTAATTTTAAATATCGATTGTTAGTATTAAGTCAGTATGTGGAAAATATCGAGATGTGGCCTAAGGCCACACTGGAAGTGACCTTCTCTTTCTTCCGGTGACGCTTGAACGAGCTAGACGGTGCGCCGATAAAATTAATATATATATTTAAGCGACTTAATAATCGATCGGCGTTTCTTATTAACGTTTTACAAATGCTTTTATTACTTGTTTCTATATTCCACCATTGTCAGACATTGTGGTCTATTTAAATCATTTAAAGGCAATTCAGTTTGTCTCCTCTTTAGTTTCCAGTCAAGACATGCTCATAGTTAAAGGTGATTTTAATTTACCTGCTTTAGCATGGTCACTAACGGATGAATCTACCATGTTGCTGCCCTCTATGTCACATGGCTCTATTAATAGCCTTATCCGCTTATCCTTATCTCAAGTAAATCCAAATTCTAATGGAAAATCGTTAGATCTTATTATTGTATTGGATTCTTCTTATTGTGATGTTTCTAGGATCGAACCATATGTTCTTCCCGAAGACAAATTTCATCCTACAATAAATTTAAAAATTGATCTGCCCTTTCCAATCACCATTTGAATTCAACAGATGAAGATGGTGTTTTAGTTTGCGGTGCTGAAATCCTCTTCAATATATAAGCGACTTAATAATCGATCGACATTTCTTATTATCGTTTTACATCTCAGAAGTGGGATAGCTACCCGGAAATATATATATTTCTGTGCACGCCAGCGATTTTCACAATTATTTTAGGTAGGATTGTCCTGACCAGCTCCATAATGGGAATCACTAAATAGGAGATGACAAAACCTCTGCAGCGGAGTTGAGATGCCGCAGTCAGCCACAGTCGGGCAAATTTGCCGACTGTACGCTTTCTTGGTCACCGCCACACGAGACACTGAAGAATCAGCGCTGTAGTCGCCTGCCGCCAAACTTTGTGAAACTCCACCGGCTGTACCGCAGGCCACACTTTCTGCATCTAAGACCTCCGCTATCGCATCTGCCGCTGCAGTACCCGCTGCTGCTGTGCCCGCCGCTTCTAGGCCTGCCGCTGCAGTACCCGCCGCTCCCCGGCGCGCCGTACAGTCGCCCGATATTCGCACCACTATTACCTCCGGATTACCCCTGCTCGATGCCATGCAGGCCGCCATGCTTACTGCTGCCTCGCTTGCCGCACCCGTCACTGACTCTGACGTTCCCTTGGCCACTGACCAATGGGAAGACATGCCTACCGTAGTGCCCTCCGGAATACGGATTCCGCTCGTACTTTGGTTGAACTGAAGCCTCTCCTGAACGCTACGAGCGCTCCCGTGTACATTCTGCCGCCATTAAGCAAAGTGTCAGTGTAAAGGTTCATCCAACGCCAACTGCCTCTACGTCCGTAAACAGATCTTCAGGCCCTGGCACGAGTGAGATATGACGTTTTAACTGAAACCGATCAGACCGCTGAATTCCTGTTTTAAGTGTGGCCAAGTGGGCCAGATTTATAAAAACTGCCCGTCTCTGATTGGAACTGCCGCCGACACCACTGCCGCCGCCAACACTACCGCCTCCGCCGCCGCTGCCGATGATGTAGAAGTTAGTTTAAACCATTTACCACTGTGTTGCTTTTGTTTGTAATGAAGTGCAAGATAGAAAATTTATAAATATGTTCTCCCTCCTCGATTCGGGCAGCCCGAAGAGTTTTCTCCGTCAATCTGAAGTCCCCCTCAACTGCCTTCTTAGCCACAGTAGATTGTACTGCCGTGGTTTAGGAAATAGGCAACTTCTGTCACCGGGTCAAGTCCAGTATATTGTTCACTTCCTCACTACTGAGACAATACATACGTTTTAAGTTATGCCGAACAAAGCAACCGAACTGCCGATGATTATAGGCATAGATCTCCTGTATAAAACTAATGTTAGACTTTGTAAACTTAAAGAAAAGAAATATGGAAAAGAATGTTTGTTTCTTATGAATACACCTACTGAATGTATAAATACGAAACTCACTGCTGTTCTGAAGTCATTTGACATATTGAGAAAAGATATAGCGGTTCTACCGCATGATAAGAATAGGACTGAATTCTAGAAAATTCTGCTGTGCCTCCGGAAACACTGAACGATTCACTTAAGGCTATAAATGTCATTAAGTCCCTGGTGTCACTGAGTCAGAGTTTGATACAGAGCCCACTTGAAGAACGGATTCCACCATGTGAAAATGCATCCAGATTCAACCAAATATACTGCCTTTGTAACCACTGATGGCCAGTTTGAATATGTATGCGTACCCTTCGGACTCTGTAAGGGTCCTTCCGTGTTCGCTAGATTCGTTTATTTTGTCCTTACGAAATTTATAAACCGAGGTCAACTGGTGATATACTGGTCTCATCGCATGACTTTGAAACCCATCTTGAGGTACTGAAGGAAATACTGTATACGTTAAGAGTGAACAGGCTGTGCCTCAAGCTGGCCAAATGCCGTTTTGCGTATAGGGAACTAGAGTATTTGGGTTACTTAGCCAATTCTGTCGGTATCACGCCTTAACCAGCTCATCTTCAGGCGATACGGGATTTGCCCGTCCCAAGGAATAGCAAGGAATTAGAGCGCTGCTTACTCTTATTTTCGTACTTCCGCCGATTTATACCTGGCTTCGCCAAGATTGCGTATCCGATGTTCCGACTGTTGAGAAAAGATACCCCTTATGTCTTCGAGGAGTGCCTCGATTCCTTTCGAACCCTGAAGTCAAAAATGATCGAATCCCCCGTGTTATCCATATACAACAGAGTTAAACTATAACGCTAGTTCAACTGGTTTTGAAGCAGTGCTCCTCCAAAAACAAACCGGCGGTGAACTTCACCCAGTGTTTTACTTCTCTAAGATAGCCTCCGGCGGCGAATCAAAACTACATAGTTATGAACTAGAGACGTTAGCAATCGTATACGCTTTGAAACGTACCTTAAGTTCATCCCGTTCAAAATCGTTACGGATTATAATTCGCTGGCGTTGACACTGAGACCCTGAGGGGACATTCCGCTAAAATTTTTCGCTGGGCCCTGCTGTTAGAAAATTACAACTACACGATTGTACACCGCTCTGGGGTTAGTATGCCCCATGCCGATGCTCTGAGCCGAATAGAAACTGCCGCATACGTTGACGATTCAAACCTCGACTTCCAACTGCAGTTAACTCAGAACCGTGACCCTAAGATTGTCAAACACCGAGATGATTTAGAGAAACATGAAATAGCAGATTTCGAACTGCGTGACGGAGTAGTGTACCGCCTGTTCCCGACGGGTGTACCCCAACTGTATGTCCCTTCCGAAATGATAAATCATGTCATCCGAGTAGTGCATGAAAAGCTTGGCCATATGGCCACGGAGAAGTGTTGTACACAAATCAAGAAGTACTGCTGGTTTCCGTGTATAAAGTCTTACGTCAACAATTATATTAAAAACTGCCTCAAGTGTATTTACTATTCCGCTTCCGCTCAAGACAACCGTGTCACGCTACACAGTATTCCGAAAGTGTCCCTTCCGTTTGATACCATTCATATTGATCATCTAGGTCCCCTTCCGTCCATACGCTCTAAGAAAAAGTATCTTCTGGTTGTCATTGACGCTTTCACAGAATTCGTGAAGCTGTACCCTGCTGCCACTACTAATTCGCGTGAAGTATGTCAGACGTTAAAATCTCAGTATTTCGCGAATTACAGTAGACCCCGCCGAATTATCAGCGACCGAGGTTCATGCTTTACCTCTTCCGAATTTGCAGAATTTCTGAAGTCCAACAATATGACCGTGTTTTGGGCCCTATGCTAAGTAAACTGACGGAACCCGTGGACCACAAGGATTGGGTACAACAACTGCCGAACATAGAATTGGCATTGAACAACTCCGTTCACTCCACCAAAAAAATTCGCCGCTTCCGCACTCCTGTTCGGGATCGAACAACGAGACGCTGTAGTAGATGAACTAACCGAACGGTTGGGGGAGAGGACGGCTGATGTCGATGCCACAAAGATAGACGAGTTATGTTAAGAATTATCGTTGTGTTCGATTAAGTTTAAATATCTACACATCGCTGTCAGTAATTTTAAATATCGATTGTTAGTATTAAGTCAGTATGTGGAAAATATCGAGATGTGGCCTAAGGCCACACTGGAAGTGACCTTCTCTTTCTTCCGGTGACGCTTGAACGAGCTAGACGGTGCGCCGATAAAATAAATATATATATTTAAGCGACTTAATAATCGATCGACATTTCTTATTATCGTTTTACATCTCAGAAGTGGGATAGCTACCCGGAAATATATATATTTCTGTGCACGCCAGCGATTTTCACAATTATTTTAGGTAGGATTGTCCTGACCAGCTCCATAATGGGAATCACTAAATAGGAGATGACAAAACCTCTGCAGCGGAGTTGAGATGCCGCAGTCAGCCACAGTCGGGCAAATTTGCCGCCGCTTCCAGGCCTGCCGCTGCAGTACTCGCTGCTGCCGTGCCCGCCGCTGACGTACCCGCTGCTGCTGTACCCGCCGCGTCTAGGCCTGCCGCTGCCCTGCCCGCCGTACAGTGGCCCGCTATTCGCACCACGATTACCTCCGGATTACCCTTGCTCGATGCCATGCAGGCCGCCATGCATACTGCTGCCTCGCTTGCCGCACCCGTTACTTACTCTGACGTTCCCTTGGCCATTGACCAATGGGAAGACATGCCTACCGTAGTGCCCTCCGGAATACGGATTCCGCTCGTACTTTGGTTGTACTGAAGCCTCTCCTGAACGCTACGAGCGCTCCCGTGTACATTCTGCCGCCATTAAGCAAAGTGTCAGTGTAAAGGTTCATCCAACGCCCACTGCCTCTACGTTCGTAAACAGATCTTCAGGCCCTGGCACGAGTGAGATCCGACGTTTTAACTGCTCGGGATGGGGGCATTATATGCCGATGATGTAGAAGTTAGTTTAAACCATTTACCACTGTGTTGCTTTTGTTTGTAATGAAGTGCAAGATAGAAAATTTATAAATATGTTCTCCCTCCTCGATTCGGGCAGCCCGAAGAGTTTTCTCCGTCAATCTGAAGTCCCCCTCAACTGCCTTCTTAGCCACAGTAGATTGTACTGCCGTGGTTTAGGAAATAGGCAACTTCTGTCACCGGGTCAAGTCCAGTATATTGTTCACTTCCTCACTACTGAGACAATACATACGTTTTAAGTTATGCCGAACAAAGCAACCGAACTGCCGATGATTATAGGCATAGATCTCCTGTATAAAACTAATGTTAGACTTTGTAAACTTAAAGAAAAGAAATATGGAAAAGAATGTTTGTTTCTTATGAATACACCTACTGAATGTATAAATACGAAACTCACTGCTGTTCTGAAGTCATTTGACATATTGAGAAAAGATATAGCGGTTCTACCGCATGATAAGAATAGGATTGAATTCTAGAAAATTCTGCTGTGCCTCCGGAAACATTGAATGATTCACTTAAGGCTATAAATGCCATTAAGTCCCTGGTGTCAATGAGTCAGAGTTTGATACAGAGCCCACTTGAAGAACGGATTCCACCATGTGAAAATGCATCCAGATTCAATCAAATATACTGCCTTTGTAACCACTGATGGCCAGTTTGAATATGTATGCGTACCCTTCGGACTCTGTAAGGGCCCTTCCGTGTTCGCTAGATTCGTTTATTTTGTCCTGTCGAAATTTATAAACCGAGGTCAACTGGTGATATACTGGTTTCATCGCATGACTTTGAAACCCATCTTGAGGTACTGAAGGAAATACTGTATACGTTAAGAGTGAACAGGCTTTGCCTCAAGCTGGCCAAATGCCGTTTTGCGTATAGGGAACTAGAGTATTTGGGTTACTTAGCCAATTCTGCCGGTATCACGCCTTAACCAGCTCATCTTCAGGCGATACGGGATTTGCCCGTCCCAAGGAATAGCAAGGAATTAGAGCGCTGCTTACTCTTATTTTCGTACTTCCGCCGATTTGTACCTGGCTTCGCCAAGATTGCGTATCCGATGTTCCGACTGTTGAGAAAAGATACCCCTTACGTCTTCGAGGAGTGCCTCGATTCCTTTCGAACCCTGAAGTCAAAAGTGATCGAGTCCCCCGTGTTATCCATATACAACAGAGTTACACTATGACGCTAGTTCAACTGGTTTTGAAGCAGTGCTCCTCCAAAAACAAACCGGCGGTGAACTTCACCCAGTGTTTTACTTCTCCAAGACAGCCTCCGGCGCCGAATCAAAACTACATAGTTATGAACTAGAGACGTTAGCAATCGTATACGCTTTGAAACGCTTTGAAACAAACCTTAAGTTCATCCCGTTCAAAATCGTTACGGATTATAATTCTCTGGCGTTGACACTGAGAAACGGGGGACATTCCGCTAAAATTTTTCGATGGGCCCTGCTGTTAGAAAATTACAACTACACGATTGTACACCGCTCGGGGGTTAGTATGCCCCATGCCGATGCTCTGAGCCGAATAGAAACTACCGCATACGTTGACAATTCAAACCTCGACTTCCAACTGCAGTTAACTCAGAACCGTGACCCTGAGATTGTCAAACTCCGAGATGATTTAGAGAAACATGAAATAGCAGATTTCGAACTGCGTGACGGAGTAGTGTACCGCCTGTTCCCGACGGGTGTACCACAACTGTATGTCCTTTCCGAAATGATAATTCATGTCATCCGAGTAGTGCGTGAAAAGCTTGACCATATGGCCACGGAGAAGTGTTATACACAAATCAAGAAGTACTGCTGGTTTCCGTGTATGAAGTCTTACGTCAACAATTATATTAAAAACTGCCTCAAGTGTATTTACTATTCCGCTTCCGTTCAAGACAACCGTGTCACGCTACACAGTATTCCGAAAGTGCCCCTTCCGTTTGATACCATTCATATTGATCATCTAGGTCCCCTTCCGTCCATATGCTCTAAGAAAAAGTATCTTCTGGTTGTCATTGACGCTTTCACAGAATTCGTGAAGCTGTACCCTGCTGCCACTACTAATTCGCGTGAAGTATGTCAGACGTTAAAATCTCAGTATTTCGCGAATTACAGTAGACCCCGCCGAATTATCAGCGACCGAGGTTCATGCTTTACCTCTTCCGAATTTGCAGAATTTCTGAAGTCCAATAATATAATTCAATTGCAAAATGCCACTGCCTCACCCCGGGCCAAGTCGAGATGGTTAACCATGTCTTGGGCCCTATGCTAAGTAAACTGACGGATCCCGTGGACCACGCGGATTGGGTACAACAAATGCCGAACATAGAATTGGCATTGAACAACTCCGTTCACTCCACCAAAAAAATTCGCCGCTTCCGCACTCCTGTTCGGGATCGAACAACGAGGTGCTGTAGTAGATGAACTAACCGAACGGTTGGGGGAGAGGACGGCTGATGTCGATGCCCCAAAGATAGACGAGTTATGTTAAGAATTATCGTTGTGTTCGATTAAGTTTAAATATCTACACATATATCGCTGGAAGTGACCTTCTCTTTCTTCCGGTGACGCTTGAACGAGCTAGACGCACCAGCTGCCGATATAATAAATATATATATATACATATAAGCGACTTAATAATCGATCGGCATTTCTTATTAGCGTTTTACAAATGCTTTTATTACTTGTTTCTATATTCCACCAATGTCAGACATTGTGGTCTATTTAAATCATTTAGAGGCAATTCAGTTTGTCTCCTCATTAGTTTCCAGTCAAAACATGCTCATAGTTAAAGGTGATTTTAATTTACCTGCTTTAGCATGGTCACTAACGGATGAATCTACCATGTTGCTGCCATCTATGTCACATTGTTCTATTAATAGCCTTATCCGCTTATCCTTATCTCAAGTCAATCCAAATTCTAATGGAAAATCGTTAGATCTTATTTTTGTATTGGATTCTTCTTATTGTGATGTTTCTAGGATCGAACCATTTGTTCTTCCCGAAGACAAATTTCATCCTACAATAAATTTAAAAATTGATCTGCCCTTCCCAATCACCATTACTTGGTTTAAATGAGGTACCTCTAACTGGGTGCTTTCGTAAGACTGACTTTGCTATACCGATTGGTCTTATTTGTACAATTGTAAAGATATGAACTCAGCTGTTCATCTTTTCTGATACTCTGAATACACTCTTTCATATTCGTGTGCCTCTTGGTAGGCAGGAGCGGCTTAACAATCCTTCCTGGTTTACTCGAGAGTTGTTCAATTCGAAAAATGTCAAGACTCGATATTATAAGAAGTTTCAAAAAACACTTCGTACATCAGATTACGCTCTGTAAACAATCGCTCTTTCGTTAGAAAATAACGTTATTTTATGTATTATTGATTAATGAAATGATGGATTAATATTAATGTATGTATGTTTAAAAAAAATGTTATTTTTATGTCTGGCCAGACATGGTCTTGGTCAGACGCTGTGTCAGCATATTTATGTTTATATGGAATTCGTCACATCGACGTTGCAGCTGCAAAGATTGTTCTAAGACTTAGTGCGAAGGCAGTTTGTTAACTTATATACTTTTAATTAAATGAATAAGTCATGGTAGATGAATCCACAAAAAATTTTTATTATCCTTTTTTATACCATGCACCCATAGGGTGAAATGGTATATTAAAGTCGCCAAAATGTATGTAACAGGCAGAAGGAAGCTTCTCCGACCCTATAAAGTATATATATTCTTGATCAGGATGAACAGCCGAGTCGATCTAGCCATGTCCGTCTGTCCGTCCGTCCGTCTGTATGAACACGCAGATCTCGGAGACTATAAGAGCTAGAGCCACCAAATTTGGTATGTATACTCGTGTAGTATGCACATGTTCAGAGTTAATTGGAATTTCGGCCACGCCCCCTTACGCCCCCAGGAATCACATAAAACTATTTTTCGTAAAAAGTATAACAGCTAGAGACATCAAATTTAGTTTGTATACCCGTTTAGTTAGCGCGCAGAAACTGGCTATTTAAAAATTTTGCCACGCCCACATCCGCCCCCGCAAATTAAACAAAACTGATTTTCTTAAAAAGTATAACAGCTAGAGACATAAAATTTGGTATATATACTCGCTAAGTTGTTGCGCAGATATTCAGTGTTCAAAATTTTTGCCACGCCCCTTTCCGCCCCTAGAACTTACATACAAAAGATTTACCTGAAAACTACAGCAGCTAGAGATATGAAATTTGGTATAGATATTCGTTTAGTTAGCGCGCAGAAAGTAACAGTTCAAAATTTTTGCCACGCCCCCTTCCGCCCCCTGAATTTACATAAAACTGTTTTTGTTAAATAGTGTAACAGCTAGAGACATCAAATTTGGTATATATACTTGCTAAGTTGGTGGGCAGATATTCAGTGTTCAAAATTTTTTCCACGCCCCTTTCCGCCCCTAGAACTTACATAAAACAGATTTACCTGAAAACTACAGCAGCTAGAGATATGAAATTTGGTATAAATAATCCTCCTTAATACTATTACATTTAGAGACATGAAATTCGGTACAAATAACCATTTATTAAGCGCACAGACATTAATTGTTCAAAATGTTTGACACGCCTCTTTACGCCTTTAGAATTCAAACAAAACTAATTTTCTTAAAAACTACATATAACACTCAAGCCAATCGAAATACATTTGGCGCACTGATACTTGCGATAAAATTTTAAAAACATACCAAACTTTATTGAAATCGGACGAAAAGTAGAAAAATAAACAGCAAATTAATGGTATTTTGCAAGATGAGCCATAAGGCAGGAACGGCCGTTGGCCTGTGGCGGCGCTAAAGTGCTTGTGTGCTTGAAAGAGTTATATGTAAACAGTACACAAGTTACCGCTATCAATTCATGTTCCAATTTCTCAATAAACAAAAAACAAAACAAAACAACAACGGTTAAAGTAGGTTTTTAACACATTTATTAAAATTCATTTAAGTAATAATTACGTTATTTCCTATTTCCCATTTAAAACAATATAGATATGTTACTTATTCTAAATTTGTATAAACTTAAAAAAAATAATATATGCATAGCCCTTCATAAATTATTCAAAATCTTTAACGCTGGCACAAATTCCCGTATGATAACTATAAATGGTTTCAAAAGTACGCGCACTAACCCTACTACCAGAAATATTCGAAAATGCCCAATCAATATGGGTATTTCCATTGGTTGTGGATTCATTTAAATCTAAGAGAGAAGTATAGTTGAAATTATTTACAAGAAAATCATAAATATTTCTACCACAGCCTGAGAGGCATTGAAGATTAATATTAAAATCTCCGAAAATTAAAGAACTGTTCCCTAATACATTTGAATTTTCCTGAACAAGTCTCTCAAACTCAACTTTAAATCTTGACAAAGGATATGTTGGACTTCTATAAACAACCAAAATACCTAAAGCGCTATATTTCATAAGAGCAAATTCAAAAACAGGGGCGGTTAAGCTATTCGATCTAGCATAGAATCGACCACTAGAGCAAAGACTAGTATTCTGCAATAAATCATTTCTAATAAATATAAGAATACCTCTTTTAGGTCGAACACCGCTGGCTAATGAAGGGCAATCAAGTCGCACTGCTGTAGAGTAACCCGGAATTTCGAAAGCTTCATTGTCAAACGTGGAAGTCTCTACAAAACACAGTATTGATGACTGGAGCATCAGTTGATTAGAAGATACATCCCGAATATGACAGTGCAAATTTTCCGTATTATGGAAGAAAACATTAAAATTGGAGCTATCAAATAGTGGATCAAAATGTGTACGAAGTGCCTTTTCAGTACGTAACTTTTGTAGTTCTGTCTCAGCTAATGAACCTTGTCCAGATCTTGCGGGAATAAATTGACCTACAAAAAAAAGGCCTGCGGCACTAGTTGCCCTGCTACATGCAACATATAATGCTTCACGTTGCATTCCTGAACTGGTGTGGACCACAACTCTGTCATATGTAGCACCTTGACTTTTATGAATAGTTATAGCTTCTGCAGCTATAACCGGAAATTGTTTTCTATCTATAGTGACTTGCTCATTGGATCTAAATTGAAAACTTTTTACTGTTTTCTGAATT
The DNA here is from genome assembly GCF_018151085.1 of Drosophila tropicalis. Taxonomy (NCBI): domain Eukaryota; kingdom Metazoa; phylum Arthropoda; class Insecta; order Diptera; family Drosophilidae; genus Drosophila; species Drosophila tropicalis. Next base: position 1,248,395 of record NW_027173322.1, read on the forward strand.
GGGGTCCAGGAATTTTGTGCACGATGGCGAAGTTTAGCTCGAGCATTCACTCCTACACTGTCATCTAAAAATTTTATCCAAAGAATTAAAGGAATATTGGATGCGTTGAAATCTATACCCATTAGGGTCCCTGTGGCTCCATTTACGAGACCATCTGCCGTGTCTACATTGACAGTCATCATATACTTGGCAGTGGTTTTTAAAATAAGACGACTACACATTGAGTATCAGAAGTTTTAAAACCCTTGACATCTTCTAAATACTTGTTTCTAGCTGTTTCATTGAAATGAGCAGCTTTAATAAAGTCTACAGCATCAGAAATATATTCCTCAGTGGGAATAGAAGATAATTTTGCCCTGTTGTAAAAATCTGTATCCCTATTACTGAGAAATAGATGAATTGCTTCATCTGGAACTTGACAAGCGTCTAAAATTCTACTCCTAAACAAATCAATATCTATGGGGGCGGATGCCATGTTATTCAATGCTAAAGCAAAAGGTTGATCGTCGCGCTGTCGCATAATCTCTGTGAGTTCAAAAAACTTAAAATGTTCCCACAAAGAAGGACCAACAAGGATGCTATAAGGGTCGTGAGATGAAGAAGTGGACTGAAAAATCCAACGGTCACCTACAGGGCGTAATTGTCTGAGATCGCCGAACACGATTACAGAAATGCCCCCAAAAGGAGAATCTCGATTATGAAAAATCTGCTTGAGGCGAGAATCTAAATAAGAAAACATTTTAGCACCCACCATAGATATCTCATCAATAATTATAAGTTTTAGATCTATGAACCTAGTTCGAAGAGTATTCAGTAGATCAGAACTTAAATCCCTAAACGCAGACCCAGACTGGTTAATGGGAAGAGAAAACATGGAATGTAGTGTAGAACCTCCAATTCCAAAAGCAGCTTTTCCTGTTGGAGCGCACAAAAGAATCTTAACAGTCCTACGATTATACTCTACAGAAAGCGACTGAAAAATTGCAGAAATAAGCCTACTTTTGCCAACACCTGCACCGCCACCTACAAACTCATGAAAAATTTCATTGTTCTTCACATTGCACTATGGGCGATTAGTTGATTTTGGCGGCATAAAGTCCACACATAGAGCTAGGCGCTTAATTTTTAAGTGTTACTAATATTTTAGTTTAATTTCGGATTTTTTTTTAGTCAATTTGACCACGCCTTTATTTTCCGCCCCTTTATAACCCCGGCACCTGTACAAAAATTTAAATTTTTATTATAAAGCAAAGCATAAAAATAGAAAAAATAATATTTTACCATGTTTTAACAATATTCCAAACTCAAAAAATCAAAAAGTTAATAATCTTCTTCATCCAAAACAAAAGAATTCTCATGTTTGTCATCGCTTTCGTTGTCTGATTCGGTGTCTTCATCATTTCCAAAATTGTATGAACTCAGCTCTGATGTTGGACACTCTAAAAGGTTTATAACTTCTATTGGAAGCGGTTTCTTTTTCAAATTTTGCAGCCTCTTATTTATATAGTAGCTTGATATTAATGGATCAGATGAGTCCATGGCTCTATTAAAAACGTCAGCCATATTACTTAATCTAGAATTTTTTCTGGCATGAGAACGTCGGTCCATTTTATAATGTTTGTTACGAGCTTCTGATGCATTTTCACCCAAACATCCAACTGGAACTATACACAAATTTATAATGTCTGCTCCGTGAACTAATATTTTATGTACAGTTGGAGACATTGGGTACCACGGATATGTTTTCATATATAGATTAAAAGTGTCATTACAAAATTGTCGGTACTCACAATGCATTGTGAAGAACATGAGTGAGAAAAGTTTTCTGCCTAATATTAAGAGACCTAACAACACTTGACAGATTTTCAGGCGAAATTATTGGCGGGAGTTTAATAACTCGGACATCATTGTCAGTATCCTGTGGTTGGTCATTGCCATTTAAATTTAACAGATTGAGCTGAGGGCTAATTTCAGGAAATGCTAAAACTCTAAACTCCTCGTCAAGTACAACTTGTTCTTCTACATTATCTTCTAAATCTCTACCTTCGTTTTCTATTGCTCTTCTAAGTGCGTCTTCTAAATTGTCTAATACATTGTATTTGTTAAACCCGACCCTAATAATTTCCTCATGTTCATTGTAAAACTCCTCACAATTTCTCTGAACTAATTCAACTTGCTCGTCCCTCCATGGAAAATACAACATAACTAATTCCCTAAAATAATTCTGCCTATCAGTGTTAATATTATATTTCCTATACCCTAATTGTGCAAGGCCACTTTCTTAATGAGATAAAGCCATTACCATCTCGCAAAGCAATACTACCTCCTATAACCTCTCCCTCTTCCTCACTCCTAGTATTGCGACGAGACCTAACGCTAAATTCATAATTGGCTGCAAAATCGGCTAAACAGAGTTCCTCAAAAATATTTGGCCTTTCTACATAATGGTCAAGTAGCCCTTTAACAAAGATGTCAGTTGAATCCTGAGGCAAACTTTGCAATTGCTGTCTAGAGTTGAGCATTTTAACTCGAAGATCTGGTAAACTAGTATTGATAAATTTATCCTTATGGCTTATATGGGACATTGACATCCCTAAACAGCAATAGGCAGCTTCCTGAGCAGAGATCTTAGTGCCGCAAATGAATTTGTGACCTATATATTGCAACTTTTCCCTAATACTTAAATTCCCTCTCTCAACACTAGCAACAGCTTCCCTCATTAGCTTTGAAATGCCTCTTTGGGATTTATTTATATAATTAATTATATAGCTGCAACAAGCATACGGATCCAATATGAACTGAATGTCCATATTGGCCCTCTGCATAGAAAGAATGTGCTTGTTATATGCATTAATATTGATTTCGGCAAAAGTTCTTTTCAGAAAAATTTGGGGCTTTTTTAGGCTAGACCTTAGGGCAAGTTTATATTCCTCGTAGCTGAGGTTCACATTTTCATGTGACAAAAAGTTTTCGAAATCGCTCAAGTGGGAAATAATGTCAGAAGAAAAATTAGTGCTGAGAAACTTTTGAATCCGCTGAAAATTCTCTCGATGACGAGGTCTATTTTCAGCTTCATCGGAAATTGGCCTCAAGATCTCTGTTTGGGGCATTGGAGGATTGGGTATCCCGAATCTACAAATTTCTTGCCCTCTAACTTTTCGGAGGCATGTAAAACTGTGACTATGAGTTTGGTAAACTAAAAACGGAGCTAATTCTGAATTTGTTACATCTGTGGTAACAAACTGGTCGATGAAGGCTAGGACTGGAGGTATCGAAGCTTCGTTGCTTAGATCGACTATTGGGGCATCTTTCAGCCAAAACATGCCATGAATATGGGGAGAGCCCCTTTGTTGAAACTCGACACGCCAATAAAATTTAGCTACAAAGTGCTCACCGAAAATACCTCCCTGACTTTTCATAACTTTTAATAACTCTCTATACCTATGTTCAAAATACCTCGCACATGTAATTGGATCTGATCTAATAAGCCGAGCTTTTTCATTAAATAACAAACCTGATGCTTCCTCCTCTGTTATGTCTACCCTATCTACTGTTTTCCTAAGTATAACAAGCAACTCCGTCCACTTTGTCTCGGCAGCTGACAAAGTTATAAAAAAAGTGGGAAGTCCGAATTGGCGAATCATTGCCATAACTTTTTTTTTCTCATACTCCCAATGAGCTGGTGAAGTGCGAATACCCTTAAGAACCCTATAACCCTCATCATGTCGAATTGAATTATTTACAAAATCTTCCCTAAGTATATTAGAAGCTGTGACTGCGCGTGAAGCGCTATGTTTTCGTAAACATATGGAAGTATTATTTCGAATCGTTATAAGCTCTAATTTCTTGTAATCAAAAAACAATTTATCTGTCCTGCAACCCCTTCTATCTACGTTCCTAAGCTCTGATCTAACAATGGTTGCATAACTTGCTGCAGCTCTTCTTTTAGTGCCGGCATAAATTGTTGGAAATGCTAATTCAAAAGAATCAAGCCTTTGCTCATTGATTGTGATATTATGCTTCCTATAAAACTCTGTATTAACCAAAAATCTAAGTGCCCTTTCAATTCTAGCGGGTCTAACGGTTTCAGCCAAGAAATCGTGACCATATTCCATTCGTCTTTTGAGGTGGAGCTCGATAACCTCGGTATCATTAAATGCTCGTGGGAGCGAAGTAACTATATTACCGACAGGAATTGGGACATTAACTACAGCTCCTTTAATTGCGCTTTGACGCTCGTGGCCTGTTGCCCTAATTATCATAAAAGGAAGACGAGGAGAAATGACACGTTCTTCTAGAATTGGCAAATCTAAAAGACATTCTGGACGTGTTGTGAAATCTAAACCATGTGATATAGCAAACTTGGGCAGGGTGTTTCTTGAAATATGGGCAAAACAAGTGGAACAGAATGTGAAGTTGCCATCAGTAGGAGGAAACTGATTAGCAATTTCAAAAACCTAAGAACTCGCGAGACTTTACCTTCACTTTATGGGGAAACCAGAGACCCTTACAACAATAACAAATTTGACTGGGGCCTAACTTTACTATTCTATTGAATTTATCCATCAAAAATTCTAAATTAGGTAGACGTGTTGGATTACTAGAATCCCTAGGATTATTCGCACGGTTTTGTCTATTACGTAACGCGTTTCTAGTATTCTCTGCTATTCTATTTTTACTAACGCTCCTATGCTGACTTACTCGTTGGTTAACGTTTCTAATAGCTGCGCGATTGTCCATCTGGGCTGCAATTCTTGCATTTCGGCGTGCCAAAGTGTTACGTGACCGCTCAATCGCCCTACGCTGCTCGTTTCTTCTATCCTGTGATTTACGATTTCTATCTTGCTCTCTTTCTATGTTCCGTCGGTATATATTCAAAGGATTTGATCGTCGTACCCTATGCTCAACTGTATTTTCTGCTTGTTCCCTTTCCCTATAGTTCGAGTCGCTTCTACGATTCGATCGCCGTCGTGTATTTGTCGCCTGTTCTGCCTGCCTGTTCAATGGATTTGATCGTCGTACCCTATGTTCTTCTGTATTTTCTACTTGTTCCCTTTCCCTATAGTTCGAGTCTCTTCTACGATTCGATCGCCGTCGGGTATTTGTTGCCTGTTCTGTCTGTCTGTTCAAAGGATTTGATCGTCGTACCCTATGCTCTAATGAATTGCGGATTTGTTCTACGAACCTAAAGTTAATGTTGCACCTACGAGTAGACCGACGAACAGTATTAAGAGCCTGTTCTCCCGCGTTAGTCGATGCATTTAAATTTGCCCTACGCGATTGCTGATATACTAAATTTCTCTGCCTCTCTATTTCTACGTATGAAAGAACGCTCCTATTCAGTGCATTCCTTAATCTCCTATTATGCGATTGCTGAGACGCCGAAAGTCTATTAATATGTAAACACCTATTTATTGGGAAAAAATGATAACGATTAAATTGTATTTCTTGGATTTTATCTTTGGTTTTCTGCGCAGATGCAACTTGCTCGTTGCGTCGCCGGAAGAGAAGAGAGACGCCGTCTCTCAACCTATCGAGGACTTATCGCTAACTCTCGATTCTTAGTACTAACAATCTATACTTATTACTAACAATTGATACTTATTACTAACAATCGATACTTATTACTAACAATCGATACTTATTACTAACAATCGATACTACAATACCGGTTTCGGTATATACATGAGCATTTAACAGACTTTGTAAATAATTGGAATCTTACAACTCGGCCGTCCTGACGAGGAATCGACCTCGATTCCAATGGTTAACAACGAAGGGGGGGTAAATAAGAATCTTAAGTGGCTGGTGTCGCCTTTGTTTGGCTATCAGAAGTGCAATCTTGATCAGGGGCAACCCATAGCTTTAATTTGGAGGCTTCTAGGACCCCATCATATGGTAGTTGGGTGATTTGGGAGCCCTCTACATCCCGGATAACATATCGGTCATTCGGAAGTTTTTTATGAATCACATACGGACCACGATACCGCCTGATAAGCTTTTTGTTTGTGCCTGCCGAAGTATCCACATTCTTAATAACTACGAAATCCCCCTCCTCAAAACTAACGAGGGGAGGTGATGCTTCGAATAATATTCCGAATTATATTCTTGGGACTTAACAATGTTACGGAAGGCTAATCTCCGGACGTCTACCTCTGAGTCATCGACCTCCTCCGTTCTCTCACCCAACCGTTCGGTTAGTTCGTCTACTACCACACCTCGTTGTTCAACACCGAATAGAAGTACGGAAGCGGCAAATTTGGTTGTGGAGTGGACGGAGTTATTCAATGCAAACTCTATGTTCGGCAGTTGTTGGACCCAATCTGCATGGTCCACAGGTTCCGTCAGTTTACCCAACATGGGGCCCAACACGCGGTTAACCCGCTCGACTTGGCCGTTGGCCCGGGGTGAGGCAGTGGCATTCAGCACATGAATTATATTATTGGCCTTCAGAAATTCTTCAAACTCGGAGGAACTAAAGCAGGTACCTCGATCGCTGATGATTCGGCGGGGTCTACTGTAATTTGCGAAATACTGAGATTCTAATGTCTGGCATACTTCACGTGAATTCGTCGTGGCGGCAGGGTACAGCTTCACAAATTTGGTGAAAGCGTCAGTGACAACCAGAAGATACTTTTTCTTAGAACGTATGGACGGAAGGGGGCCCAAATGGTCAATATGGACGGTATCAAACGGAAGGGGCACTTTCGGAATACTATGTAGCGTGACACGGTGGTCCGAAGCGGACGCGGAGTAGTAGATACACTTGAGGCAATTTTTAATGTAATTGTTAACATAAGACTTCATACACGGGAACCAGTAATGCTTCTTGATCTGTGCACAACATTTCTCCGTGGCCATATGGCCAAGCTTTTCACGCACTACTCGGATGACATGAATTATCATTTCGGAAAGGACATACAGTTGTGGTACACCCGTCGGGAACAGGCGGTACACTACTCCGTCACGCAGTTCGAAATCTGCTATTTCATGTTTCTCTAACTCATCTCGGAGTTTGACAATCTCAGGGTCCCGGTTCTGGGTTAACTGCAGTTGGAAGTCGAGGTTTATATCGTCAACGTATGCGGCAGTTTCTATTCTGCTTAGAGCATCAGCATGGGGCATACCAACCCCCGAGCGGTGTACAATCGTGTAGTTATAGTTTTCCAACAGCAGGGCCCAGCGAGCAATCTTGGCGGAATGTCCACCATTTCTCAGTGTCAGCGCAAGGGAATTACAATCGGTCACGATTTTGAACGGGATGAACTTAAGGTATGTCTCAAAACGTTTCAAGGAATACACTATAGCTAACGTCTCTAGCTCATAACTGTGTAGTTTCGATTCAGCGGCGGAGGCCATCTTAGAGAAGTAGGACACTGGGTGTAATTTACCGTCTGTTTGTTTCTGGAGGAGCACTGCTCCGAAACCAATTGAACTAGCATCGCAGTGTAACTCTGTTTCAGACTTCGGGTTGTAAATAGATAACACGGGGGATTCGATCAATTTCAACTTCAGTGTTCGGAAAGCTTCAAGGCATTCATCGGAGAAGACATAAGAGGTATCTTTTCTTAACAATCGGGACAGCGGACACGCAATCTTAGCGAAACCTGATACAAATCGGCGGAAGTATGAGAATAGGCCTAGGCAACGCTCTAATTCCTTGCTATCCCTTGGAATGGGCAAATCCCGTATCGCCTGAATATGAGCTGGTTTAGGCGTGATACCGGCGGAATTGGCTAAGTAGCCCAAGTACTCTAGTTCCCTATACGCAAAACGGCATTTCGTCAGCTTCAGGCATAACCCGTTCACTCTTAATACATACAATATTTCCTTCAGAATCTCAAGGTGGGTTTCAAAGTCATGCGACGCGACTAGAATATCGTCCATATATATCACCAGTTGACCTCGGTTTATAAATTTCTTAAGGACAAAATAAACGAACCTAGCGAACACGGAAGGGCCATTACAAAGTCCGAAGGGCATGCGTACATATTCAAACTGGCCATCAGGGGTTACAAAGGCAGTATATTTGATTGAGTCTGGGTGCATTTTCACATGGTGGAAACCGTTCTTCAAGTCCAAGATAGTGAAGAATGATTTGCCACCCAGATGTTCAATGCAATCATCTAACAGAGGAATCGGAAAATGATCTCGAACTGTAATTTTGTTCAACGGGCGGTAATCTACACACTTCCTTAGGGTGTTGTCCTTTTTGCGTACAGGGACAATCGCGGCAGCGTAAGGGGAACTACTGTGGGGAATAATGCCAGCTTTCAAGAGATCGTCACAAATCTCACGCACCTCGATGCGTTCGTGGTGCGACAGACGGCGGGGGCGGCAGAAAATCGGAGTTTGGCTAGTCAATTCTATTTTCATCTCATAGTTCATGGGCTTGATTAAATCTGGATCAACTTGTACATACGACGTGGAAAAAATAGACTTAAGGGCTGCGGTTTGCTCTTCCCGTAACGCGGGCTCTATATCAAAGTCTAATTCACTGACAGCAGGGAGCTCAATGGCATTTATCGCCATAAGTGCATCGTTCAATGTTTCCGAAGGTACAGCAGAAGTTTTCGGAAGGGGAGAATCAGACAACAATTCGGCAGATACAATCTCATTCCTATCATACGGCAGTATCACTCTCTCTTTCATAAATATGTCAAAGGACTTCAGAACAGCAGTAAGATTTGAATTTATACCTTCAGTCGGTTTATTCATGAGTATCAACGATTCTTTTTCATATTTCAGTTCTTTCAGTTTACAGAGTCTAATATTAATTTTATACAGAAGATCTCTACCTATAATCATCGGCAGTTCGGTTGCTTGGTTCGTCAGGACTTCAAACGTATGTATTGTATGTGTGTTGCGGAGGCGAACCCTACACTGGACTTGGCCTAAGGACAGAAGTTGGCTATTTCCTAAACCACGGCAGTTCAATGTACGGGGGCTAAGACGGCAGTTGGAGGGGACTTCAGATTGACGGATAAAACTCTTTGGACTGCCCGAATCAAGGAGAGCAAACATATCTATAAATCTCCCATCTTGCACTTCATCACAAACAAAAGCAACACTCACCAGTTGTAAATGGTCTAGTCGATTTCCCGTTTCATCAGCGGCGGCGGCAGCAGTGATATTGGTGGCATTTCCAATTCGAGACGGGCAGTTTTTGTAGATGTGGCCCACTATGCCACACTTGAAACATGAATTCGGAGGTCTCATTGGTTTCGGGCATTGACTCTTGTAATGCCCCCATCCTGAGCAGTTGAAGCATCTGGTCTCACTCGTGACGGTGCCTGACGATTTATTTCCAGGCGCCACGGCAGTTGTTGTTGGATGCGCCTTTACACTATTGCTTTGTCTGGAGGCAGCGGCCTGCATACGGAGGCGCTCGTAGCGTTCCAGTAGGGGCTTCAGTTCAGCCATTGTCCGAGCTGAGTACAGCATGCCGACTCGAGTAGAGTTGTCCCGCAATCCATCAATGATCAGGTCGACCAGCTCGTTCTCCGGAATCGGAGCATTCATGGCAATCTCCTGCATCTCGATTGCGAATCTTAAACATCCCTCGCCTGCCTTGATGCGCCGGCCACGCAGAGCGTGGTACACTTCCTCGATGCTACACGAGCGTCCAAATTCTCGCAAGAGGATTGCCTTCAATTCTTCGTAGCTGTGCACCGATACCGTGCGCAGCAGCACCGCCGCCGTACCTTCCAGCATACGACGGCATGCGACCAACCGTAGGCGGTCGTTCAACTGCAGAATTTCAAATGCGTCTTCCAGATCGTTCAGCCATATCTTCACATCGTATGCGGTATCCGCTGAAAATCGAGCCACCATGCTCTCAATGACACTCACGTCGCTGACTTGCTGTCTTGGTGCTTGGAATTCGTCAATCCCCTGCTGCAGTTTGAGGATTTGATGCTGTAGCTGTAGCAACTCATGTTGTTTCTGCAGCGTCCCCAGTTGCTTATCCAGGCTGGGGAAGGCGGAAGTGGCCAGTGTGATGGCGGCCGCGGCAGTCGATACGGAGGGCACTAAAGCGGGCATCCCCTGCCATGGGTCCGCGTCGGGACCAGTGGCGGGGGCGGCGAGCGAGGCCGCAGCCCGCATGGCAGACACATAGTCGGAGGGCACAGCATCCGCAGGCACAGTGGATGTGGCAGCGGCGGCGGGCACAGCAGCGGCGGCAGCGATGGTGGGCACAGCAGCGGCGGCAGCGGGTGCAGAGGCGGCAGCGGCGGCTGGTACAGCAGTGGCAGCGGGCGCAGAGGCGGCAGCGGCGGCGGGCACAGCAGTGGCAGCGGGTGCAGCGGCGGCAGCGGGTGCAGAGGCGGCAGCGGCGGCGGGCACAGCAGCGGCAGCGGGCACAGCAGTGGCAGCGGGTGCAGAGGCGAGGGGCACAGCAGTGGCAGCGGCGGCAGCGGTGGTGGGCACAGCAGCGGCGGCAGCGGGTGCAGAGGCGGCGGGCACAGCAGCGGCAGCGGTGGTGGGCACAGCAGCGGCGGCAGCGAGCACAGCGGCGGCAGCGAGCACAGCGGCGGCAGCGAGCACAGCGGCGGCAGCGAGCACAGCGGCGGCAGCGGGTGCAGAGGCGGCGGGCACAGCAGCGGCAGCGGTGGTGGGCACAGCAGCGGCAGCGGGCACAGCAGTGGCAGCGGGTGCAGAGGCGGCAGCGGCGGCGGGCACAGCAGCGGCAGCGGTAGTGGGCACAGCAGCGGTAGCGGACACAGCAGTGGCAGCGGGTGCAGAGGCGGCGGGCACAGCAGCGGCAGCGGTGGTGGGCACAGCAATGGCAGCAGGTGCAGAGGCGGCGGGCACAGCAGCGGCAGCGGGCACAGCAGTGGCAGCGGGTGCAGCGGCGGCAGCGGTGGTGGGCACAGCAGCGGCAGCGGGCACAGCAGTGGCAGCGGGTGCAGCGGCGGCAGCGGTGGTGGGCACAGCAGCGGCAGCGGGCACAGCGGTGGCAGCGGGTGCAGCGGCGGCAGCGGTTACAGCGGGGGGCGAATATAGCCGCAGCGGGGCCGGCAGGGGCGAGTGTGGCAGCGGTTGGCCCAGCAGGGGCGAGTATGATGGCAGCAGCGGGCCCAGCAGGGGCGAGTGTGGCAGCGGTTGGCCCAGCAGGGGCGGAGGTGGCATCAGTTAGCCCAGCAGGGGCTCGTATGGCGGCGGTTGGCCCAGCAGCGGCGAGTGTGGCGGCAGTTGGCACAGCGGCTCTCGGTACTGCAGCGGCAGGCGCAGCAGCGGCGGCTCCTGTGGCCGTCGGTACTGCAGCGGTAGTCACAGCAGTGGGTGCACCAGCAGCGGTGGGCGTGGAGGCGGCCGTCCTAGATGTGGAACGTGTGGCGCGCCGTGTCCCGAAATATGTATCCTTTCGGGTGGTCATCCCACTTCTGAGTTGTAAACACCTATTTATTGGGAAAAAATAATAAGGATTAAATTGTATTTCTTGGATTTTATCTTTGGTTTTCTGCGCAGATGCAACTTGCTCGTTGCGTCGCCGGAAGAGAAGAGAGACGCCGTCTCTCAACCTATCGAGGACTTATCGCTAACTCTCGATTCTTAGTACTAACAATCTATACTTATTACTAACAATTGATACTTATTACTAACAATCGATACTTATTACTAACAATCGATACTTATTACTAACAATCGATACTACAATACCGGTTTCGGTATATACATGAGCATTTAACAGACTTTGTAAATAATTGGAATCTTACAAATACATGGCATAATTAAAATAACACAAAAAAACTACGCTTGAAAAATCAAAATCTGAATCTCAAAATATGATAAAAAAACGTTATATGTATGTATATAAAATAGAGAGATATGTGTGTATAAAAAATTAAAATAAGGTATATGTAAAAAGTAAAAAAATTAAAATAAGGTATATGTAAAGATTAGGAATATGTATATAGAATCTACATATGTATATATGAATAGAGTATGGGTTAATGAACTCAAAATGAAAAGAAAATAAAAAGTTTTGAAAAAAACTATTTTTTCGTTTAAGTAGAGAATATAATAATATTGCAAAAAATTACTTACAATTTTACAAATAAATAAGTGACAGCAAAAACAATACTGGCTGTTTCTTGCAAAAAACTCACTAGCACTCAAAACACACAACGGATTTATTTTGCTACAGATTAATTTTGCAATCCCACAAAACACTACTCACTTTACAGCACTATGTATTACTTTTTGCAAAAATAATAATTTTGCAATCCCACAAAACACTATTCACTTTACACCACTATGTATTACTTTTTGGAAAATTAAAAATCACTGTAATATTTTATTTGGCACTTAAACACTGACAGATCATGATGTTAACACTTTGAAGATAAATTTCGAATGAATCGTGTGCGAATCCCCCATCAATGAAGAAACTTCACAATATGCAACTATTTCCCAACGTCCATTGACCGAAATCTGAAACAGTTGTACTTAATCGTACTAACAGGTACATGATTCTTGATCTGCACGTGCAATCATTGAAATGACGCAATGCTTTTCTAATGCGCATTCACAAAAACCTCACTCACAGGTACTTCCGCTGAGAAAGAGGTAAAGTTTCACATACGACCGCTTGCTCCAGGACCTTTGGGTCTCTACCTGGAAATAAATTATGCAATTTCAGGCGCTCATTGAAAAAATCGCAGGTCCAGGTACTCCCGTTGAGGAAAAGGTAAAGATTTCCAATACGACTATAAGCGACAGGTACAACAATGTCAAATTCACAAAAATTAAAAACTTAAAACTTTATACTCTACAGAAGTAAACCTTCATTGAACGTTTATTTTGATGATCGTGTTATATTTCTATCTCGTCAGATTTATCCGTTAATTCTAAAATAAAATATACCTACATACATATATACCAAGGTTCATCCGGTCGTAAATGCTTCAAGCTGACTGTTTTCGACTTTAACCCATGAATATAAATAGTAACAAAAATAGATTTACTTGGTGCATGGTATACCAAAGTCGGCGCGACGACTTACTTACTTCATTTATTTTTTTATTATTTTTGAAGATTTTTAATCTATCCTTATGTATTGTTTGTATCTTATTTTTATTGTTTCTAATTTTTGTGTTGTTATTTTTAGATATTTCTACAACTTCGAATGGTCCTAAATAGGCTGAATCAAGCTTATGACCAGTTTCGTTTTTCAAGAAAACTTTATCTCCTATTTCTATTTTAAAATCTACTGACTTATTATCATTAAAGTTTTTCTGTTTTTCTTAATGTTTTTCTAACATTATTCTAGCTCTATTGTATGCTAGTTCTAATCTAAACTTAACTTCTTTAGCATAACCATCTACGTTATATAATGGTTCTACTTACATCTTACAGCCAATTTCCTATTGTAAAGGTAAGATTCCATGAGTTTGTGGGTGTACTGTGGGAGTTTTTGCCGGATTTTGAACATCAGACCCTCCAGCCAAACTCTATCGAAAGCCTGGGCAACGTCGAGAAATACAGCCGAACGGTATTCTTTTAGTTCAAATGCTGTATTTCGGATGTTATGCGATTGACTTGTTCAATTGTCCCATGTTTTTTGCGGAAGCCAAACTGGTGTGAAGATATTGTTTTCTCCTATGCCAGAAATGAGTTTAGTCGGTGTGTTTTGTCCTTTACCACTTTAGGAATCATGATGATAGTGGACCTTTTCCATGCTCTTGGGAAGTAGCCAATTCTTATTATAGCGTTGAACAGTTTGCGGATGTATTGTATGGCGATGATGGGGAGCTGTAGGATCATTTTCGGTGTGATTAGGTCATGGCCAGGGACTTTGTTCGGCTTTATGTGGTTTTTAATAGCTGCAGTCATCTCATCTGATTGGAGTTCCGAGTACTCACTATCCGTTAATGTGCTCGAAGGGGGAAGTAGAAATGAGTTTGATGTTGGATTTGGCTGGAAAACCATTTTAAGATGTGTGGCAAATACGGATGCCCTCTCTTCGTCACTGCGGGCCCATCCACCGGTTGGACTCCTTATCGGTGAAATTGTCTCTGCAGGAGCGCTTAAAGTTGGGTGGGCTTTCCACAGAGGATGTTTAGTGCTGGTTGGGCTGAGCTTTTCTATGTGTTTTCTTTGAGCCCAGCTTTCCTCTTGTCTTAACGCCTTGGAGAGGTTGCGATTAGCATGCCTTAGGCGAAGTTTTGCTGCTGGTGAGCGAGTAATCTGCCATTCTCTTCTTAGACGTCGTGTTTCAGTTACTTGTTCTATCCACTTGTTCTTAGACGTCGTGTTTCAGTTACTTGTTCTATCCTTCAATTCGTAGGCCTGTCAACGGGTTTAGTGTTGCTGCAGCTCCCATCATCGACTCAAGAGCAGAGACGCACATATCAATGTCCTCTGCAGCATCCAGTTTCGGCGAACAGTCAATGTGGGCACTCATGTACATTTTAAATTTAAGCCAATTTGTTTTGTTGTTTGTAAGCCTATATGGGCGATCAAGTACTTGAGGTCTTGTTAATAGTGTGAATAGCACTGGAGAGTGATCGGAGGTTAAATCTAGCAGTGTGTCCGCAGTGATCCGATTACGCGGACCATCTTATTGAGTGTGTTGTACAACTGCTTCCCTTTAGGATTCACCAGGCGAGTCCCCCAGTGCGTATGTTTGGCGTCATAGTGCCCTGCTGCAATGAAGCGATCTCCGAGTGTGTTAAAGAAATCGGTAAATTCCTTTTCAGAGATTGAGAAGCGTGGTGGGCAGTACAGGGCAGCCAATGTAGTGTTACCGCAGCTGGTTTGGACGGTTATAGCAGTTGCTTGTTGGTGCTGTTCTTAAAATCTGTTGAGGAACGAGTGTTTTATACGGTTTTTGATTAGGATACCAGTCCCGCCATGAGCTTTTCCGTCTGAACCATCCAGACGGTTGCGTAGAAGGAATATTTTGGTATTTGAAAATTATTTTTTGATGTTAAATGTATTTTCGAAATCAGCAAAACGTCGATTTCACTTGAGTCTAGGAATAGTTGCAGTTCATTTTTGTGCTTGGAGATGCCGTTAGCATTCCAAAGACATAGACGTAGGGAAGCCATTATTTATTCTCGATAAGCTTCTGGATAAGCAGGTTTTGATTCCGCATTAGTTCGTGCATACAGTTTTGCATGAACGTCATAAAAGCGGTCATGTTTTGATTCAGTGAGATCAAAAGGGTCTCTAAGCCACTTGGAGTTTGCTGGCCAAGTTCTCGTGCGCTAGGTTGCGGATTCTGTATATAGTGGAGTGACGGGGGTCTCTTTCGCGGGCTCCGTCTGTCCAGTTCGCAGCACACTAGCGAAGGATACACCAGGACTGTATGTAGCAGGCATGTTAGGTGATCTAACAGCCTTGGCGAAGAATACCTCCGGTGTAGTTTTAGAGTCGTTGAAGGTGATTTTTGGTCCAGCTGGGGGTTTGCGCCCGTGTATGTGAGATTTAAGATCCTTGAAGACAGGACATCCTCTGTAGTTGGCCGTGTGGTTCCCTCCACAGTTACTGCATAGTCTTAGTGCGGTATTGTTTCTGTCCTTGGTGCAAATGCCATCTTTATGATGTTCGCCGCATCCAACACACACTGACCTAAGATTGCAATTGTTAGAGGTGTGGTTGTATTCCTGGCAGTTTTTACACTGCGGTGGTTGGTATCTCTTATGGGGCTGCTCTACGGTGATTCTTCTGTGCAATAGGAGCTGAAGGTTGTAGATTGGGTGCACTTCATTTCGCTTCAACCACTTTGCAACTCGGTTTTAAAAAGCGGCTGTGCGACCTTGTTCCTGTTGATGATGTCGACAACAGACTTAACCGCGAAGTTTTTTTCGGCCAATGCATCTGCTATTTCTTGAGTTGGGACCGATGGTTCAATCCCCTTCAACACAACCTGGAGCCCTTTACTGCTTTTTAGTTGGTAGGTATAGAAGTTGATGTTAGCATTACGGAGGTACTTTTCGATGATGCGGAAATTGTCCTCTGTTTGGGTTTGACATTTAATTTCTTTAATGTTACCCCTATTGAGAGGGATTACAAAAAAGTTATTTTCCCCTACTGTTTCTACTAACTTCGAAATCAGGGCGCTGCAGTTGGCTCCACGGATGTATAAAGGGGGTGGTCTAGCCGATTTAACTTTATCTACAGCGCCAGCTTGATCGTCTTGCTGATCGGCAAGAATTTTAAAACGATTCCCGCTTAGGACTGCTCCTCGTTCATTTGGTTTGGTTATTTTCGGCGTATTGCCACTTTTTTTCTTTTGCGGGCTTAGTTATTTTAATGTATATATCCATTCCGGTTTGGACAGAAGGCGTTGGGTTTATTCTTGCGCCTTCATTGGACCGTACATCAAAATAAAGGATTCAAACATAGCTTTTGCGATTGTTGTAGCGCTTTTATTGTGAACTGGTATTGCTACTTAATATCCCTCATGTCACATATTAGAGTGACTGCGTATTCATTAAAATTTTCAGATTTTGGTAGTGGACCAATGGTGTCTACTATTACCCTATCAAAAGCTTGCATGGGGGTTTCGGTAATAATTAAGGGTGTTTTTATGTGCTTCATCGTTTTTGTTTTTAGGCATTTTTCACATTTATTAATGTAGTATTTTATCGGACAACAATTTTTTGATTATTTGACGATACTCTATTATTAATCGCCATCGTTTCTTTTCTGATCCTGCTAAGTCTTTTTTCGGCACCATTAGTAACGGACTATTATATTCATACACTGAAGGTTCAAGTGTTCTGTGTTGAATGAGTTTATCGAATTGTCTTGTTATTTCGTCATTTAGAGTGTGTGGTATTCTGTAATTTTTAGTGTATGCGGCCTGCTTCTCATTTAAAATGTTTGTAAAAGTTATTTGTTGTTATTGGTTCATTTTCTAATCCAAATAAATCTGTATAAGTTAAGCACTTCTATCATAACAAGGAGTCAAGTACTTATACCATAAAACCCAAGTCCGTCAACACATGCCCATTGGCCGATCCTATTTCATCA
This sequence comes from Drosophila tropicalis, assembly GCF_018151085.1. Lineage (NCBI taxonomy): Eukaryota > Metazoa > Arthropoda > Insecta > Diptera > Drosophilidae > Drosophila > Drosophila tropicalis. Next base: position 1,265,381 of record NW_027173322.1, read on the forward strand.
TCACAAGCAATTCCCATCGGTCAACCCCACTCAGTCGTCACATGCCCATTTGTCGCACGATCGCCTGTCTCAAATAACAGTCCGATCGCTAGGATAAACAACAAGTCACCCCAGTCAATCGTCAGATGCCAATTCGTCGCATGATCCCCTATCCCCAGTAACAGTCCGATCGTTAGGATAAACAACAAGCCTGATACCCAGAATCACTCCACAAATTTCGGCAATAAACAAAGAATGGTCCTGAACACTTGTGTAAGCAAAGAATGGTCCCACGCTCTTAGTGGACTATTGGACTCAGCCAACGCCGCCGCCTGCGACGACGTCAATTATCCAAGCCTTCATCCAACATAATCAAATCATAGAAAATCAGTCTTAAGATTAGATTGCTCTAATAGCAATAAATACTAAGTTGCAACAACAAAGTGCGTAATTTTTGCAAAAGCCATGTCCACCAATTCGGGCCCAAGCTCTCTCGATCCCCAACAGCAACAGCTACAAGAACTAATTGTACAACAACAACGTGAGCGTCGACTCTCGGTCCAACGCAACAACGCGTACTTTTCGGTGGTGTCGCCGACCCCACTGAATGCTAACGTAAGCAATAACACCGAAAGTGCCAGCCACTCAGCAATCAAAAGCAACTTACCGTGGAGAGAGCAGTGTGCTTCTACATCAATAACGATAACTGGGTCACCGATTGCACCGACCAGCACCGTCAGCTCGTTGACAGCAACTACTGCAGCGTCTGCCGAAGTATTGACCTGCCTCAAGCCGTCAACGACAAGTCGCCCTGAGTCAGCCACAATAGTAAACCCAACGACTTCTGTCCAAACTGGAATGGATAGATATATTAAAATAACTAAGCGGAGGCTAAGCCCGCAAAAGAAAAAAAGTGGCAACACGCCGAAAATAACCAAACCAAATGAACGAGTAGCACCCCTTAGCGGGAATCGTTTTAAAATTCTTGCCGATCAGCAAGATGATCAAGCCGGCGCTGTAGATAAAGTTAAATCGGCTAGACCACCCCCTTATACATCCGTGGAGCCAACTGCAGCGCCCTGATTTCGAAGCTAGTAGAAACAGTAGGGGCAAATAACTTTGTTGTAACCCCTCTCAATAGGGGTAACATTAAAGAAATTAAATGTCAAACCCAAACTGAGGACAATTTCCGCATCATTGAAAAGTACCTCCGTAATGCTAACATCAACTAAAAAGCAGTAAAGGGCTCCAGGTTGTGTTGAAGGGGATTGAGCCATCGGTCCCTACTCAAGAAATAGCAGACGCGTTGGTCGAAAAAGGGTTTGCGGTCAAATCCGTTGTCAACATCATCAACAGGAACAAAGTCGCACAGCCGCTCTTTAAAATCGAGCTCCAACCAGATGCAAAGCGGTCGAAGCCAAATGAAGTGCACCCAATCTACAACCTACAGCTCCTATTGCAAAGAAGAATCACCGTAGAGGAGCCCCATAAGAGACACCAACCACCGCAGTGTAAAAACTGCCAGGAATACAACCACACCTCTAACAACTGCAATCTCAGGTCAGTGTGTGTTGGCTGTGGCGAACATCATAAAGATGGCATTTGCACCAAGGACAGAAACAATGTCGCTTTAAGATTATGCAGTAACTGTGGAGGGAACCACACGGCCAACTACAGAGGATGTCCTGTCTTCAAGGATCTTAAATCTCACCTAAACGGGTGCAAACCCCCAGCTGGACCAAAAATCACCGTCAACGCCTCTAAAACTACACCCGAGGTATTCTTCGCCAAGGCTGTTAGATCATCTAACATGCCTGCTACATACAGTCCTGGTGTATCCTTCGCTAGTGTGCTCCGAACTGGACAGACGGAGCCCGCAAAAGAGACCCCGTCACTTCACCATCTACAGAATCCGCAACCTAGCGCACCAGAGCTTGGCCAGCAAACTCCAAGTGGCTTAGAAGCCCTATTGATCTCACTCAATCAAAACATGACCACTTTTATGACGTTCATGCAAAACTGTATGCAAGAACTGATGCGGAATCAAAACCTGCTTATCCAGAAGCTTATCGAGAATAAATAATGGCTTCCCTACGTCTATGTCTTTGGAATGCTAACGGCATCTCCAAGCACAAAAATGAACTGCAACTATTCCTAGACTCAAGTGAAATCGACGTTTTGCTGATTTCGAAAACACATTTAACATCAAAAAATAATTTTCAAATACCAAAATATACCTTCTATGCAACAACCAATCCAGACGGAAAAGCTCATGGCGGGGCTGGTATCCTAATCAAAAACCGTATAAAACACTCGTTCCTCAACAGATTTGAAACACAGCACCTACAAGCAACTGCTATAACCGTTCAAACCAGCTGCGGCAACACTACATTGGTTGCCCTGTACTGCCCACCACGCTTCTCAATCTCTGAAAAGGAATTTACCGATTTCTTTAACACACTCGGAGATCGCTCTCAATAAGATGGATTGCGTCTCACCGGGTAGGCCTACTTATTGGCCCACAGATCCACAGAAAGTGCCTGACTTGATTGATTTCGCAGTAACCAAGAGGATTCCACGTAATCGGATCACTGCGGATACACTGCTAGATTTAAATTCCGATCACTCTCCAGTACTATTCACACTATTAACAAGACCTCAAGTACTTGATCGCCCATATAGGCTTACAAACAACAAAACAAATTGGCTTAAATTTAAAATGTACATGAGTGCCCACATTGACTGTTCGCCGAAACTGGATGCTGCAGAGGACATTGATATGTGCGTCTCTCACTTGAGTCTATGATGGCAGCTGCAGCAAGAGTATCTACTTCACCTGCCTCTTCTTACACTAAACCTGTTGACAGGCCTACGAACCGGCGGATAGAACAATTGGTAACGAAAAAACGACGTCTAAGAAGAGAATGGCAGATTACTCGCTCACCAGCAGCAAAACTTCGCCTAAGGCATGCTAATCGCAACCTCTCCAAGGCGTTAAGACAAGAGGAAAGCTGGGCTCAAAGAAAATACATAGAAAAGCTCAGCCCAACCAGCACTAAACATCCTCTGTGGAAAGCCCACCCAACTTTAAGCGCTCCTGCAGAGACAATTTCACCGATAAGGAGTCCAACCGGTGGATGGGCCCGCAGTGACGAAGAGAGGGCATCCGTATTTGCCACACATCTTAAAATGGTTTTCCAGCCAAATCCAACATCAAACTCATCTGTACTTCCCCCTTCGAGCACACTAACGGATAGTGAGTACTCGGAACTCCAATCGGACAAGATCACTGCAGTTATTAAAAACCACATAAAGCCAAAAAAAGCCCCTGGCCATGACCTAATCACACCGAAAATTATCCTGGAACTCCCTATCATTGCCATACAATACATCTGCAAACTGTTCAACGCTATAATAAGAATTGCCTACTTCCCAAGAACATGGAAAAGGTCCACTATCATCATGATTCCTAAAGTGGGAAAGGACAAAACCCAGCCATCATCCTATAGGCCAATTAGTTTGCTGCCATGTCTTTCGAAGCTTTTTGAAAAGGTCCTGCAGATCCGACTAAACTCATTTCTGGCATCGGAGAACACAATCCCTTCACACCAGTTCGGCTTCCGCGAAAAACATGGTACAATTGAACAAGTCAATCGCATAACATCCGAAATACGAACAGCATTCGAACTAAAAGAATACTGTGCGGCTGTCTTTCTCGACGTTGCCCAGGCTTTCGATAGAGTTTGGCTGGAGGGTCTGATGTTCAAAATCCGGCAAAAACTGCCACAGTACACCCACAAACTCATGGAATCTTACCTTTACAATAGGCAATTCGCTGTAAGATGTAATGGCTCCGTCTCTGCTGATTTTGAAATCAAAGCTGGTGTACCGCAAGGCAGTGTACTCGGCCCATTGCTCTACCTACTGTACACTGCAGACTTACCAACGAGTTTAGGACTTACAACGTCCACTTTTGCCGATGACACGGCAATCCTCAGCAGATCCAAATGCCCAATACAAGCCTCTGCAAAATTAGAGGAACACCTCAAGGTGGTAGAGGAATGGCTAGCAACCTGGCGTATCCGGGTCAACGAGCAGAAATGCAAACATGTTACATTTACGCTTAACAGAAGAAACTGTCCAGCTCTAATGCTAAACAACGTACCAGTTCCTCAAGCCGAGGATGTCACTTACCTTGGCATCCACCTAGACAGAAGACTAACTTGGCGCAAGCACATCGAGGCAAAAAAGTCACAGCTTAAACTAAAAGCAAGTAGCCTACATTGGATCATCAATGCTCGGTCCCCTCTACGTCTGGAATATAAAGTCCTCCTATACAACTCCGTACTGAAACCCATCTGGACTTACGGAGCCGTACTATGGGGGAAGGCAAGTACCAGCAATGTCGATATTATACAAAGAGCGCAGTCAAAAATTTTAAGATCAATCACGGGGGCCCCGTGGTACATACGGAACGACAACATTCAAAATGATTTAAATATACCTAGCGTAAAATCTGAAATAGGTAGTCAACAACTAAAGTATTCTGCGAAACTGGATGCACACCCAAATGTTCTTGCCAATTCCCTTACGCGAACTAATAATAGAACTCGTCTTAAAAGAAATGACAGACCAACCCAATAACAAGTGATTCGGGCCGCCTGCAATATCCCCAGGATTTATATTAAGTACTAGATTAAGAAAAATATCTCAAACTTGTTGTTAGGCTCTAATTTAAGAGTAGATTCAACAAATATATATTAAACGTTAAAAAAAAAAAAAAAGCAAAATAATTCTAAGTGAAAGAAAATCAAAACAAGAAAAATGAATTTGGGTAAACACAGTGAGAAAAAATTTGTGAACCAAAACCAAAAGTTTAAATTTAAAAAGAAAAACACAAGCTAAAATATTTATAAAATCCTTAATTAAATTTTTTTCTCACTCAAGAAAAAAGAATCAAAAATTGAAAAAGAAACTAGTAATAAGTAATCCCAAAAAAAAGGAAAGAAATAATTTAAAATTTAAAAAAAAAATTTTTGTAAAAAAAGAGAATAATCGTTTAATATTGAAAAATTTGCATAATACCACAAATTAAGATTAAAAAAATAATTTTGAAAAAAAAGAAAATAATCATCTAATATTGAAAATTTTGCATAATACCACAAACTAAGTATTTAAGTACCAAAAACCATTTCCACCAAGATTAGCGGACATAACGCTATACCTTTGTCAATATAAACTAAAATCCAATTTTCACGGCATTATATCGTTCGTGACGTCATAATATTCGCGATATCGTAACACTTATTTCCTTGAAAGAAACCTGGTTCAAAATATTTTTTCCAAAATGACTAATGACAACTGGGTTAAAGCAGCAGTCCTCCAGCAGGGTGGTAGTCAGGCAGCAGCTTCCGATGCTCCGACAGCATCCACCTCAGGTGCAGCAGCCGTAAATAGAATAGAGGCACTGTCGATACAAGGATTAGATGAAGCTATCCAAACAATTTTGTCATCTCAGCTACAAGAAATAGTGAAGCAATTAAATTATTCTCAGCCAGGACACATTCCCTTTAGGGACCAGACAGCTAGCGTCCAGGATAACTGGCATGAATTAGACAAAGTGCCAGATATCGTAAAAAATCTTGACAAATTCTCAGGTAGTCGTGAAGAATTCTCAACATGGTTTGCTTCCGCCACACGTTTGATGGAATTGTACGACCCCATTCAGGGAACACCTAAATACTTTGCAATTCTGGTAACCATTCGAGGCAAAATTACAGGCCATGCGAATACACTGTTGAAAGTATATCGCACCGCATTACATTGGGGTGCAATCTCTCAGTGTCTGTTATCTGAGTACTCAGACAAACGAGATTTAAGCACACTAGAATACCAGCTATTCACCATGACCCAGAAAGGCGCATCCATTCATCAATTTTACTTCGCCGTTTACCAACAGATGTCGTTAATACTAGACCAAATCGAAACACTGGGTTACACTCCCGAGACTATGGAAGCCATGACAAAACAGGTCAGAGATAGGGCTCTAGATACCTTCATCAGAGGTCTTAACGGAGATCTCTCAGACAGAATGAGCTTAGCTCAACCCAGAGATCTGAGGCATGCATTGCAACTGTGCGAGATGTTGGACAATAAAAGGGCTAGGAACAATATCAGCCATCGTGACACTCGTCCACCAGTAGGACCAAAACCCCCCGCATTATGCAAAAAATTACTTGCAAGCTCAACAATCATACATACCGGCAATTCCACCAAAACCTTATAATAACAACCACTTTTATAATCAAAAACCAATGCAAAACGTGTTCATTCCCCAAAATAAATTCCCACAAACGAAAAATCCTATGTTTTTCAATGCACCACCGAGGCCATTTGCCCCGAAGCCTCAGCCGGCACCAACTCCTATGGATGTCGACGGTTCTATTCTAACAAAAAAAGTTGACTACATGAACAAGCCAAACGCTAATTCACCAAAACAATTTGCTCTCAAAAGAGTCAACCAGTCCACCGGAAATTTTCCCAAAAAAGTGCAGAGGCAATTCCATATCGACACCGGTATGTCAGGTGAACAATATATCACCATACCGCCTCAAGAAGAGCATTACTCCGATATGTCCGATTATCAGTCTGCTTACCAAGGCCAAGAAGACCTTTACGAATTAGTCCCATATTCTGAGGTTCGTGAATATTAACAGCAGGAGGAATATTTTACCTCACAAGGGGACAACTCAGAGTTAGTCCCGCAGAATAAAGAGGAAACCAAATCACAATCACAGGAACCTCAACAGCCACAAATTGAGGACACCGTTAATTTTTTAGGTTAAAGTGTTCCTCTTTGCCGTACTTTGTTGTCCGGGACAAAGACGGAACCGCATACAATTTTTTAATAGATACCGGCTCCAACAAAAACTATGTCCAACCAGAAATAGCCAAAAACGTCAAAACAAATGAACACAAGTTTTACGCGAACACCGTAAGTGGTAGTATTCTAATCACCAGCCATATCCATTTGGGTTTATCTAACGAACCCAACAAACCTATAACTTTCTTCTTATTACCTAATTTGAATCCGTTCCATGGGATTCTAGGTAATGACACACTAAGAGAATTAAACGCCATTATTGATATAGGGAAAGATCTATTATTTGTCAACAACTCTCACGTTGTTAAAGTAAAGCAGATGCGAGCTCATCAGGTCCATACGATCGAATCAGAGGAGCTCACCAATCAGCAGAAACTAGGGTTAAAGGCACTCCAAGAGGAGTACGAATCGCTTTTCGCAGACCCAAATAAGAAGTTGACTTATGCTACTAATGTCCAAGGAGAAATCCGAACGACAACAGACACTCCAGTCTACACCAAACATTATCCGTACCCAGCTTCTCTCAAAGAAGTAGTAGAAGACCAGCTACAAGAATTACTACAAGATGGTATAATACGACCCTCACGGTCGCCCTATAATTCCCCTGTATGGATAGTCCCTAAAAAGAGCGATAGCCTTGGGAATAAGAAATATAGGATGGTCATTGATTACAGAAAGCTCAATGCAGTTACAGTTTCGGATAAGTATCCTATCCCTGAAATCGGAGAAATGGTTGCGCAGTTGGGCAACAATAAGTATTTCTCTGTTCTTGATCTAAAGAGCGGATTTCATCAGATTTCCCTTAAGGAATCTGATATTGAAAAAACAGCATTTTCTGTAAATGGAGGGAAATACGAGTTCACAAGACTCTAAAAAATTCCCCATCAATATTCCAAAGAGCTCTCGATGACATTTTGAGAGACCTGATTGGAAAAATTTGCTATGTCTACATTGATGATATAATAATATTCAGTAAATCTGAGGAAGAGCATTTCAGACATCTAGCTCTAATATTTTCTACCTTGTCCAAAGCAAATATGAAGGTCCAAGTAGATAAATGCAAATTCCTAAGACACAGCGTTGATTTCCTAGGCGTAGTTATCTCAAGGGGAGGAGTTAAAACCAATCCAGAGAAAATTCAAGCCATTAAAAAGTTCCCCATACCAAAGAACCTAAAACAACTAAGGTCCTTCCTGGGATTAGCTAGTTATTACAGAAGATTTATCAAAGATTTTGCTAAGTTAGCTAGACCCTTGACCGCGTTATTGAGAGGAGAACATGGCAGAGCTAAAAAGAATGTCTCAAGCAAGATTGAAATCCGATTCGGTGAAGCCGAACTCGATGCCTTTGAGAAAGTAAAAAATGCACTAGTATCACAAGATGTGATGTTAGCATACCCTGATTTTAAAAAAGAGTTCCATCTAACCACTGATGCTTCAAACTTTGCATTAGGAGCTTCTCTAGAACAGAACGGTAGACCCATTACATTCCTTTCCCGTGCGTTATCCAAGGCCGAAGAAAATTATGCCACAAATGAAAGAGAAATGCTAGCAATAGTATGGGCATTGAATAAGTTAAGGATGTATGTATACGGCAAATCCAAAGTGATCATTTACACTGACCACCAGACTCTCACTTATGCTCTCAGCCCGAAAAATAACAACACAAAGCTGAAGAAATGGAAAAGTTACCTGGAGGAATATAACTACGAGTTGAAATATAAACCGGGTAGCTCAAATGTGGTAGCAGACGCACTCTCTAGAAACTCTACCAGCATAAATGCTAGCAGTACGTCAGCTACAGCCCATAGTGATGAAAGCTCAGGTCATGAACTCATTCCAGCAATGGAAATCCCCATCAATGTCCTTAAAAACCAATTGTTTATCCTCACTGGTGATAACGAATCCACTACCTTTGAAATACCGTTCCCTACATATCATAGACATACAATAGTGAGAAACAATTATTCCGAAGAAGATCTTGTAACCATCTTGAAAGAAAAAATGGATCCTAGAATAGTTAATGGTATTTTTACTTCCGAAAGTATCATGGGAAAAATTCAGCAAATATTTCCAGAGCATTTTAGGAATTACAAGGCAAGATTCAAGCATATTCAAACTATAGATGTCCATGATCAGATTCAACAACAAGATATCATAATAAAAGAACACCTCAGAGCACATAGAAATTCCGTTGAAAATAAAAAACAAATTTTATCTGAATATTTTTTCCCCGGTATGAAGAAAAAGATAGAAGCAATAGTAAACTCTTGCCAAACGTGCAAACTCTCTAAATACCAAAGACACCCTCCGAACCAAGAAATACAACCAACCCCTATTCCGAAATATCCAGGTGAAATTATTCATATAGATTTATATTCCACCCAAAATAAGATCATTTTAACCGCAATAGACAAATTTTCTAAATACGCGCAAGTTAAACTCGTAAACTCAAAAGCAGCAGAACATCTTAAAGTACCCTTACGTGAGTTGTTAATAGCCTTCGGTATGACAAAAACCGTGGTGATGGATAACGAAAAGGCTTTAAATTCTGCATCAATAAAATTTCTTTTGAATAATCAGTTAGGTATACAAGTCCACACTACTCCACCATATACTTCGTCTAACAACGGCCAATTAGAAAGATTTCATTCAACGTATACAGAAATAATGAGATGCTTGAAGCTAGAGCACCCCGAAATGGAATTCGAGGATTTAATATTCAAAGCCGTTGACGAATACAATAAAACCATCCATAGTACCACCAACAAAAAGCCAATAGAAGCATTTTTGTAACAAATTTAATCCATAATCCAGAAAAATTAGCACTTGAAAAGGAAAAGATTGCAGAAACCATTTTAAAGAAACAAAATAAGGACCTAGAGTACCATAATAAAACAAAAAAACCCGTCAAAATCTACGATCCAGGTGAAATCATCTACGTTAGGATTAATAAACGGCTAGGCTCGAAACTAACGTCTAGATATAAAAAAGAAATAGTAGCCGAAGATCTTAATACCAAGATTAAAACCAGATCAGGCAGGATAGTTCATAAAAACCACTTGAAGTATTGATAAACATCCTCTTCCGACAGATTGCTCATGTTACCACTTTGCTGGGGTCACACAACCATACTAGACTATAGTAAGTCAAGAGTGGTCATGTTGGAAACCGGGTTAGCCGCGCGCCAGAACGGAACGTTTAAAATAATTCACGTCATCGAATTAGAAAAATATCAAATGGCCATATCCGTTCTAAAAGAAGTCGTTAAGAATTCATCAAACCTTAGTCCGTATCAACCTTTTTTGGCCTATGAGATAACTCGGATACAGAACGAATTGAGGAGGCTTCAGCCGATGAAATTCAGAAACAAAAGATCGCTTGATATACTTGGCACGGCTTGGAAATGGTTAGCGGGCACACCTGATCACGAGGATCATAAGGTTGTGGTAGATAAGATCAATGAACAATTGGAAAACAATAATCGGCAGGTCATAATTAATAATCTAATAGAAAATAAGATAAACGATTTAATTAAGATAACTAATACCATATTAATTAGAGGTAAACCCGAATACAATAATAAGTCAAAAGAAATTGAAATAACCAAATTTAAATTGAGTCTTTTAAGAGATAAAATAATAATATTATTTACGCAATTGATTGGGCTAAGGCCAATACCGTTGTTTAAGAATAAACATTGTGTTCATCTGAAGCGGCTTCACCAAATCAGATGCACTAAAGAAAACATAATACAACTGTACTTTTGTCACAAACAAGTAATCTAGCATATGACTAGAATTACTATCAGCCACACACATTGTAGAAAAACACTTGTAATTCGAAACTAAACCAAAAGATCACAACGGCAGGATGTCAAGTGGCCGAAGCCGTGCCCAAAATAATAATAATTTTCAACCCCCGAAATCTTGGGTTTGAGTCTCATTAGAATAAGATATGTTAAGAACAATTGTTACCTCCTAGAGCCTAAGATTCCCTATATAAACTCCATACTTTTGTTAATAAAATCAGTTCATATTTTGAATTCAACGAATGAAGATTGGGTTATTCTTCTCCTCCGGAATCCCTATTCATTTTGGTCCTTCGAGAAAAAGGAACTCTGTAGTTTTCCCCCACCAGTGGTAAGAGACTCAGAGAATGAATCAGCTCCTTAAGAGTTTGAGATCTTATGCAAGTATAAATGCTAAGACCAGCTAAAGGTAGCAAAATAAGAAAGAACTCTGTAGTTTTCCCCCACCAGTGGTAAGAGACTCAGAGGTTCAATCAGCTCCTTAAGAGTTTGAGATCTAATGCAAGTGTAAATGCTTAGACCGGCTAAAGGTAGCAAAATAAATAACTCTTGTTTTCCCCCACCAGTGGTAAGAGACAGAGTATAAAATAAAAGCAAAATATTATTGCTTAATAAATTAAAAGTGCGTGCGACCGAGTATATAAAGGCAGTTTGGCTAGTCGAGCAACTGCAACAATTTCGGCGGCGGTAAAAAAAAAAGAGAACAATATAAAGTTCGTGTGTGGCGTATTCGAAGCCCTAATATCGAAAAAAAAAAAAAGTGGCTGGCAGTATATGTAGTTGCAAGTCGGCAACTACCAACAGCAGTAGAGCAACAAGATACATAGTTGCAAAGGAGAAACTGAAGAACGTGCAGGAAATCTGGTGCGATATCCGGCACCGGTACCGCCTGAGCCCATAGGCCCTGGACAACAGCAGCTGAGCGACGAAGCAGTAAAAATAAAACGGCGAACTCTACCCATTGGCGGACAAGCAGCAGCGAACAGGATCATCAGCTAAGATATAAATTAAAATAGTCATAAGTACTTACATCAACCTACATATTTTAATATTATCATCATAAATTAAATCGATATCCTCTAAGACAAAAATGTTCACAAATAAGGCTGCAAAAGTGTTAGAGAAGCAGGCAGGGTTACATACCAGGTTAAGGCAGTTGGAAGCACTAGATCCTAGAAGCATAACTAACAAAGTTGTAGAGGAAGTAAAAGAGATAAGGAATCAGTGGATACCTAATAACAAAAAATTGATTGAGACTGCTCCAAATTTAGATCATGATTATTTCAGAAATAAAATACATGAAGAAGCGTTAACGATAGTTGCCAAAATTATAGCCACAGGGGAGTCAGAAAAACCAGGCACTAGTAAGTCGGTGTGCGTTGAAGCGGAGGCAAACATGTCAGAGATAGTTGATGATAGCATAGGAGAGTCGCGGGGGAATGCGACCTCCAGTAATGAAAACCCTAAGGTTAACCAGGAGATATTTATGGATAGAGTCCAACAGCTCCAGGAATATTTGGATAGAATAGTCAAAGATTTACACACTTTAGACAATTCAACAGGCAATGAGACATGCATAGTGTATGTTAATAAGATCAATTATTTATGGGAGAAAGTTCAGGCGTGCCAGGTACTGACAAGTAATGAAAGATTAAAGAATATTATGGATGATTTACAATTTGATGTCCGAAATTCATTGTCAATGCTAGAAATGAAATTGAACAATAAGGAAAATTGTAAGAGTGAGAATATTACCGTGAGGGGCGAATTACCGGTGTTGCCCAAGATTCAGGTACCCACATTTGCTGGAGAGGCTAGAGAATGGGACCTGTTTGTGGAGTTATTTACAGAATTAATTGAAAAAAAGAGAAGATTTAAGTCTTGCTCTTAAATTTAATTATTTAAAATCCGCGTTAAAGGGCGAAGCAAGGAGCATGGTAGCTCATCTATTGTCAGGTTCAGCTGACAATTATAGTGCCGCTTGGGAACTGTTAACCAAGCGGTATGAAAATAATCGCAGGGTATTTTCCGAACAATTAAATCGGATCGTTGATTTACCGATGATCAACAATGAATCCGCAAAGAGTATAAAAGGAGTGATTGACATAATTAATGAGTCAATACACTTAATTAAAATCAAAGCAAATTTGTCCGATGAAGTTGACGTAATACTCGCTCAACACATACTTCGGAAATTTGACAGAGAGACTCTACAGTTGTATGAGAGTCAGATTAGAAAAACAAGGCAAATACAATTGCTATCGGATGTCATGGAATTCTTGGAGCAAAGATATTGCTCACTAAGTGCCATGAGCAAAGAAGAGAAAAAACCATTAGAAAAAACGTCGGCTGTGGGGTTTAAAGACAGTTGTCCGATCTGCAAAGGCCCCTGGCATAACGCACTTCAGTGCTATAAGTTTAAAGCGCTAACACCTATAGAAAGGCTGGAAATAGCAAAAAAAGTACAATTGTGCACACGATGCTTGAAGCATTCAAGCAACAAGAGATGCAATAATGAAATGGTCTGCTCATTTTGCAGCAGAGGACACCATACGTTACTCCATTATGAAGAAAATCAGGAGAGCGTTAATACCTGTGTAACGGCACAACAAAAATTGTTGGCCACAGCCCTAATACAAGTTAAAAAAATAAATGGAGGGTTTGAAATATTAAGAGCTTTGGTTGATAGTGGTTGTCAGAGTACTATATTATCTGAAGAAGCCGCTCAAATATTAAAGTTACGTAAAATTAAACAATATACAAAAATAAGTGGCGTGTCCTTAGTAAAAGCCAAAAAATCAAAATATAAAGTAAAAATAGATGTGAAGACGCGGAATCCACGGGATAATCTTCTTAAGGTTGAGGCAATTGTTTTGCCAAAGTTAATGAAAGCTCTTCCGTTAAAAATAGCAAATGTGGATATGTCAAAATGGCAATCCTACGTACTTGCTGATCCTACCTTTAATAAACCTGGTAGGGTCGACATGATAATAGGGGTAGACTTATATACCCAAATCTTAAAAGGGGGAGTTAGAAAGATAAATGGCCTACTAGGTCAAAATACTAAATTTGGTTGGATCGTCTCGGGATGCACCAAATCAAAAATAAATAAATCTGTAGTGGCACCAACAATAGATGTTACAGGTTTTAAAAAGCGTTGGGAGAAGAAAAAAGGTAAATGTGAAAATAAATACAACACAAGTCCAAACAAGCTCATCAACAAAACAAAACAAGAAATAACTTTTCGGGCCCCGGCAGGACCTCACCTTAGAGGTAAGATAAAAGCTGAGGTAAAAGAAATAAGTTTATGGCCCCCGGCAGGACCTCAGTTCGGAGGTAAAGTAAAATCTGGGGAAGAAAAAGTATATATCCCAGAGCCAGTACAAAATGAAAATATTCAGATGGCAAACGTTAAATTAAATAATGATTATCTAAGAAATAGTGTTAAAATAAATTCGGGTAACAAATTGTCCGAGGCTGTATTACAAAAAGGGACAACACTTAATCCGAATAACCACTCAGAATTCAAATACCAGCAAAAGCCACATTGGTTTAAGCCTAGAGGTAAAAGTAGTTGGTCTTTAAAGTCTCCACCATATAAAAAGGCTAGAAGTCAGCACAGTAATACACATCAGGAGTGGGTAGATATCCCGAAGCAAAAATTGTTAAACATCGGGCGATATTAATAAACCAATTTGGAAAATGATACAAACATTGATTTGCTAGGGTTAACTTCTCTTATGTAGCTCGTCATGCTTCTTTAACAACAGTAATCTTACTAAAAATAATATTAATAATAATAATTTGTTTAGGCCAACTAAATAAAAATAAAATCCAAAACGTCACATTTGGCGGCCCTTTGCAGAATGTTTAAGAATAAACATCGTGTTCATCTGAAGCGGCTTCACCAAATCAGATGCACTAAAGAAAACATAATACAACTGTACTTTTGTCACAAACAAGTAATCTAGCATATGACTAGAATTACTATCAGCCACACACATTGTAGAAAAACACTTGTAATTCGAAACTAACCCAAAAGATCACAACGGCAGGATGTCAAGTGGCCGAAGCCGTGCCCAAAATAATAATAATTTTCAACCCCCGAAATCTTGGGTTTGAGTCTCATTAGAATAAGATATGTTAAGAACAATTGTTACCTCCTAGAGCCTAAGATTCCCTATATAAACTCCATACTTTTGTTAATAAAATCAGTTCATATTTTGAATTCAACGAATGAAGATTGGGTTATTCTTCTCCTCCGGAATCCCTATTCAACCGTAATCTCATTAATACTGTCCTCTGCTGAAATAGATTTTATTGACACAATTAAAGAAGAGAGCCTAACATTTGAAAACATTTGCCGAGGTCAGCATAGCCTCAGACGGTAAATCACTCCTTTATATTGTTAGCCTACCCAGAGTAATTAATGTAATTTGTAAACAAATCCTTGCAATACCAATTAAATATCAAAAATTTATAGAAGAAATAGACTATGAGAATATCATGACATGTAACAAGAAATACTTCGGGTTAATCAATAAGAATAAATGTAAAATTCATAATGGTAAGACAATCTGTAAACTGGAAGATCTGATAATGAAGATAATGCCCAGTACCTTGCTGCTGAACCAATTTCAAGGGGACATCAACATCAATGGAGAAAACATTACCCTAGAAGGCACCTTCATAATTCAAGCGGAAAACGCGACAGTCGTCATAGAAGACTCCTGGTCTATTGTGAAGACACTCTTTGAAGTCGAGGTTCAACCGCCGCTGTTGCAATTACTATCAGATAAGCAGCAAAGAGGTGAAAGGTTATCACTGGAAATGATCAAGGAACTACACATCAATAATACTAATAATCTGGAGAGAACCCAAAGAAACAACTTGATTATGTCTTCGTCAAGCTGGATTATTCTAACCCTTCTGGCAGCTGCAATGATAACATATTACATCATCAAAAAATTCTGCAGCCACGAAACAGGCAACCATGGTCCACCAATGGAAGTCTCAATCGCGCCAGTTCAATATTTTGTTGCGACCGAGGACGTCCTCACTAAAAGGGGGAGGAGTTAAGCACTTCTATCATAACAAGGAGTAAAGTACTTATACCATAAAACCCAAGTCCGTCAACACATGCCCATTGGCCGATCCTATTTCATCATCACAAGCAATTCCCATCGGTCAACCCCACTCAGTCGTCACATGCCCATTTGTCGCATGATCGCCTGTCTCAAATAATCCGATCGCTAGGATAAACAACAAGTCACCCCAGTCAATCGTCAGATGCCAATTTGTCGCATGATCGCCTATCCCCAC
This sequence comes from Drosophila tropicalis, assembly GCF_018151085.1. Lineage (NCBI taxonomy): Eukaryota > Metazoa > Arthropoda > Insecta > Diptera > Drosophilidae > Drosophila > Drosophila tropicalis. The sequence continues at coordinate 1,281,375 of NW_027173322.1, forward strand.
TAACAGTCCGATCGTTAGGATAAACAACAAGCCTGATACCCAGAATCACTCCACAAATTTCGGCAATAAACAAAGAATGGTCCTGAACACTTGTGTAAACAAAGAATGGTCCCACGCTCTTAGTGGACTATTGGACTCAGCCAACGCCGTCGCCTGCGACGACGTCAATTATCCAAGCCTTCATCCAACATAATCAAATCATAGAAAATCAGTCTTAAGCCTAAGTCCAAACCATCCGGTAAAACTTCGCTTTAGCTCCGCGGAATTCACTCAGTCAGAATCTTTCAGTTATCATTAAGTTGTAATTGTAAAGTGACTTTAAATAAAAATTGTATTTTTTTATACCGTGAGTGAAGGAAGTGTTTAATTTATACTTGATGCAGAGCTCTTCTAGTACGGGTATAGGTGAGAAGTTTGGATTCAGTTTTTGCATTACTGATTGACTTCTTTGGTCATCAGATTTCTGTACAATTTCATAATTCTTTAATGATTCATATTTTATGTTTTTAAATTTAAAATTTTATGTTTTTAAATTTAAAACTCAGTGACTGTTTGAATCATTTTTTCTTGTTGAAATGGCTGGTTTATTAAGAGTTATTTTTGTTTGATCAAAACTCACTGATGGTTCTTCTTGATCCATCTCTTTTTCAGCCGTTGTCTGGGTTTTGTCTTCCAGTGATATTGAAATTTCCAAATCAGTTGTTTATTTATATTCAATATTATATGTTTTTAATACGAATTTTGCCTTTTGTTTGCAGTGACTATAGAATGAATTTGCGGCTGTTTTACGCCCCGCAGTTAGCTAACTATAGAGTTCTAATATTAGAGCAGTATTCTAATATTTTCTAGGCTCTCTATTATTATTTTCGAGTGTTTTTCTACTGTACTTTGGTATGTTTCCCTATTCTGCGAGAGGCACTTACAAGATTTATTTAATTCTTGCGCATGTATTCTAGCTTTTCCTATTATATCATCCCAAGTAATCATATTTTGTTAATAGAAAAAATTTACACTCTTATTATGTCATTTTCATGAAAAATTTTTTTGTTGAAAAATTTACACCTTTTTTTTTTTAATTTCCTGAGAGATCAATTGTCTCTATGGGTTGTTCGAATAGTTTATGTACCCAGGTGGGTAAAATTCTGTTTTCCGCTTTAAGCGGTTGTATGCTTCTTCTATGGATCTTTCTATCAAGTAGGCTATCCCTGAGTCAAATTTTCCATTATGCACAATCCAGTATTTGATTTCTTTATACTTTGGATTTTTTTTTTTTTTGTTCAAATATTTAAGTTCTACTCGACCCATTTTTATACTGTATTTAGGCCATCTGCTCTACTCTGATATTTTTTCTTAATTATCTTATTATGCATTGCATATAATTTCAAAGCCAGATTTAAGGCTACTAATATTAGGATAGCTAACAACAATATCCCTATTTCTTCTATATTTTCCTTGTGATCTACTATTTTCACGCTGTTAACGACATTAACCGTTGGGTGGTCTATTTTGGATTCTTGAGAACCCATCTTTCTAGCAAAAAAATTTTGTTTCATGGTCGTTTTGGCCTGTTTTCTATTGGTTTGAGAAAAAAAAGTTTTCTGGATTCGGTTATTTTTTTTTGTTTTTATTTTTATAATATGTACTCAAAAATTTTGAAAGAGAGACAAATTATCTCAACTGTGTTTTGCACAGTGAGCCAGAGACGTGGAAAGATAGAAGAGTAGACATGCGTAAGCTTACAACTTGACCAATGGTTTAATTAAATCTATGCCTACGCATGTTTTTTAGTAATAGTCTATCAATGGTTGATTAGTAATTGTACTGTGCAACAAGTTTATGCTTAATATAGGATTTAATATTAATATTATAGAATTTCAATTATAATTAAAGCAAGGGAATTATTTACCCCTTGCGTGTCTTCGCTCTTTGTCGAAGTTTGGCCGTGTAAGACTGTTTAAGGCGGGACCCCCTATTTGATTTATTGTTCAATATATTTGCAATTTGTATAAAGTTACAACCGGTCAATTCAATAATCTTCTCTAAACCTAAGCTTTTTTCCCGATATCGATTACATATCGATACCAGCGAACTCGATAACAATTTCATGGTAATATGACACTGCAACTCGATAATTATCTTACTGCACTAACAATATGGAATACAAATCAAATTTCTTATATGCTAACAATAATAATGCATTTCGTTCAATGGGCAGTAGTTACAGTAACTACCCGAATCAATCCATCGTTCCCAGGATGGACCGCAGAGACTCGTCCCAATATCCATTTGGTGGGTGGAAGATGTGGCTCCTTAAGCACCACAAGAGTTGCAATACAAAGGTTATTCTCTTTTAATGACCATTTGTTTCGGTCTTGCAATGATGTAAGATATTCCATATACCAGCGCTTCCAGAACCCTTGTATCATAGCTTGAAGTTGATTCCATCTCTCCACACGGTTGAATGTCATGTCCAAATAACAGGGCTCAGGTAGCGCAGTGTAAGGTGACCCAACAAGAAAATGAGCAGGTGTGAGAGGGTCCAGAGAGCTGTCACCGTTTGCGCACAGTGGTTTTGAGTTTAATATAGCTTCTATTTGCGCTAATACAGTAGACAACTCCTCAAAAGTCAGTGCGTTAGCGCCGATAACCCGACGGACATGTAGTTTTACGGATCGCACTCCAGATTCTCATATGCCGCCAAAGTGTGGTGCTGACGGCGGTATGAAATGCCATGTGAGACCTTCACTCGCGACAAAACTAGCAAGTTCCTTATCCTAAGCCTTTCCAATATGAGCTGTTCGACCCTTATTCTCCTTGATTGCAATTGGACCAGCATAGTCTAGGCCAGTATGCTCTAAACACGGAGTTGCTTGAACTCTAGGTAGAGGCGAGTTACCCGTTAGCTGAGTATGAGTTGCTCGTCGTTGCAAGAAGCAGAGTGAATAAGGATTCCGGAGGAGAAGAATAACCCAATCTTCATTCGTTGAATTCAAAATATGAACTGATTTTATTAACAAACGGATGTGTATATAAAAGAATTCTTAGACTCTAGGAGGCGACAATTGTTCTTAAAAATATCTTATTCTAATGACCCACGTTTTTAGGGGGTTGAAAATAGTTTATATTTCATGCTCAGCGTCGGTTACTTGATACCGCGCCGCTGTTACAATCTTAAGTGTTTTCCACAGAGTGTGGATGCATGTTTTGTTTGGTTTTTGAGCCATACTTGAAATATGAATTTGTATCAGCTATTTTTGTTTTTGGAATTAAGCAATAATTGTCATAGGAATCTTTATGACTAATTTTTCTTGTATGTTTTGTATATTTCTTTGTTCAATCTGATTTGGTGAAGCCATTTCAGACGAACACGATGTTTATTCTTAAACACAGAGCTTGCATTGAAAAACCACTCGGCGCACTAGATTACGTGCACCCAAAATCCAATATTGTTGCCGAAGAATAGTGAATGTGGCATCGACTTCAGTATGAAAATGTGTTTGATGAATGTGTCGAATTAATAACAAGCTGACCGGTGACTCCTTGGGCTGTAGAATGGAATGCTATACATTGTAGTGTAGGGATGATGGTTCGATTCGGCCTCCGACTCGTACAATTCCTCTCTCGTCAAGGAATGGGCTGTACCGGATCAATCGAGATTTAATTGATAACGGCTCTTGTTTATTAAGCTTTTCATAGTCCTTGGAAAAGCTCTTGCGATGTACGTGTTGCAGAAGTAGGCATCGTGCTGATTGTAACCCAACAGACGTAAGGAATGTTTTATCGGAGAGTGTACCTTTGCACCTAAGTTGCTCAATAAATCGGTAACAGTAGCTGGTTACCCGTAAGAGATGGCTCCAGGACGATAACTTGTTGATTAATAACTCGTGAGTGCTGTCCTCAAGCATTCCATGAAGCACAGTAATTGTCTGGCGTCGTTCCTCAGTCCCATGTCAGTAAAGCTTTGGCCTTGTGGTTCAGATAGTGGCCATTCCGATTGTGATTTGGTAATCCAAAAGGGTCCGTTCCACAATAACTCATGATTCAACAACTGAGATGGACTTAAACCTCGTGATGTGCAGTCAGCAGGATTCTCTTCGAACATGGTTCCAGCAGCGACGTGGGTAGTCCTCCACAACTTCAGCAACTCTATGACAAACATAGGTATTTCAACGACGCGGTGTCGATGATAACCTGTGCAAGACTATCTCCGAGTCAGTCCAGCAATGTAAGCTGGAAATGGGTATAGTTAGAGATTCTGTTACAAGTTTAAGTAATCGGCTAAGTAGAAGAGCGGCAGTGAGTTCAAGACGGGGAATATAGATAGGCTTAAGCGGGGCTACTCAGGTCTTGGCAGCTACCAACCGACTCCGGTAACCATTCGTTGTAAGAACGCGACTATAAATAACAGCGCCATAGGCTTGAGTGGATGCATCCGCGAAACCAGAAAGTTCAATGTGCGGCGATGAAGCGGCTATGTATCGTGAAATTCGGCAGTGAGATAGTAGGGGTAATTCCTTTACGATTGCTTGCCATCGCCTTCGAAGAGTTTCCGGTATTGGGTCATCCCAGCTAATAGCGCTGAACCAGCATTCTTGGAATATTAGCTTTAACAACACAGTGGTAGGCGCAACAAAGCCCAGTGGGTCGAAGACTTTTGACAGATCCGATAATAGCGCCCGTTTGCTAAAGGCCTGTTTGGTTGCAATCATCGGTGTATTAACTAATAACTCATCTCGACCAGGATTCCAAGGAATGCCCAATATTTTAACGTTGTCCTCGATCGACGCATGTCCATGTAAACAATCTTCTTTTGGTATCGACTTCAAGAAACTCCAGCTGTTCGAACTCCATTTTCTCAACTTGAAATTTCCTTCATCTATTAACAAAATCAGTTGATCTTTTAATTTCATATGTTCGCCAACTGAATTGCATCCAGTTGGAATGTCATCCACGTACGTATCGCGCGCTAGGACTCGGGCGGCTAGTGGATATTTCGCTTCATAGTCTATGGCCAATTGTTTCAAAACCCGTACAGCCAAGAAGGGTGAAGGCGCCATTCCGTAGGTGACAGTACACAACCGATAATGCTGCATAGGGTCCATTGTGGAAATGCGTCAGATGATCCGTTGATAGTTTGTATGATGGGGAGCAACCTCTATTTTGCGGAACATCTTTTCTATATCCGAACAGAAAACATAACGATGTTGTCTGAATCGAAGGCAGACAGATCTCGTTGAATGGCAGGCCCAATGTGAAGACGCTCATTGAGTCACACTCCGCTACTATCTTTTCCAGGTCCATCAAACAACACTCGGCGTTTGGTAGTGGTGCTTTCCGGTTTCAAGACGGCGTGATGCGGCAGATAGAAACAGTAATAATTCCATATGACCGCTCTTCAGATACTCGTCCATGAAAGCGATATACTCTCTCTTGAGACTTGGGTCGCGACTAAACTTGCGTTCTAGTGACTGCAATCGGCTAACAGCTTGTGGAAGGGTGTCGCCAATTGGTGGCATCGGGGCTTTGAATGGGTATTCTACTACATACGTGCCAGTTTGGGAACGGGTGTGAGTGGTGTTGCTCAGTCGAATCAAATATCTCCAATGTCGATGTTTTCCATGGAATGCTATCCATCTCCATGAATGATCGCACCTGCGAATCGAGGTCCAGTATTGAACATTAGTTTTCCGATCAAATAAAATCAGGTTAATCAAAATGACATCCACCGAATTGAAAATTGGCCTTAACACCTCGAGTCGCCCATCGAGCCGTGTCCTTAAGCCACCTGACGGAGGACACACAAATATCTTCTCCGAACCCGAGGTCTCCGTCAATGGTCCGCGCCCCAAATACAATCAACAGAACTTTTCCAATTTGAATGCCTGTATGGGTTCCACTGATCCTAACAAAAAGGTGGAACAATTACGCGATGAGATCACCGTTCAAAAGGAGGATGAGGCATCAAAACCACCTCCAGTCAATCAGGCCAAGGATACCAAGGCACCTGCGTCAAATGGCGAATCGCGTGGACGTATTCCACCCGGTGGATATTTGTCGGGAGGCTTCTGGTAGAGACACGAGGTGAAGCAACAGCCAAATGAAGACAAGCATTTAATGACTCATCCTCAGTCCTCATCCTAGACCACAGCCAACCATCCATTAAACATACATTTATATATATAATTCGCTTAATACACATAAATACCCTAAATATAGCCTTATTATTCAGATATATAAATATATAATTGCTCTCTTCCCGCTCTTTGTTTCGTATTTTGTATTAACGTCTAACGCAATTGTTTGAACTTTAAGTGCATCATCGAGATTCCGCCCTAATTAAAATACCAAATTTTTACCATCTACTTACTGTGAAAAATGAAAACCTAACTAATTAAAAATTCGTACTTAAAAATGTGTCCCAAAATCAAACTAAAGTAAACCTTCTGTAAAGTGGGTCAACCTCTAACATTTGTATCAAAATGTGAATTATACTCTCGTGTTTTCTAAAGATGTACTATGTATTCGTATTCTAAAAAAAAAAAAAACACAAAATAAATTTAAAAAAAGAGGTCCAGGTGAACATGATGAGTGATTGCCAGTGGTTGGTTTTCCCCGAATGTACTATATGGACCTGCAAGAGTACAACCAAAAATTGTATTTAGTGCGTTAGGAACGTTGTTACCAAATGATCTTTGCTCTCCAGTACAGAATTTCCAGAGCTGATCTGATGCAAAAATTACATCTACCGCACCAACTGTGCCGAAAGATGGATCAGCTAAGGGTAACTTCAAAATTTCCTTCGATTGCGTTGAGCTCATGTCCACGTTTTGAGCTGGGAGAGCTGGTGTAAGGGTGTTGAGGATGTACATCTTGACCTCAATGTTGTGATCCGAACTGCAAGAGCAGATTCGAAACTTTACGAGTCCGGATTCATCCTTAGATATTGGGCTCTCAGGCTGATGAACTCGCACCGCGCTATCTCTAAATTCACGGCCAGTCGTCTGCTCCGCTGCATGAATAAGGGTGTTATGCTTTCTTTGACATACTCGACATGGGCTTAAACAGTTGAAACACAACACGAGGAGTGCCTCACGTGTGCGTGTCGTGCAACTGCATCAAGTTCTCTGAATTGTTCACATCTTGATAGCGGATGAGCGTGCTGGCACAGGGTGTAGTGTGGCTCGATCAATGGCTGGGTTTCCGAGTTGACGTGATGAGTAGTAGCTATTCGTCGGCTGTAATTTGCTCGTGAAAATTGGCTCGATTCCAACGTATCACCTCGGGAGAGCAGAAATTTGATAAAACTGTCGATCGTTACAGTGTAATTCTCAGATTCACTGCGCTCTGTCCATGCTTGCCGAGAATTGTTGTCCACCTTTGCCAGTAGCACATGAATTAACCAGGGATCTCGATTCTCACACTCTAATGCTCTTAGTCAGCGAATTATTTCATCGGCTCCGTCAACCAGCTTGCGAATCGCGACAGAATTGAGTACAGATGCCGTTGGGAGATTTAGAAAACTGTCAATGAAGGAACGAATGATTACATGTCTCTTATTGTAACGTTGACCAGCCTGTCCCAAGCCTCACTATAGTTATCATATCCGAAAAATGTTGCCAGTCCTCATAATTGCCAGAGAATGTTGGTAGTTTGATCCGTTCATAGTGCAAGTTCACGTGGTTTTGTGATACGTGACCTTCACGTGCCTCTGTTGCGGAAAGGCGGTTGTTGAGCGACCTGGCGGATTGTCTCTTCCAACGTACCATCTAATTTTACACAACTTGCAAAATATTGAAATAAATCAGCAGCTAGTATCCGGCTCGAAGGACCAAAAGTTTTATATGTTCGGAAACCAACTGCCTAGTTAGACTGTTTAAGGCGGGACCGCCTATTTGATTTATTGTTCAATATATTTGCAATTTGTATAAAGTTACAACCGGTCAATTCAATGGTCTTCTCTAAACCTAAGCTTTTCAGCCGATATCGATTACATATCGATAACAGCGAACTCGATAACAATTTCATGGTAATATGACACTGCAACTCGATAATTATCTTACTGCACTAACAATATGGAATACAAATCAAATTTCTTACAACAATTCACTCTTTATATCAGATTCTAGTCGTGAACGCCAAACGTATCGGAGGTGTCTGAGTTTGTAATCAAAAAAAAAAAAAAAAAAAATTCAAAAACAGGAAAATAATTGTTAACAAATTTCACATAATTTACGCCTGCGCAATTGTTAAAACCATTAAGTGGCGGCAAATAAATAAGTGACACATACTTGTCTGTGGCTTCGGCCGCAGCAGGCACAAATATGGTCAAGCCAAAATGGGCAATAAAGCCTACAATAGCTCTAGCTCCTACAGCCAAACAGGCCAAGGCAATCAAAATGTCAACCATAACAAACAATGAATATGACGGAAATACTAGTTCCTCCTCGGAACCAGGGGAGCTCAAGCGTAAAGTCCCACAAAGCAATTCTAAACAGTACTCAACTTCCACTGGTTTTAACAGCAACGTCAACAATGCGAACAGGTTTGCCATGCTATCAGATGAAAGCGACAACGACGAAGAAGATGCTCCAATGACGGCTCAACAGGAGCCACCCACGGCTGAGGTGCGCAAGGTCAAGCCGCCTCCTATTTTTCTATCGGAGGTTCACGATATTAAGGACTTAATAAGAGACGTTACATCCGTAATCGGCGGCAACAATTTCGACTACAAGTCAGAGTCAACCTACAAGATAAGGAGAATTTTTCAACTCTGAAAAACTACCTTAGTGAAAACGACATCCCATACCAGATTTTCCAGCCTAAAGACGAGCGAGCCTATAGAATTGTTGTCAAAGGTCTTCATCACACCACCAATCCCATGGACATTAAGGAAGCACTGGCTGCCAACGGGCACATTGTTAGAGGCCTGGACATCAAAAATGCAATCAGCCGCAGTACAAAGAAACCTCTGGCTATGTTCTTTGTGAACTTGGAACCGGCAAGCACCAACAAGGATGTGTTTGCTACTAAACGCCTTTGCAGCTGCGTGGTCACAATCGAGCCACCCCGTAAGACGACTGACGTACTCCAGTGCTACAGATGCCAAGGATTTGGACACACTCAGAAGAACTGCAACCTGCAGTTCAACTGTGTAAAATGCGGAGGCGCTCATAGTTCCTCGGACTGCCGCAAGCCAAGGACCGATCCTCCCCGCTGTGCTCACTGCAAGGGCAACCATACTGCCTCTTATAAGGGCTGCAAAGTCTATTTGAAGGCAAAGGAGACGCATCTGCCAAAGCCAAGGTCAACCCCAGCGACCACATCACCAGGCTACTGGCAAACCTCTGCGAGCAAGCCAGGCGTCACTTTCGCCAATATATTAAAAGGCAATCAGCTGCCTCCCCAGCAGGCAGAGGCCCCTCCCTGTCAATTCGTCCCAAACAAGCCAAAGATTGGATCGCCGTGAAGCTCTTATGGAGAAGATGATGGACCAAGTTGCTGCCATGACACAGCTCCTAACGTCAATCATGGCCCAAAAATGCAAATAAACCTCCATATCGTCCTATGGAACGCGAACGGTCTGTGTAGGAGCAGGCCAGAAGTTGAGCACTTTTTAAAAACTCATAATACCGTTTATCCTTAAAACATGTAACCGCCAACTTCAACCAAAAAAACTTGCTGATTGTCCCAGGACAGATTGCAAATTCGCTTCACCGCTGTCAAATAAAAAAAAAAAAAAAAAAAAAAAAAAAAAAAAAAAACAATTTGGAATACAAATCAAATTTCTTATATGCTAACAATAATAATGCATTTCGTTTAGAAACAGTGTGTGTTCTTTTTTGTTTTTGATTATGTTTGTATATATTTGATTTTATAAATTGTTTTTTTATTTCATCATGTAGAAGCATATGTTTGGTAAGAAGCACATTTGTATTCTTGTGTCTCCTTTCACTGGGAATTTTTCTCCAGCTAGTTTTAAATATATTGTTCTTTTCCGCACTAGAGTTAGCAAACTTTGAGTGGCTTTGTTGACTTCTAAATACCTCAATTATGTTTTCTCTAACGCCCGGGTTCTGTCTGGTAACTCTTTAAAAGTAGTTATCCATCGTTACCGTTTCTCATTTTCGTGCTTATATATTTTTTTTTTTATATTTTTCTCCTTCTTGTTTTTATCACAAACACATACGTACCCAAAATTTTCTCTCCTTGGTCCTTCGATGTCCTTACAGTCCTTGGTCCTTCGATGTCCTTAAAGAGGGAAAGTGTCAGTACATACATACATATTATTTAGAGCGCTTGCATCAAAGTGCTTGTTCAGCGTGGCTTGGCTTAACTCATGTTACGCCTGTGCATTGTTGCTTATGTGAAAATATGTATGTGCATATATAACGTCTCTTGCCTTTAGCGGACAAAATAACCCCACCCGTGGCCGAGCGGTTGGTTTTCGGTCTGGCGTCCGATCGTCAGGCCGCAGCTCGCTTGGACTGGAAATCGTTGGGCAGCCTTAGTTCTCTTCCAAAAGTTAGCATTGCGGGAGAATAACCGGAGCTTTTGTGAACTGCGGACGGGTAGGCCCATAACGCCATGGGTAGCAGCTCATCCCAATCATGCTGGCTGTTAAATACAAACTTCGCCAAGTAATCTAACAACGTGCGATTAAAGCGTTCCACTATGCCGTCTGATTGTGGATGCAGCGGTGTGGTACGTGTCTTTTCAACATTCATCAGCCGCATGCAGACTTGAAAGACACCTGCCTAGAAGTTGCGTCCTTGATCAGAGTGTAAGATAAATGGAACGCGGAATCGACAGAAGACTTCTTGTACCAATGCTCGAGCTACAGTTTCGGCTGTCTGGTCCGGTATGGCTGCACATTCCGGCCACTTGGTGAAATAATCCATAACAATCGCGACGTAGCGGTTACCACGAGGCCTAGTTGGTAGATGACCTAGAATATCAATCGCTAGACGATCGAAAGAGGCTAAAATCAGGCTTTGTTGTAGGCGACCAATGGTTCTTCGGGGTGGTCCTTGCAGATGCAGATTGCAGATGGTGCAGAGTGCGCACCAGAGCGTTATATCGGTTCTTTGGCTGATCCAGTAAAATCGTTTCTGAGCTTTGGCTAAGGTCTTCTTAGCGCTGAAGTGTCCTCCAGCCGGTAAATCGTGCACGCCTCAGATGGCAGCATCTACCAGTGAGCGGGGCATAAGGGCTACAGATATGTTTTCTGAGTTTTTTATGGTAATCACTCCTATTTCATCAACGGCTAGTCGGTCGTAGAGATGCCACAAGGCTTTAATTTCCGGGCTGTCGCCCCACAATGTAGTTGTAGGGCGTTCGGTCTTGTTCATCCAATCGCGCACCTTACCAAGGGCCTCGTCGGCCTCTTGCTCCTTACGAAGGTCGGGGAACAGGACTTGGGTTAATAGCACAGCCATTTCATTTTTTAGTTCGCAACTCTTGCATGTGGGACAGTCGCCACAAGGTCGGCGAGAGAGGCTGTCGGCGTTACCGTGTTTTGTACCACTTCTATGCTGAATCTGCATGTGGTACTGTTGCAGATGTTCTATTCAACGTGTTGATGGAGCGCCGCTCCCGCCACAGAATTCGAGGCGTCCCTGTCCAGAATAAATTTACCGGTGTCATTAGGAAACGCCAAAACGGGGGCTGTCGTTAAACACTGCTTCAAGGTGTCAAACTAGTAACTGCAGTGAGTGTCCCATTCAAACCGTCGAAGTTTCTCGGTCAGCTGGTGGAGAGGTCGAGCGATAGTAGCGAAGTTGGGATAAACTTGCGGTAGTAAGAGCAAAGCCCCAAAAACGATCGGACTTCTTTGGTATTTCGAGGTACACCTCGGCCAGCTCAGCACTTCACCAATCTTATTGTGCAACGCCTGTTGCCCATCACGACTCACGATATGGCCTACGTAACCAACTTGTTTCTTAAAAAAGCTGCATTCTTTTGTACTAAGTTTAAGACCAGCCATTGTCAGTCGTTCAAACACGTCCTGCAGGTGTATGAGGTTATTCTCGGTTGTACGAGAGTAAATATTCACGTCATCAAGATAGACTAGCGCGAACTTCCACATAACCCTAGACAGCAGATTGTCCATCAGACGTTTGAACGTGGCGGGGGCGTTGACAAGCCATCACATTGAGCTCGAAAAGTCCAGCATCCCAGGTGACAGCTGTCTTTGGTCGGGAGAGTTCGTCCAACCGCGCTTACCAGTATCCGCTTCTTAGGTCCATCGTTGAAAACCACTGGGCAGCGGGTATGAGTCCTTGACGGTTATCTTGTTCAGGCGCCTAAAACACTGTGCAACACCAAAAATCAAACCGCACCGGACCTTTTTTTTCTGAAAGTTCATGTATTGAATAGGAAAACCCTATTCGGGTTTTTCAAAGTTAGCTCGTTTTTTTTTTTTTATAGCGAGTTGAAATTTTTCATTTTGGGGGTAATTTTTTGTATGTCATATGAGATAATATGAATTATATATCGATTTCTTCTTCATACATACAACTTAAATCATCCTCATTTATTGTAGAAATATTGTTAATGGTTAAATAAATTTATTGTTATATAACCCAAAATGACTTTTTCATCTACAGTTCTAGAAAAACTTACAATTAAGCCCTTTTTTAGAGTAGTTTTGGAAGTATTTTAAATTTATAACTATTTTTTGATAGAATTATATCAAGATTAATTTAAAACACCAAATATATTTTTTAAAATGGAAAATTAGAAACGAGTTCTTTTTGGTTGTGGTCGCCTCCACTGATTGTGCTGTAGCGATTGAATAGGGATTTCAGCACCGCAAACTAAAATACCATCTTCATCTGTTGAATTCAAAATATGAACTAATTTTATTAACAAAACTATGGAGTTTATATAGGGAATCTTAGGCTCTAGGAGGTAACAACTGTTCTTAAAATATCTTATTCTAATGACACACGTTTTTCGGGGTTTGAAAATTGTTTATATTTCATGCACAGCGTTGGCGACTTCATATTGCCCCGTTGTTAAAATCTTAAGTGCTTTTCCACAGAGTGTGGACGCATGTTTTGTTTGGATTTTGAGCCATACTTGAAATATGAATCTGTACCAGCTATTTTTGTTTTATGTTTTGTATATTTCTTTGTTCAATCTGATTTGGTGAAGCTATTTCAGATGAACACGATGTTTATTCTTAAACAGCGATAATGGAATCGCTACTGTCCTCTGCCATTCTGCTGTTCCGAGCCTGCATCGATTTCTTGGGCATTTTACACATGGTAAGGTTCTTCACAGTAACGTGTCTTTCCTTTAGCGGACAAAATAACGCCACCTATAGCCGAGCGGTTGGCTTACGGTATGGCGTCCGAGCGTCAGGCCGCAGTTTAGTTAGCAGAATCGCAGAGGAAAAAGCAATGGTTTATTTCTTTCGTTTATTCAATTCAATTCAATCTCTCTCTCTTTCTTCTCCGCCATTCTCTTAAATTGGCCGCGTTAGCTCAAAAAAAACAAAAAAAACACTATCCCTTCTTATTAGTGTGCCCAGCCGTAGAAAATAGGACCGCTACTTGATGGGGACAGGAGTGTACCAGCAGATGGTCGTTCATAGTGCTGGCCGAGTACGCGATAGGTTAGGCTAGGGTCAGGTCGGCTAGGAGTGGGTTACACGATAGAGATTAGCCAAAACTATAGTTGCTCACATTCGATACAGACGTAAAATTTTAGATTCGCGTACTTAGGGGCACCAAGGGATAACGGTACAGGTTTAGATGCGAAAGAAAGAAGGCCTGAGGAGAACAGAAACAGGAACACGTTAAACTATGTAGTATCAAGGTGCACACATGTTGGTTTGTCATGATAGCCTATTGGCCTATCATGTGAACGCCCACCCTACCATGATCCTCGGGCCACGCCTGAATTGAGGATCCCTCCAACATGTCTTACGGCCTCTTTTTTATTTCTCAGTCGGTTGCATGGTTTCCCAAAATTTAACGATTATAGGGAGTTCATTTCAAAGAACAATAGTTTTATTAATTTCTAAACTTATGAACAAGGCAGGATTCATTTCGTAATTTTATTTATTCATAATATCTCTTTCGGAAACAAACAAACTTAATATTATTCAAAATTATTGAAGTTAATATGTGGAGGTCCCTAAAGTATGATTAGTACGAAATCACCGGTTACTGATTACCGAATTTGTTTTTGGCTATTCAAGCTTATCTTCATACTTTGAAATCTTAAACTAAGTCCTGGTTAAAAAATAAATTTGGATTTTATCCTCAATTTTATAATATATACGATGCAGCAATGCGGTTATCAAACATAATTATCTTACTTGTTATTTGGTTACAAAAACCAAATTTAATCAAATTTACAAAAAATCGAATCATATCAAACTGATGCCGGGAGAAAAAAAGGATAAAAATAAAAACTAGACGGTTAAATTTCCTAATAAATTCATTGGCAATGGCACAAACGTCCAACATATTCAAAGGCTCCAAAAACGAATAACCCGAATCAATTAATAATTTTTCTTTTATGGATTGACTTACAGTTTTAGTCCAGCGGCGAAAGATCTTTCGAAGCGGAGGCTGTTCAAAAATAGATAAGATGATTTAAGGTAGTCAGAAGCCTCTGATTTTGTTCGGGAGCACCCGCTTTCGATTAAGCCCATTAACATTAACATTATTCGTATCCTCTCTCTCTCTCTCTGTGAACAAATAACTCTTATAAGTATTGGATGTCTAAGTATTACAAGAACATTGTCTTCGAACGTCCCTAGGTCATGCCAATATGTTGCAACTGCTTTGTTCCGTACACGTTTATTGAGACCTGAAGTTCATTGCTTCAAGGTTTTAGGTTTTTTTTTTCTTTTCGTTAAGTACTCGTGATAATCATTGGCAGGACCGAGAGGCTCGAACGCAAAGACACAATTAAATTTGAAGGGGCTTTTAAACGCTTGCACCCGTCCTGATTATTTTACGGCTGCACTGCACAAAACCATGTGCTCTTTTTCGGAATGAGTCCGGTCAAAAATGGACAGAAAGGCGCAGGTTAAAACTTCCTTCGCTCAAAGTTTCGTTAATTCATTGAGAATGAGTCCTCTTTCCTCAGTTGGAAACTCAGACTTGGCGGCCTACCACTCAGGGGTAATCTGCTACGTACTTGTGGTGCCAGTTCCTAGTAGGAACAGGGTAATTAGCTACACGTCAAATAATTATATATATATTTACCCTATGGGGAGCGACACCACAGCCACAAAAATTTTGGAATAAATTTATTCCGATTGGAGCGGCGATGGCCAAAACACCACAAAAAACGAGGTTATTGGGCGCGGAATTAATTTCTGCACAAGCTCACAGGCGCTCCGCGGATATTTTCTCCAATGCACTACCAGATACTACACCAGAACCAAGTTCTGGGTTTTATTGGGCAATCCTATGAAGGATGCAATTGAAAGAGTTAATTTTTTTTTTTTTGTACGATACACGCGGTGAGTGCAGCAAAGATTGCCGTGAAGTTGCCAGCGAGGATTGTAGCACCTCAGTCTCCTTTGGTAGTTGGGTTAAGAAAGAACGAGGCCACGCGTATTTAATCTTTTAATTTTCCTTTCGCCAATTATCTTTTCTTTTATATTCTTTAATCTAGGGCTGAGCTTTAAGCCGACATCTCACAGATGGATACGTGGCGACTTACGTGAATACGTAAGGTCATAAATTATCGATAACACTATGTACTCATTCATAAAAACAAGCTAACATTAATGTATACACATATGTATACATATTCAAGTGCACACTTATGTTTTATTGCGTTCATATTTAATTGTTTATTCTTGCTAGAAAATGTTACAAGTTCAGCTCTTTGTATTAATTGATTTATGGTATGGATATACTACAATACACTGACTTCCGCAAAGCCATTGTTTCTGTTAATCATGCTATATTACTTTCTAAACTTAACGACATTGGGCTTCCACCTCTTTTCCTTTCTTGGGTTCGAGAATATTTAAGAAATAGAAAACAGAAAGTACTTTTTAAGTCTTCTTTTTCCAATTTCATTCCTGTGACGTTTGGTGTACCTTAAGGTAGTCATCTTGGCCCTCTGATTTTCACATTATTCATTAACGATCTTAGATCAGTCATTGTTCATTCGCGTGTGCTTATGTATACTGACGATGTCAATCGTTGTCTTACTTATAAAGAAACAGATTCATTTAGTCCTTTACAACTGGTGCCAGTTTAATCTATTAAATCTTAACACTACTAAATGTAAGGTAATGTCGTTTTATAGTAACTCTTCTCTTCTCGTCACTTATTTTCTAAACAATAGTCCTTCAGAACGTCTTAATAATATTGTAGTATATTCATGCAAATAATCATTCAGTACAATGAGCTCAACTTGTAACACTCTGTTGCAAGTATAAACAATTAAACATATACGCACTAAAATATAATTGTGCACTTGAATATGTTTATATATATACATTGATGTATGTACATAAACATATTCACATAAATCTACAGCTAAGCATGATCATATATGTATGTACATTTGTATATGCACATACATATATTCACATAAGCAATGTATGCACAAGCGTAACATGAGCTAGAGCCAGGCCAGCGTGTGAACGCTGACCAAGCACTTTGATGCAAGCGCTCCAACAATATGTATGTATGTACTGACACTCTCCCTCTCTTTTGTAGCTGTCGCATAAGTCGCAGCATAAGAATATGTATGTAAACTTAGCTTAAGCAAAATAATAATTTGGAATAAAGAATCATTCTAAAAACGACTATGCATGGACACTGACGTGTTCATCTTGGATATACTATTTTTTTTATCAAAGGAACCCGGTCTTGGTATATATATAACATGGCGACCGTGACATAATAAGGACCCGCTATCTGCTAACAAAAACAACAACTGCAATCTGCAAACCAAATGCAAAAATCAAACCATCAATCAACGTTAATGTCAGAAGAACAACAACTGCAAATATTAACCACAACACAAAACAAGAACATTTTATTTATTTAAATGAAAATTTTATTTTAAATCAATTGGAATAAATGCCCAGAAGAAAGCAGAAGCAGCGGTTGAAACCATTTATAAATCAAGCGAACCAAAAGAAAATCAACCAATCAATCAACAAGGAACACCAATGAACAGTGAAGATATTCCCTTTGCGGAATCTGCTCCTATCGAGCAAAGGGATGCGCCGACGCTAGAAGAAGCGTTAGAGTTGTATCCCAACGATGGACCGCGCCCACTCACAATAGCTGAGTACCGGGCCCGCAACACCAAATCAACAGAGTCAAAGAAGACAAAAAGAGGAGGCCAAGTAAGAAAGCTACTCCAGCAGAAGAGGCTGGAAGTAGACCTACTGGCCACTCTGAAGACGGAGAAAGACCGACAACGCTGCATAGAGCGTATTGACATACTGAAAGCTGAACTTCGCCAAAGAGCGAAGAAACGCAAGGGGGCCGCAGAAATGCGCAAGCCTTAACTTGCCTTTAATTTAATAATAGTAATAATAACCTTAATAGCAAGTTGAAGCACGAAAGTGCAACTTGCGACTTACTAACTGTCCGATAGGCTTTTACTAACAATGTGGTTGGAGATTTTTTTTTTTAACAATAAATGAAAATGAAATGTATACCTGAATTGTGAGCCAACCACATTTTCTATAATTTTTCCACGTCTCTGGCTCGCTGTGCAAGACACAGTTGAGATAAATTTTATTTCCCTATTACTTTTTTTTCTCTTCACAAATAATTAAAATAAAAAAAAAATACGCATGAATCCATAACAATCTTATTTTAATATTTCAAATAGAAATCAAATTCAGACATTTTATGAAAAAAAAATTAAAGTAATTGCTAAAAAACAAGTTTTTAACCTGTCTTTATGAACTTTATTTCATATTTTTGAATACTTATAAAAAAATAAAAACAAAAATCCCATACGTATGTTCGATAATAGTATAAGTAAATTTGATGATATATCCGTTATACCCACAATGGGGTTAATCGAAACAAAATCAGTGGACTCCACTGCAAATGTCATAAATAAAATTGAATCATCAAATGCTGATATGAGATTAACGAACATACTACTTTTAATAATTGTCATAATATTGTGCGCATATGTATTATATAAGGCTTACCTATTACACAATAAATGTGTAACAAAAAGAGCTCTAAGCCAAGCTAACGATCTAGATAAGATCTAAAAATACATATGCACACAAGCAATTATAAATCAAAACCTTTTTAACAAAAGATAAAATATATATATATATAAAAAAAAAAAAAAAAAAAAAAAAAATGACCCATTGTGACAGGTACTTTGAAAAAATAAACAACAGGCACCCTAGCATAGTCCAAGACTTAATTGAGGTTTTTAGGAGCGAGGGAAGTACCTCACCTCAACGCTCCATAAACTTAGTACAAATTAGGTTAGCTTACCTTGACATAACGGGCGAAGATTTCCCAGTCAAAGGAGGCACTAGGGTACAGATGAGTTTCATTCTCACGGTACCATATGTATGCTGTTTTTCAAACGCAGCGGGCACACTGCGTTTCTACCTAATGGAGGAACAACAGCAGTAAAGAACTAAATACATCCATAATCAGTTTAATAGGTTTAGGCAGTTAGTGTAGAGTATGGATAAAGCAGAAACAAAACAGCTCCAAAAATATTTACCTTTCCTTGATTTCCTGATACAATCAGGTGAAACAAATCACAAATACAAGGAAATAAGGTATTGGATAGCCCACAACTACAAATTTCAAAAAAATATTGTAGATCTTATGGAAAAATCCATAAAAGTAGCTTACAGTAGATTGTTAGCTAAGACTCCTTTAAGAAAAGACGTGCCCGGATGGGTCCACGAACTTTTCAAGGACTCAATTGCGCTGATAAACATATCAGAATCGAGTGCAGAACCAATAGATTTAACAGACTCAGATGTAGAAATAATAGACATAGAATAGTAAAACCTTACACATTTTCAATTTTTTTTTTTTTTCTCTTAAATTAACAACAGGTCTAAACGACAAATTTCTTTTTTTAGTAAAATGGGTTCTCAAGAATCCAAAATAGAAATAGAAATTAATCTTAGAAATTTATCTTAACAAACTATGGTTACTTGGGATGATATAATAGGAAAAGCTAGAATACACGCACAAGAATTAACTAAATCTTGTAAGTGCCTCTCGCAGAATAGAGAAACATCCCAAGACACAGTAACCAAACACACGAAGATAATAACCGAGAATCTTCAAGCTATTAGAGCAGTATTAACTGAACACTATAGCAAACTAAAGATATGGCAAAAAGCAGCCGCAAGTGCGTTCTACAGTGATTACAAACAAAAAGCAATAACTGTGTTTAACAGACACAATATTGAATTTAAACAAACATCAGATTTGGAAACTTCAATAGTACTGGAAGAAAAAACGCAACTAATGGCTGATGAAGAAATAAGTCAAGAAGAACCATCAGCAATAAGTCTTAACAAGCCAATAATTCCCAAAGAAAACAACAAAATGACACAAACAGTGGTAGAATTCATAAACACAGCCACCAGGCTGCTACCATACTTCGATGGTGATATTAAAAATCTACCTGGTTTCCTTGGAGCGCTTCGCGTACTTAACAGCATAAAAGAAACGCACGAAGCAGTAGCTATCGAAATCATAAAATCAAAATTAAAAGGTCAAGCGGGTAATACCCTAAGTTCTGAAACAACGATTGATGAAGTAATACGAAAACTATCAACAATCTTCAAGGGGGAATCAGTGGATCTTTTAACAGCAAAAATTAAAAATCTGCAAAGAAACCCCAATAACTGTGTTTCATACACAAAGGAGATTACTGAGTTGACCGACGCCCTTAAAGGCGCATATATTTCGGATGGTCTTCCAACTGAACAAGCAATAAAATACACCACCAAAGTGGCAGTAAATGCTATGGTAAGCCATACCAAAAGTCAAAGAGTCCAGCTATTAATGGAATCAGGAAACTTTGATTCGGCTAAAGAAGCCATTGCTAGATTCACCACTCTTTCAGTAGAGACGGGCTCCACAGAAGGTTTCCAAAATAATACCATTTTTTATGCTCAGCATAATGACCGCGGCAGACGCCGCTATAACAATAATGGTAACTGGAGAAACAACTCGAATTGGAACAATAACAACTCGAATTGGAGCAATAACGATGCCCACAGAGCCCAACGAGGCCGAAATTATTCACGCTACCGAAGAGGCGGCCGTGGAGGTGGACACAATAATAATAGACAAAATACAAATAACCAACAGAATGGTTACAACAACACAAATGTCCGAATTACCCAAAGCGACCAGGGAAACGGACAAGATCCTCCAAATGCTCAAAATTAAAAAATAAAGTCTATTCCATTAACCTAAGTCTTAATAATTTCGTATCATTTAAGAATGTTAAAACAAATAAGAAAATAACATTCTTAATTGATACCGGTGCAGACATTTCAATAATAAAAGAAAATTCGGATGTATTTCACGACATCCAAGTAAACAAAACTGTAGACATTCGAGGCATAGGAGAAGGAGTAATAAACTCCAAAGGCCTAGTCTCAATAGAATTGCAGACAGATAAATATATTATTCCATACGAATTTCACATGCTTCATTCAGATTTCGCAATCCCATGCGATGGAATAATAGGATTAGATTTCATAAAAACTTTTAATTGCAAATTAGATTACAGCAATTCAGAAGATTGGTTTATACTTAGACCACAAAAATTAACGTACCCAATTTATGTTCCAATAACATTCAATTCTGGTAACAACTCAACACTTCTACCAGCAAGATCCCAAGTGGTACGCAAAATAGAACTATCTTCAGCAGAAGATAACATTTTGATTCCGAATCAGGAAATTAAACCGGGCGTTTATGTCGCAAACACTATTGCAACAGCCCAAAGTACTTTTGTCCGATTCTTAAATACCACAGATAAATGCCAAATAGTAGGCGTTAACAATATAAAATTTGAATCACTTTCGAACTACGATATAGTTCAAAATACCAGAGATATAAGAAAAGAATCTGTAATTCATAAATTGAAGAAAAATTTCCCAATACTATTCAAAGACAAACTCGAAAAGTTATGCACTGAGTATAGTGATGTGTTCGGACTTGACACCGAACCGATCACAACAAATAATTTTTATAAACAAAAATTAAGACTTAAGGATGATGAACCGGTATATGTGAAAAATTACCGGAGTCCGCATAGCCAAATAAACGAGATCCAGCGACAAGTTGGAAAGTTAATCGAACAGGGTATTGTTGAACCATCTGTTTCGCCTTATAATAGCCCACTCTTGCTAGTCCCAAAGAAAACACTTTCGGGATCTAAAGAAAAAAACTGGCGATTAGTAATTGACTATCGTCAAATAAACAAAAAATTGCTGTCAGATATGTTTCCGCTCCCCAGAATTGATGATATTCTTGATCAATTGGGAAGAGCAAAATATTTTTCTTGCCTTGACTTAATGTCAGGTTTTCATCAAATTGAACTAGAAGAAAAATCAAGAGATATAACGTCTTTTTCAACAAGCAATGGCTCATATCGTTTTACACGATTACCTTTCGGTCTAAAAATAGCACCTAATTCATTTCAGAGAATGATGACAATAGCATTCTCGGGGCTTGAGCCAAGTCAAGCTTTCCTCTATATGGATGATTTAATCGTTATTGGTTGTTCTGAACAACATATGATTAAAAATTTAGTAGATGTTTTTAAACTCTGCAGAAAAAATAATCTAAAACTGCATCCAGAAAAATGTTCATTCTTTATGCATGAGGTGACATTCCTAGGTCACAAATGCACAGATAAAGGAATCTTGCCAGACGACACAAAATTTGACGTCATCAAGAATTATCCAGTCCCACATGATGCAGATAGTGCTAGACGTTTCGTTGCATTTTGCAATTACTATAGACGTTTCATAAAAAATTTCGCCGAATATTCCCGGCACATAACAAGATTATGTAAAAAGAATGTTCCATTCGAATGGACAGCAGAATGCGAAAATGCATTCCAATACTTAAAAGAAAAGCTCGTTCAACCTAATCTATTGCAGTACCCGGATTTTAGCAAAGAATTTTGCATAATCACAGATGCAAGCAAACAAGCATGTGGAGCAGTTTTAACACAAAACTATAATGGACTCCAGCTTCCAGTTTCATATGCATCAAGAGCATTCACTAAAGGTGAAAGCAACAAGAGTACTACAGAACAAGAGCTAGCAGCAATACACTGGGCAATAACATATTTTCGACCATATATATATGGAAAACATTTCACAGTGCGAACAGACCATAGACCATTAACATATTTGTTCTCCATGGTCAACCCGAGTTCAAAACTGACACGCATGCGGCTAGAATTGGAAGAGTACGACTTTACAGTAGAGTATTTGAGAGGTAAAGATAACTTTGTGGCAGACGCCCTATCAAGGATAACAATATCCGATCTAATTGACATGAACAAAAAAATCCTGAAAGTCACTACCAGGTACCAAAGTAGACAAAACAATTTCTGCGCAGAAAATAAACAAGAACTATTGCCAAGGCAAAATCTTGAAAAAGCTTCCGAGCCCAACGTATATGACGTTATTGTAAATGACGAAGTACGAAAAGTAGTGACCTTGCGAATAACTGATTCCTCGACCACATTCAAACATGGCAAGAAAGTTATAGCAAGAATTGACATTTGCGATATGTATACCAATGGAATTCTCGACTTAGGTCAGTTTTTTCAAAGGCTCGAAAAAGAAGCCGGTATACTTAGTATCACCAAAGTCAAAGTGGCACCGAGCGAAAAGATCTTTGAAACTATTTCAATAGAATCTTTCAAAAATATGGGCAATAGAATTTTACAATTTTTAAGAGTAGCGCTACTCAAGCCGGTGACCCAAGTAAATAATAAGAAAGAAAAAGAAGCTATATTGTGTACATTCCATGACGATCCCATTCAAGGAGGTCATACAGGCATAAATAAAACAATTACAAAAATAAAGAGACGATATTATTGGAAAAACATGACTAAATGTGTAAAAAAGTACATTAATAAATGTCAAAAATGCCTGACGTCGAAAACGACAAAACATACAAGATCACCTATGATTATAACCGAAACACCACTATATGCTTTTGACAGAGTGATAGTAGACACGATCGGTCCACTACCACATTCGGAAAATGGGAATGAATACGCAATCACATTAATATGTGACCTGACAAAGTATTTAGTAGCAGTTCCTGTTGCAAACAAAAGTGCAACAACTGTAGCAAAAGCCATATTCGAATCTTTTATTCTGAAGTACGGTCCAATGAAGACGTTCATTACGGACATGGGAACAGAATATAAAAATTCCATTATTACTGCGCTGTGCAAATATTTGAAAATAGATAACATAACATCTACAGCACACCATCACCAGACATTAGGTACCGTTGAAAGAAGTCATAGGACCTTCAACGAGTACATTCGTTCATATATTTCAGTAGATAAAACTGATTGGGACATATGGTTACAGTATTTCGTGTATTGTTTTAACACAACACCATCAGTAACACATAATTATTGTCCATATGAACTTGTATTTGGTAGACAAAGTAACCTACCAATTCAATTTAATAGCGTTAATACTATAGATCCAATATATAATATAGAAGACTATTCTAAGGAAGTTAAGTTTAGATTAGAAAACGCGTATAAAAGAGCTAGAATAATTTTAGAAAACAATAAAATTAAGCAAAAAGAAATAAATGATAAAAAAGTATCGGATTTTAAAATAGAAATAGGAGACAAGGTTTTCTTAAAAAACGAAACTGGTCATAAGCTTGATTCAGTGTATTTAGGACCCTTCGATGTTGTAGAAATAGGTAAAAATAACAATATAAAAATTAGAAACAATAAAGGTAGGATACAAAAAGTACATAAAGATAGATTAAAAAAAAAAATAATAAAATAAATATATAATATCAAAGGTTAATAAAAAAAAAAAATATATATATATATGTTTATAAATTTTTTTATGGATTCATCTATTATCAAAAATATATTCATATGATTTCGAAAAGAAAAGAGAGAAAGAAAATTTGTCTAAGCAGACACAATCTAAAACACAAAAAAAAAATTTTTTTTTTTTTCCTAATATACACATTTACCTTACCCTTATTTTACCATTAATTATAATTAATTAATATGATTATTAATAACTCCATAATATTACGTTATTCTCTAAAAAGGGGAGGTGTAGTATATTCATGCAAATAATCATTCAGTACAATGAGCTCAACTTGTAACACTCTGTTGCAAGTATAAACAATTAAACATATACGCACTAAAATATAATTGTGCACTTGAATATGTTTATATATATACATTGATGTATGTACATAAACATATTCACATAAATCTACAGCTAAGCATGATCATATATGAACGCTGACCAAGCACTTTGATGCAAGCGCTCCAACAATATGTATGTATGTACTGACACTCTCCCTCTCTTTTGTAGCTGTCGCATAAGTCGCAGCATAAGAATATGTATGTAAACTTAGCTTAAGCAAAATAATAATTTGGAATAAAGAATCATTCTAAAAACGACTATGCATGGACACTGACGTGTTCATCTTGGATATACTATTTTTTTTATCAAAGGAACCCGGTCTTGGTATATATATAACAATATGAATGATTTGGGCGTGGCTAAAGCTGGAATCGCAATATCAATTTGCCTTCGTATTCTAGTAGACTTCTTTTGATTAACCTTCCTTCCTTAACTAACCTTAGAATTATGCTTGGTGCTTTTTTTATGCACAAGCTCCTAATTGGTGACATTGATTGGCCTGAGCTATTAGCTATGGTAAATCTGTCGGTACCATGTAGACGGAGTAGACATCCTGTTATACCTTTAACCCGTAGTTGTTGCTCTTCTAACTATGCCATGCATGAACTTTTTAGGGTCCTCTGCTTTGATTACAACTTTTCGTGCTTAGATTATGTAAAATAATATAACATTAAAACATTTATAATATAGAACAAATGAAAATGTATGTCAAAATAAGTATGTAACCCGATTATAGATTTCGATGGCTCATCAGTCATAAGTGGATCTGATATGGTCAGCAGTAACAATAAAGACCTAGTTAAATAAGCTGCTATGGTTAGCTATTATCAATAAAGACGTATTTTGCTGACCTAACACTATGTCGAACTATGTACTGGTGAGCTCTCTAGCTTTTGTATAAAAGAAATGCATTATTCTTAGTAAGATCACATACCAATTGTAGTTACATCGGGTGTGCATCGCTGTGTCTTTGGCCCCATCTCTACCTTTGTGTTGGTTGCGTCAACCTTGAGTCACTGGTTTATGTGCTAGTACCTATTTATATAAAAATAAATAAACAACTAATTAATTCAAATATTGCTAACGTCTTTCATTGAACATTTTGGTGACGCCGACATTGACGGCTCCAAGTTGAAAGAGTAACAGACTTGGTGAAACCGTCATCAAGGAGAATATTTGGTCATCTCAGGCAACAAGAGAACAAACTCTTAACAACAAGAAAACTGGTCAACTAGGCGACTACTTTCTTTGCACGCTTTGGACACAGAACAATCTTAAGCGAGGGCACATATTGATGAACAGTTCACATTAATCTGGGGTCCCGACTAAAAACATCGCAATTGATTAACTTGGCAATCATTGCGTAGCCAGCTTGGCGACGAAAAACAATTTATTGGAAAACTAGGAGTTGGTTTTCCGCAAACAGGGTAGCAGTGCATATTCATTGAATAAAAATTGATCAACTAGGCGATCACTTTGTCAAAACCATTCAACAAGGCGACCAAATCATACAAATTATTTTATATAAAATAAAGTTTGTTCAACTCTGTTGCACTCCCTAAAAAACTTTGGCATCAGCAATCTCTGACCTAGTGCGCTCGGTCTGTAACACAAGTAGTACGCACGAGTTTGGCATCTGTCAGCAGTTTTTGAAATAAATTCTTCTCACCTTATTCTTATTATTATTTGTGCTAGACTTGACCAAATTTAGGACCGAGTCGGAGGGTTCTCTGTCTTTGACAAAATAAATAAACTCCCATCGGGTCAAGTACTAGTACAAATAAGCAAGTACATAAGAAAATATAACAACATGGAAAAAAGTACATAAAAAAAACCACAATCCCTGTCGCGCCGTTTTTAGTATGCCCAGCCGTAGAAAATGGGACCGCTACTTGATGGGGACAGTTTGCCTACTGTCTGAGTTGCCACCCGCCGTCTACGTTACATTACCCCCTCCTTAGACTCGAGGCTTCTGTCCGAGTACCAAGTCGTTACGATGGCATGGATCACGGCGAGGAGCTCTCGACTAGTAACTGCAGTGAGTGTCCCATTCAAAGCGTCGAAGTTTCTCGGTCAGCTGGTGGAGGGGTCGAGCGATAGTAGCGAAGTTGGGGATAAACTTGCGGTAGTAAGAGCAAAGCCCCAAAAACGATCGGACTTCTTTGGTATTTCGAGGTACACCTCGGCCAGCTCAGCACTTCATCAATCACGGCTCACGATATGGCCTAGGTAAAAAACTTGTTTCTTAAAAAAGCTGCATTCTTTCGGACTAAGTTTAAGGCCAGCCATTGTCAGTCGTTCAAACACGTTTTGCAACTGTATGAGGTGATCCTCGGTTGTAGGAGAGTAAACAATCACGTCATCGAGATAGGCTAGCGCGAACTTCCACATAACCCTAGACAGCAGATTGTTCATCAGACGTTTGAATTAGAGGTGGGAAACTATCGATGGCACTATCGACACTATCGATGGTTGAGCACTATCGAGTCGACTCACTATCGATGGTGTTGCTCTTCCGATAGTAGTCGATAGTATCGATAGTAGATCAAGTATGCGATCAATGCACTCATATATAAAAAAGAGTGTATTATATGACCCCAACGCACATCGGAAAAAGGTTATTGATCGAACTTTAGCGGAATTGATTGCCATAGATGTTCAGCCCTACAGCATAGTAGAGGATATAGGCTTTATGAAATACAGCAAAATATTGGACTGCAGATACCAGTTGCCAAGTCGCGCACATCTAACAAATGTGCTAATGATGGATTGCTTAAAGCTTGCGAACTGTTAAAGATTCGAAACATTCCGTGCTTTGCTCACACCTTAAATTTGGTAGTTCAAGATGGTTTAAACTTTGATGATGATGCAGCAACTAAGGCGTTAATTCAAAAATGCAAATCAATTGTCAGATTTTTCAATAAAAGTACAATTGCAAACTAAAAGTTTAAAATGGCACAAGACGGCTTTGCTTATTCGTTGCTACAAGAAACTCCAACTAGATGGAATAGTTTTCATTTTATGATTGAAAGAATATTAGTGACGCATGAAGAAATTGCTTTGGTACTATTATCAACAACAGATGCACCACTACCAATTTATGCTGAAGAAATAAAAGTGCTGAAGGACATGAAAAAAATATTGTCCTTTTTTCAACAAGTCAGCGAAAAAATATCTGGAGCACAATCTCGCTTATTATTCCATTAACTTTTGGACTTTTACGAAAAATGCAAAATATATCTTCGCAATCGCAAACTGACGTTGGAGCAAAAATGATAGCTGTTTTGTCGGAATCAATTGTAAAACGTTTGTCTCCATATGAAAAACGAACTCTGACGAGGATGGCAAAAAATTCTAGATCCGAGATTCAAAAAGGTTGGTTTTGAAAACAGTGCAAATGCTGATCAAGCCGGAAAATGCTTTGAAAACGAGTTAGCGACCTTATGTAAGAGTGGCAACACTGTGGACTCGGAACCCATCCAAACAACTCAGGACTCATTTTTCGACTTTTTGGATCATCAAGCTAGTGGTGGGCGTGGAAACGCGCGATCAGACGCCATTATTGTAAAGAGGCAGTATTTGGAAAGAGCCATAGTGCCGCAAGAAATGGATCCGTTGTTATGGATACAGGTAAAAAATTAGTTAAATTAAATTAACTATGGATAGAAAAAATTCATCTGTTTTACATAAAATTTTCTTCAGGTTAACCAAATGGACTTTCCGCCCATCAAGACATTAATGATGAAATATTTTTGCGTTCCTGCAACATCTGTGGAGTCGGAACGTATTTTTAGCAAGGCAGGGCAAATTGTCTCTGACCGCAGAACACGGTTGAAGGAGGAAAACGTCAATATTTTATTATTCTTAAACCAAAATCTATGGATAAACTCTTCCAAAAAATTATAGTAATAGGTAATACAATTTTGGACATTTCTTATATCTTACAACATCGAATTAAACCATTTTTTAAATACTTTATTATAGTTAGCTTTGCCTTGTGCACTATCGAGGCACTATCGATGGTACTATCGTCCACTATCGATGGTGATAAAAAAACTATCGTCGACTATCGATGGTGCCGACTATCGATAGTTTCCCACCTCTAGTTTGAATGTGGCGGGGGCGTTGACAAGCAATCACATTGAACTCGAAAAGTCCAGCATCCCAGGTGACAGCTGTCTTTGGTCGGGAGAGTTCGTCCAACCGCGCTTACCAGCATCCGCTTCGTAGGTCTATCGTTCGGGCATTCCGCTAAAAGCGCCTTGGGCCATGCGTTCCGATTTCAATGCAAAATCAGGCAATGATTCCCTGGGCCCTTGTATCCGATGACACAACACTTGATAACTCGACCTGCAATCTAGCATAAATCGTTGACGCATGGCGGCACACAGTGCTCAGTAGGTAAGTGTAGGATTTGGAGGCAAGGTGCCATAAAATGTTGAGGAGCGGCCGCGCAGATTTAACACTACCTTGGGGTAATTCATCCCACACGATGTGTTCCGGCTGCGAAATGGGCCCCGGCACCGTTGTGGGGTGAGCACTTTTAAAGGAGCGCTGTAAGGCCTCGCACAATTGATCAATCTTTTTAGTCACCGCCTCCACTGATTGTGCTAGAGCGATAATGGAATCGCCGCTGTCCTCTGTCATTCTGCTGTTCCGAGCCTGCATCGATTTCTTAGACATTTTACACGTGGTGAGGTTCTTCACAGTAACCGAACATAACATCACACCTGACACCAATGTTACGTGTCTTGCCTTTAGCGGACAAAATAACGCCACCTGTAGCCGAGCGTTTCGTTAACGGTCAGGTGTCCAATCGTCAGGCCGCAGTTTAGTTAGCAGAATCGCAGAGAAAACAGCAATGGTTTATTTCTTCCGTTTATTCAATTCAATTTTTGGTGGCGGCAGAAAACACTTTTTTAAGCACACCTTTTTTCTCTCTCTCTTTCTTCTCCCACCTTCTCTTAAGTTAAGCGCGTTAGCTCAAAAAAAAAAAAAAAAACACTATCTCTCCCTGT
This sequence comes from Drosophila tropicalis, assembly GCF_018151085.1. Lineage (NCBI taxonomy): Eukaryota > Metazoa > Arthropoda > Insecta > Diptera > Drosophilidae > Drosophila > Drosophila tropicalis. Next base: position 1,310,796 of record NW_027173322.1, read on the forward strand.
GGCGCCGTTTTTAGTGTGCCAAGCAGTTGCAACCCAGGCCGTCTACGTTACAATACATATGGATTGATTTATGTTGATTAGGATGAGATACGATTAGGTATCTGAATCAACGTCCTTGTGGATCAACAATATATTAGAGATTATAATTTGTGTTACGGCTAAGTGCCGGAGTTATTCTTCTTTATTGTTAAAGGGTTATATCGAAACTGAATATATTGAAGGAAATAAAAGAGAACTAAACCTAAGTACATAAATTGGAATATGAACGTCACATCGACATTGCAGCTGCACAGATTCTTCTAAGACTTAGTGCAGGGGCAGTTCGCTAGATTGTTTGTTAACTTCTTCCCTTCTAAGTTCATTGCCGTCCTCGGTGATGCATGACTCTTGGACGAATTTTTGCAGTTTAGCAGCTGACTTCCTCTGGTACCTGCAGTAACCAGCTACGACGAGGCTACAGAGCAAGAAGCTTACAAGTACTCCGATCGCGAACCAAACCTTGGGCGATCTGTTAAATATCATATCATCATTCAACTCCTGGATGGCGTTTAGGTTGAGTTCATTTATTCGCTGTAGCAGAGGTAGACTTAACACATGATCGTGTCCCGTTATATGTAGCAAAGTGGAAGCTGGGATGCCAGGAACCTTGCTTACGACCTTGTTGTGGTTGAGGTACATGGTTCCGTTTATCATAGCGCTTTCTTGAAACGTTATAAGATGGGTTCCGTTGACGTGTAACGTAGGGCCATCATCTACGCTGATACTCGCACGCGTGTTGACAATAATTATCCCCTCGTCAACCCTTGTAATGGGCTCCAGGTGACTGGGCTGCGTGCGACATATAGCAGATTGCCCTGAATGTAGTCCGCGAGCGCATGTGTCATGCTTAGCCAGTTTGCAAAATGTTACGTGATTGTTGGTAACGCATTCTGTGACCGCCTTCACTCCGTCGTCGTATTCTGTCACTATGTTGTCGTGTATCTGTGGTATGGTGTCCCCATTTATCACAGGGAAAATAATGACCTTCTTACATAAAAGTTTAATTCTAGGGTAATCTATAATTATATGTATGGTACGATCGGACTGAAATATTTTAATGTTAGACACAGCCATTGTGGTGTTTGACTTTGCAATTTAAGACGATTTCATTGGTTAATTTGGCAATTTTTGGGAAGTAATACTCCCGAAGTATTTGTTTGATATTTTCTTGCGCTGCTCTATGCTATCTGAATCTGATCATCTTTGTTGGTTATATCAGTAACCATGTTCTTGCAATGCTAAATCTTTGTTATGGGGAAAAGTCGCACTAATTCATGTTGAAAGGCGGCTAATGTAGGAAGATCGCAATGGAGTGCATTTACAACATCACGGTTCACTACAAGCTTTAAGGACTCGTTCTTGTCTGTGAATTGTATCACATGGCGAGTTTTGCTGCCGAATAGAATTAGTCTGCGATGCAAGTTGTAGCGCGCCTCATCTAGGATTACTTGGTTTTTTAAAAATTTTAACAGGCCTGTCCGTTGTCTCGATTGTTTAGGTCAAGGAAAGCTCACTGTGGACGGTGGCAGCACATGATTGAATTTCATCTTGTAGGGCATTCACATTTTGCCTTGATAAGGCATCTGCCACTAGGTGTTCTTTGCTTGGCTTGTAATGAATTTGAGCGTTACGTTCTTCAATACAAGCCATCCACTTTTTAATTCTCGCATTTGTGTTTTTTTGTGACACGGAAAATGTGAGCGGTTGGTGATCTGTAAAAATGTACAACTCTCTGGTTCCATACAGGTAGTTCTGTAGTTTTCCAAGAGCCCAGGCGATCGCCAACAATTCCCTTTCATTAGTGGCGTAAAGTGCTTCACTTTGCTTTAATATTCGGGATATCATTGTTATTGGCCTCCCGCCCTGGGACAACACTGCTCCAATCCCGTCGGCAGAAGCGTCGGTTGTGAGGTCGAAAGGTTTTTGAAAGTTCGGGTACATGAGTATGACATCTTCGGATGCCAGAATGTTTCTTAAGCGGTCAAAGGTGTGACGTTGCGATTCATCAAAGTCGATTGGGACCTTTTTGGACATGTGGTTGCCTACTTTTCCATTTTTGCCTTTCAGTATGTCGGTTAAAGGTCTTGCGATTGATGCAAAATCCTTAATAAACACCCTGTAATAACTAGCAAGGCCCAAAAACGATCTTAGTGTATAGAGGCTCTTTGGCTCGGGGTACTCCTGAATTGCCTTGACCTTTTCGGGGTCAGTTTTTATTCCGTCACTAGAGACGATGAAACCCAAATATTCGACGCTTTCTTTAAAAAATTTTGTTATTTCTTTCGACACTCTCATGTTAACGTCATCTACGTAGACGTAGCATATTTTCCCGATTTGTTCCCTTAGAACATCATCGATTGCTCTCTGAAATATGCTTCCGGCATTTTTCAAACCAAAGGGTGAGCGACAGAATTCGTATTTCCCTCCGTTTACTGAGAACGCCGTTTTCGCGCGATCCTTTTCAGCTAGATAAATTTGATGGTATCCAGATTTTAAGTCCAGAGTCGTGAAAAATTTTGCCTTTCCAAGATTCGCTAGAATCATTGGAATGCTTGTCATTGGGTACCGGTCGGCAATGGTTCGCTCGTTTAACTTTCGAAAGTCATTAACGAGTCGTTTGTTTTTGTTACCGTTTGAGTCCAAGCCTTTTTTGTCAAAGAATCTGAATCTGCAGGACTGTTGTACGCAGACCGAGATGGTCTTATAATGCCGTCTTTTAACAATTGAGCGATTTCGTTATTAACAAAATCGGCTACACCCATAGGATATGGGTAAGACTCGGAGTACACTTCTTGGTTGTCTATTTTGTGAATTGTGGCAATAACTGAAGTGTTATATGGCAATGCCTCGTTAGAGGTCGAAAATGCGCCTATCTTGTTCAGTATTACCTTTTTAAATTCCTCTCTTACGCTATCAGGAACTATTGAGTCATCAATGCGTGTGAAATTAACGCTATCACAAGTATGGTGTTGCAGTGCTTCCGCCGTACTGCCATATGTGATACTACCGCTGTGTAAGTTTAGGGTTACCCCTGCTTGCGTTAGCAAATAGAAGCCTATTATGGCATCAAAAGTATCAAGGGTATCTAAAATGAAAAACGGGGCATTCTTTCCGAAAATTCTCATGAAGCATTTTTCTTAAATTTTACTGGACCCATGGATGGAGTTCACAGTAAATGGGGTGTCGACAAGTGTTATGTTTCTTAACTCCTTTACGGGATTTACATAATTCTTTGCCGCCCCAGTGTCGATTAGAATTTTTAGTGTTCTACCAGCCAACTGTCGCTCGACGAACGGCAGTTGGGAGCGTTCTCTAAAAGATTTAGCAAATCATTGTCCGGTATGGAGTCGTTCTCATCGCTAACCTCTGCGATGGCGGACTCTGCTATACGCGCGTATTGTTGGTCTTGGGCCGAGTCTTTTTGAGAAATGTTGTTAACATTCTGGCGACTCTGTCCAGTCATACGCTCTGATGCGTTCTGTCTCTTTTGAGATTCGCCGTAAGTGGCGCTACCGCGGGTTTTACCCCAAGCAGTCTGCTGTCTCAGTTTGGAAACTGATGGATCAACATCCATCGGTTGTGCTTGGTCTTGGGCTCGAATTTGTTTACTGTTTGATGTTGGTCCCTGCTCACACTGTTGGGGTTTGTTTTGGACTTGTTTTCCTGTAAAATGGGGATTTTTCTCAAAATGTTTTCCCTGTCTGGGCATTGAGCGATTCTCTTACTTGTTATTTTCCCCTGGGTGGCTCATATCTTGAATTGCTTTAGCATACGTAGCAGCGAACATGCTCCTTTCTATGCTATTCTCAGCCTCGCGAGCCAGTGCTAAAGCCGAAGGCAAATCTTTGGGCTGTGCGGATATAACTAGTGCCTTAATAGGCCTCCTCAGGCCTCCCATGAAGGCGTGCAGAGCATCGCTCTTAATTTCTGTATTAAGAATGACGGCTGCTTGCTCCTCATGCGTCATGGCAATTTTATTTGTAATAAGAGTGAGTTTTTTCTCAACCTCATCATAGTACTGCATTAATTCTAGGTCTCCTTGTCTGACCATTACTAATTGATGTCTAAGAACGCGCAGAGACGTTTTATCGGCGTATGTGCAATCAAGTCTAGCAATGATTGCATCGAAATTTAGCACAGTGTTATGTGAGGTAAGCACTGCGCGTGCGGCACCACAGACTTTATTTTTTAAAATGATCACTGCCTGGTAATGTGTTTCACTCCCATAGTATCCCTTGTAGGCCTGATATGCCTCTATGGCTGATCTCCAAGACACATATTCTTCATGGTCACCATTAAAATTCGTCACCGATTTCGCGCGGTGCTGACTGCGCTCTCTATTATAACTTTTAACGTTTGTGGATCCATTTTTGTTTGATCGAGTGCCTGAGGCCTAGATTGTACTATAATATCTTCGTCGCTATCAGATTCTTTTTTAATGTCCCTATAGGACCAACTCATTGGCAGTTGCTTAACACAGTGTCTTAGCGAATTCAATCTAACAATATAACCGCACACATTCAAACTCACAATTAAATTCAATGCAAATAAATTCAATGCAAATTAGTTACAAGATCACTTTATGCTGCCACTTTTATTATTATTTTTTTATTATTGTTTTTATATTTGTTTGGCTTCAAATTTATATATATAATTTGTTTTTATTTTTTCCGAACAGTCACTTACATGTTGGTAGGGTGTGGATTCTTAGAGGGTAAACCAATTCCGGTTGGGCGCCAGTTATGATGTTGAATACGTCCTTTGGTTCCTGTTAAGGGGTTGCCGTTGGTGGGATCCAGCTTATGGATTGATTTATGTTGATTAGGATGAGATACGATTAGGTATCTGAATCACCGTCCTTGTGGACCAGCAATATATTAGAGATTACAATTTGTGTTACGGCTAAAAGCCGGAGTTATGCTTCTTTATTGTTAAAGGGTTATATCAAAACTGAATATATTGAAGGAAATAAAAGAGAACTAAACCTAATTACATAAATTGGAATATGAACCTAAAGCTAAATACATAAGTGGGAATATGAATCTAAAGCTAAATACATAAGAAGTAAATATGTAAGGCGTATGGTCATGCTATGAGCTCTTGGTCAGACGCTGTGTCAGCGTATTTATGCTTATGTGGAATTCGTCACATCGACGTTGCAGCTGCACAGATTCTTCTAAGACTTAGTGCAGGGGCAGTTCGCTAGATTGTTTGTTAACTTATACACATATACATATTCAAGTGAACACTTATGTTTTATTGCGTTCATATTTAATTGCTTATTCTTGCAAGAAAATGTTACAAGTTCAGCTCTTTGTATTGATTGATTTATGGTATGGATTTACTACAATACACTGACTTCCGCAAAGCCATTGTTTCTGCTAATCATGCTAAATTACTTTCTAAATTTAACGACATTGGGCTTCCACCTCTTTTCCTTTCTTGGGTTCGAGAATATTTAAGAAATAGAAAACAGAAAGTACTTTTTAAGTCTTCTTTTTCCAATTTCATTCTGTGACGTTTGTTGTACCTTAAGGTAGTCATCTTGGCCCTCTATTTTCACATTATTCATTAACGATCTTCGATCAGTCATTGTTCATTCGCGTGTGCTTATGTATGCTGACGATGTCAATCGTTGTCTTACTTATAAAGAAACAGATTCATTTAGTCGGCTACAAGCTGATCTTAAAAACTTTCAATCCTGGTGCCGGTTAAATCTATTAAATCTTAACACTACCAAATATAAAGAAATGTCCTTTTATAGTAACTCTCCTCAACTGGTCACTTATCTTCTCAACAATAGTCCTTTAGAACGTCTAAACAATATGAATAATTTGGGCGTACTTGAATCCGTTCAAAAGCAGTTATAGCTATTTGCTCTTCGAAGCGTAAGCTGGAATTGCAATATCAATTTGCCTTCGTATTCTAGTAGACTTCTTTTGATTAACCTTCCTTCCTTAACTAACCGTAGAATTATGCTCGGTGTTATTTTTGTACACAAGCTCTTAAATGGTGATATTGACTAGCCTCATCTATTAGCTCAGGTAAATTTGTTGGTACCATGTAGATGGAGTAGACATCCTGTTATACCTTTAATCCTTAGTTGTTGTTCTTCTAACTATGGGTCCTCTGCTTTGATTACAACTGTTGGTGCTTAGATTATATAAAATAATATAACATTAAAACATTTATAATATAGAACAAATGAGTATGAGTATGTCAAAATAAGTATGTAACCCGATTATAGATATCGATGGCTCATCAGTCATAAGTGGATCTGATATGGTCAGCAGTAACAATAAAGACCTAGTTAAATAAGCTGCTATGGTTAGCTATTATCAATAAAGACGTATTTTGCTGACCTAACACTATGTCGTACTATGTACTGGTGAGCTCTCTAGCTTTTGTATAAAAGAAATGCATTATTCTTAGTAAGATCACATACCAATTGTAGTTACATCGGGTGTGCATCGCTGTGTCTTTGGCCCCATCTCTACCTTTGTCTTGGTTGCGTCAACCTTGAGTCACTGGTTTATGTGCTAGTACCTATTTATATAAAAATAAATAAACAATTAATTAATTCAAATATTGCTAACGTCTTTCATTGAACATTTTGGTGACGCCGACATTGACGGCTCCAAGTTGAAAGAGTAACAGACTTGGTGAAACCGTCATCAAGGAGAATATTTGGTCATCTCAGGCAACAAGAGAACAAACTCTTAACAACAAGAAAACTGGTCAACTAGGCGACTACTTTCTTTGCACGCTTTGGACACAGAACAATCTTAAGCGAGGGCACATATTGATGAACAGTTCACATTAATCTGGGGTCCCGACTAAAAACATCGCAATTGATTAACTTGGCAATCATTGCGTAGCCAACTCGACTTAAAAAAATGTAAACTTGGAAAACTAGGAGTTGGTTTTTTGCAAACGGGGTAGCAGTGCTTACCCATTAAATAAAAATTGATCAACTAGGCGATCACTTTGTCAAAACCATTCAACAAGGCGACCAAATCATACAAATTATTTTATATAAAATAATCTCTGACCTAGTGCGCTCAGTCAGTAACCCAGGTAGTACGCACGAGTTTGACATCTGTCAGCAGTTTTTCAAAAAAAATATAACAAATAAAAAAACTCAAAAAAAAATTGGTTTCACTGTCAACTATTGTTAAACACTAGAGAAAAGGCGACTTCTATTTTCTTTCTTATTCTTATTTGAGCTAGACTTAACCAATTTTAGGAATTTTAGTTGGAGCGTTCCCTGTCGTTGACAAAATAAATAAACTCTCATCGGGTCAAGTAATAGTACAAATAAGCAAGTACATAAGAACATAAAAGAACACGTAGGAGGTTTATTAGCAGCAGACAGAAAGAGCAAAAAGGATTCTATCGCCAGGAAAACGAAGCCATCTTATTTCGAGGAGAAACTTGAGCTCCTGGAATACATGTGGGAGAACTTTGAGAAAAGTCTTCAGGAGCAAATGGACAAATTAAATAACGTGCAAACAGAAGATAACTACTTTGTAACGATGTATTTCAGCAAAAGCGAAAGCAAAAGCGAGTCATGATCAAACCACTGATTCGCAAGCAAACTGAGCTGCTGGATTCATTGTCCAGGACATTAAGACAAATAGTGCCTGAAGAAAAAATGAATTTCAAATCGGTAGTCGAAAACCTATTGAAGAAAAACATTGTGAGATTCATCGGCTAGCTGAAAATTCAGCCGACGCCGGATATAATATAACTACGTTTGTGGCCGCAGAAAATACAATGCTGAAATTCTGTGTGGCACCAGCAGACAATGTAGTAACACAATCACCGCCTGTAGTGCAATCGATACAATCATTGCAACCTCCCGAAATTCCCATTCCAAAATTTGATGTGGATTATCTAAAATGACAACAATTTCATGACATCTATAAAAAGGTGGTTCATGAGTCAAGTGTATCCACAATAGAGAAAATGTGGCACTTAAAATCAAACCTTTCTGGAGAAGCAGAGAGATTGATACGGCACCTGGAATTAACAGAAGCCAATTACAACACTGCTTGGTCAGTGTTGCAGGAACGATTCAATAACAAACGAGTTATAGTAACAACCATACTGACAAAGCTGTTTGATCACCCAAATGTGGGAAATGTGTGTCATCATTGCAAGCCTTAAAAAATGTAGGCGTTAATATGGAATCATAAGATGCTGTCATAATGTTTTATATGACAAGAAAATTGGATAGATTCAACCACGCACTATGTGAGCAATCTATTTCCACCACAAGGGATCTGCAAGATGTAAAGTGTTTCCTATCATTCTTGGAACAGCGCTTCCTAACATTAGAGGCTATTGGGAAACCAAGAAACGAAAATCGCAGCATTGAAACTCTAAATCCAAGGAAGACATGCGCAACAGCATCTGGGACAAACAGTACATTGTGTACTTTCTGCGAAAAGGCAAAGCACAAACTCTTCCAATGTTAAAAATTTAAAATCAAATCCGCTGCAGAGCGGATTAATTGGGTGCAGAGACACAAATTATGTGTCAATTGCTTCAAGACGGACCATTTGGCAAAAAATTGCTCTTGGAAGGGATGCTATAAATGCGATAAAAAACATAACACAATGTTGCATTTAGAAACAGGTAACCAAGTTGCTACCTCGGCTACATATAATTGCTACACATAATAGGTGACCAACCCACAGAACAAATAAGTCCCATTACCAGACAACATTCAATTAGCGGACCCAACATTTGATAAACCAGGAAAAATTTATATGCTGTTGGGAGCTGATGATCCCTATGATATACTGCTACCAGAAAGTAGATGGGTCAATCGGAACCATCCAACATTACAAATTTCAGAGTTTGGATGGATTGTTGCTGGCAGAATTAATAAGTCAACGTCAGCTTAAATCACATGTATGGTAGGCACTACCAATCCAGAGGAATTTCTAGAAAGGTTCTAGCTTTCAGAACACACTAGAGCCAATGAAAAAGTACAGGAGTCCGGAGAAAAAGTATTGTAAAAAAATTGTTCCTCCATAACCTGCACACGGCGACGGACAATCGACTAATTCCATTTGCTGAAGAGGTTTCATCTTTCGGAGAATCTCAGGAAGTAGCCATAAGAAGATTCATGTCGTTAGAGCGGCGAATGAGACCTGACATAAAAAAGGAGTATGTGAAATTTATGTCAGAATATGAACAGCTTGGACATATGAAGCAGGTAATGGTAGAACAAATTCCCAAGAACCATTACTTTATACCACATCACCACATTACTTTGTACCAAGGCCAGAAAGTACCACCACCAAGCAAAAAGTGGTATTTGATGCATCATGCAAAACGTCATCAGCAAAATCACTGAATGACATTTTATATCCTGGACCAGTTGTACAGAGTCAACTCTTCTCAATTCTTCTGCGGTTCAGGACACACAAATATGTGTTCACTGCGGATATTGAAAAAATGTATCGACAAGTTTGGATAAACCCTGCCGATCAATTCAACCAGATGATTGTGTGGAGAGAGGATCCAAGTCAAGTACTAAAGTTTTATCGTTTAAAAACGGTGACTTATGGAACCACATCAGCCCCATGTTTAGCGACAAAGTGTCTGGAATATTTGGCACCGAAAAACATGGAAAAATTGTCGTCTGGAGCATTAGCTTTAAAAAAAGACTTTTTGTTGATGATTGTCTCACATGAGCAGACAGTTTACCAGAAGCCCTGCAAATAAGACAAGAGCTTCTAGTAATCCTTACGCCTTAGGGTTTCAACTTACGAAAATGGTGTTCGAATAGCATTCAAATTCTAAAGGAAATTCCAAAGGAAGATACGATTGCTGACCTCAATCTCGGTGACACACTGGAACAAACAAGTGTGAAAACATTGGGAATCATATGGGCACCCAAAAAAGATCAATTATGTGGAAGTACTCAAAAGCATACAAAAGGAATAACCAGATGAGTGGTGCTACTGAAGTCAAATCTTCGATCCTCTAGGGCTGTTCGCACCGGTAGTGTTAAGAGCGAAAATGTTTCTTCAACATGTTGCTACCGAACGAATTGAGATGGATGATGACCTGCCGCCGTATTTGGAGAAGCAATGGGAAGCCTACAGAGAGGATGTACAGGCATTAAGCCACATGAAAATTCCAAGGCATATTTTTGATGGCAATGTCTCCACTACAAAGGAACTGCTAATCTAATATCTAATGGTGATCACCGTTGGCGTTGTGTTTGAAGGAGATCGTTTCCTGTCCTTAGCTCTGAGTTGACATGCTCGAAATGTCTCTGCATTGCGGTGCAAGCCTCTGGAACCTTCATTAACACGCATAGTTCTCCAACTTTTACTACTCCGTCTGAAAATCTCTTCAGGTCGGCCCAATTTGGTTCAAGTTTGTATGTATGCTTAAGTCGTTGCACTATATTCCATTGTTCTGAAATCGATCGTTGTATTACTGGCTGTGCATCTGGTTGGGCAACTAATGGTTCTCCGATTAATAGAGTAGTATATTCATGCAAATAATCATTCAGTACAATGAGCTCAACTTGTAACACTCTGTTGCAAGTATAAACAATTAAACATATACGCACTAAAATATAATTGTGCACTTGAATATGTTTATATATATACATTGATGTATGTACATAAACATATTCACATAAATCTACAGCTAAGCATGATCATATATGTATGTACATTTGTATATGCACATACATATATTCACATAAGCAATGTATACACAAGCGTAACATGAGCTAGAGCCAGGCCAGCGTGTGAACGCTGACCAAGCACTTTGATGCAAGCGCTCCAACAATATGTATGTATGTACTGACACTCTCCCTCTCTTTTGTAGCTGTCGCATAAGTCGCAGCATAAGAATATCTATGTAAACTTAGCTTAAGCAAAATAATAATTTGGAATAAAGAATCATTCTAAAAACGACTATGCATGGACACTGACGTGTTCATCTTGGATATACTATTTTTTATCAAAGGAACCCGGTCTTGGTATATATATAACATGGCGACCGTGACATAATAAGGACCCGCTATCTGCTAACAAAAACAACAACTGCAATCTGCAGACCAAATGCAAAAATCAAACCATCAATCAACGTTAATGTCAGAAGAACAACAACTGCAAATATTAACCACAACACAAAACATGAACATTTTATTTATTTAAATGAAAATTTTATTTTAAATCAATTGGAATAAATGCCCAGAAGAAAGCAGAAGCAGCGGTTGGAACCATTTATAAATCAAGCGAACCAAAAGAAAATCAACCAATCAATCAACAAGGAACACCAATGAACAGTGAAGATATTCCCTTTGCGGAATCTGCTCCTATCGAGCAAAGGGATGCGCCGACGCTAGAAGAAGCGTTAGAGTTGTATCCCAACGATGGACCGCGCCCACTCACAATAGCTGAGTACCGGGCCCGCAACACCAAATCAACGGAGTCAAAGAAGACAAAAAGAGGAGGCCAAGTAAGAAAGCTACTCCAGCAGAAGAGGCTGGAAGTAGACCTACTGGCCACTCTGAAGACGCAGGAAGACCGACAACGCTGCATAGAGCGTATTGACATACTGAAAGCTGAACTTCGCCAAAGAGCGAAGAAACGCAAGGGGGCCGCAGAAATGCGCAAGCCTTAACTTGCCTTTAATTTAATAATAGTCATAATAACCTTAATAGCAAGTTGAAGCACGAAAGTGCAACTTGCGACTTACTAACTGTCCGATAGGCTTTTACTAACAATGTGGTTGGAGATTTTTTTTTAACAATAAATGAAAATGAAATGTATACCTGAATTGTGAGCCAACCACATTTTCTATAATTTTTCCACGTCTCTGGCTCGCTCTGCAAGACACAGTTGAGATAAATTTTATTTCTCTCTTACTTTTTTTTTTCTCTTCACAAATAATTAAAATAAAAAAAAATACGCATGAATCCATAACAATCTTATTTTAATATTTCAAATAGAAATCAAATTCAGACATTTTATGAAAAAAAAAATTAAAGTAATTGCTAAAAAACAAGTTTTTAACCTGTCTTTATGAACTTTATTTCATATTTTTGAATACTTATAAAAAATAAAAACAAAAATCCCATACGTATGTTCGATAATAGTATAAGTAAATTTGATGATATATCCGTTATACCCACAATGGGGTTAATCGAAACAAAATCAGTGGACTCCACTGCAAATGTCATAAATAAAATTGAATCATCAAATGCTGATATGAGATTAACGAACATACTACTTTTAATAATTGTCATAATATTGTGCGCATATGTATTATATAAGGCTTACCTATTACACAATAAATGTGTAACAAAAAGAGCTCTAAGCCAAGCTAACGATCTAGATAAGATCTAAAAATACATATGCACACAAGCAATTATAAATCAAAACCTTTTTAACAAAAGATAAAATATATATATATATAAAAAAAAAAAAAAAAAAAAAAAAAATGACCCATTGTGACAGGTACTTTGAAAAAATAAACAACAGGCACCCTAGCATAGTCCAAGACTTAATTGAGGTTTTTAGGAGCGAGGGAAGTACCTCACCTCAACGCTCCATAAACTTAGTACAAATTAGGTTAGCTTACCTTGACATAACGGGCGAAGATTTCCCAGTCAAAGGAGGCACTAGGGTACAGATGAGTTTCATTCTCACGGTACCATATGTATGCTGTTTTTCAAACGCAGCGGGCACACTGCGTTTCTACCTAATGGAGGAACAACAGCAGTAAAGAACTAAATACATCCATAATCAGTTTAATAGGTTTAGGCAGTTAGTGTAGAATATGGATAAAGCAGAAACAAAACAGCTCCAAAAATATTTACCTTTCCTTGATTTCCTGATACAATCAGGTGAAACAAATCACAAATACAAGGAAATAAGGTATTGGATAGCCCACAACTACAAATTTCAAAAAAATATTGTAGATCTTATGGAAAAATCCATAAAAGTAGCTTACAGTAGATTGTTAGCTAAGACTCCTTTAAGAAAAGACGTGCCCGGATGGGTCCACGAACTTTTCAAGGACTCAATTGCGCTGATAAACATATCAGAATCGAGTGCAGAACCAATAGATTTAACAGACTCAGATGTAGAAATAATAGACATAGAATAGTAAAACCTTACACATTTTCAATTTTTTTTTTTTTTCTTAAATTAACAACAGGTCTAAACGACAAATTTCTTTTTTTAGTAAAATGGGTTCTCAAGAATCCAAAATAGAAATAGAAATTAATCTTAGAAATTAATCTTAACAAACTATGGTTACTTGGGATGATATAATAGGAAAAGCTAGAATACACGCACAAGAATTAACTAAATCTTGTAAGTGCCTCTCGCAGAATAGAGAAACATCCCAAGACACAGTAACCAAACACACGAAGATAATAACCGAGAATCTTCAAGCTATTAGAGCAGTATTAACTGAACACTATAGCAAACTAAAGATATGGCAAAAAGCAGCCGCAAGTGCGTTCTACAGTGATTACAAACAAAAAGCAATAACTGTGTTTAACAGACACAATATTGAATTTAAACAAACATCAGATTTGGAAACTTCAATAGTACTGGAAGAAAAACCGCAAGTAATGGCTGATGAAGAAATAAGTCAAGAAGAACCATCAGCAATAAGTCTTAACAAGCCAATAATTCCCAAAGAAAACAACAAAATGACACAAACAGTGGTAGAATTCATAAACACAGCCACCAGGCTGCTACCATACTTCGATGGTGATATTAAAAATCTACCTGGTTTCCTTGGAGCGCTTCGCGTACTTAACAGCATAAAAGAAACGCACGAAGCAGTAGCTATCGAAATCATAAAATCAAAAATAAAAGGTCAAGCGGGTAATACCCTAAGTTCTGAAACAACGATTGATGAAGTAATACGAAAACTATCAACAATCTTCAAGGGGGAATCAGTGGATCTTTTAACAGCAAAAATTAAAAATCTGCAAAGAAACCCCAATAACTGTGTTTCATACACAAAGGAGATTACTGAGTTGACCGACGCCCTTAAAGGCGCATATATTTCGGATGGTCTTCCAACTGAACAAGCAATAAAATACACCACCAAAGTGGCAGTAAATGCTATGGTAAGCCATACCAAAAGTCAAAGAGTCCAGCTATTAATGGAATCAGAAAACTTTGATTCGGCTAAAGAAGCCATTGCTAGATTCACCACTCTTTCAGTAGAGACGGGCTCCACAGAAGGTTTCCAAAATAATACCATTTTTTATGCCCAGCATAATGACCGCGGCAGACGCCGCTATAACAATAATGGTAACTGGAGAAACAACTCGAATTGTAACAATAACAACTCGAATTGGAGCAATAACGATGCCCACAGAGCCCAACGAGGCCGAAATTATTCACGCTACCGAAGAGGCGGCCGTGGAGGTGGACACAATAATAATAGACAAAATACAAATAACCAACAGAATGGTTACAACAACACAAATGTCCGAATTACCCAAAGCGACCAGGGAAACGGACAAGATCCTCCAAATGCTCAAAATTAAAAAATAAAGTCTATTCCATTAACCTAAGTCTTAATAATTTCGTATCATTTAAGAATGTTAAAACAAATAAGAAAATAACATTCTTAATTGATACCGGTGCAGACATTTCAATAATAAAAGAAAATTCGGATGTATTTCACGACATCCAAGTAAACAAAACTGTAGACATTCGAGGCATAGGAGAAGGAGTAATAAACTCCAAAGGCCTAGTCTCAATAGAATTGCAGACAGATAAATATATTATTCCATACGAATTTCACATGCTTCATTCAGATTTCGCAATCCCATGCGATGGAATAATAGGATTAGATTTCATAAAAACTTTTAATTGCAAATTAGATTACAGCAATTCAGAAGATTGGTTTATACTTAGACCACAAAAATTAACGTACCCAATTTATGTTCCAATAACATTCAATTCTGGTAACAACTCAACACTTCTACCAGCAAGATCCCAAGTGGTACGCAAAATAGAACTATCTTCAGCAGAAGATAACATTTTGATTCCGAATCAGGAAATTAAACCGGGCGTTTATGTCGCAAACACTATTGCAACAGCCCAAAGTACTTTTGTCCGATTCTTAAATACCACAGATAAATGCCAAATAGTAGGCGTTAACAATATAAAATTTGAATCACTTTCGAACTACGATATAGTTCAAAATACCAGAGATATAAGAAAAGAATCTGTAATTCATAAATTGAAGAAAAATTTCCCAATACTATTCAAAGACAAACTCGAAAAGTTATGCACTGAGTATAGTGATGTGTTCGGACTTGACACCGAACCGATCACAACAAATAATTTTTATAAACAAAAATTAAGACTTAAGGATGATGAACCGGTATATGTGAAAAATTACCGGAGTCCGCATAGCCAAATAAACGAGATCCAGCGACAAGTTGGAAAGTTAATCGAACAGGGTATTGTTGAACCATCTGTTTCGCCTTATAATAGCCCACTCTTGCTAGTCCCAAAGAAAGCACTTTCGGGATCTAAAGAAAAAAACTGGCGATTAGTAATTGACTATCGTCAAATAAACAAAAAATTGCTGTCAGATAAGTTTCCGCTCCCCAGAATTGATGATATTCTTGATCAATTGGGAAGAGCAAAATATTTTTCTTGCCTTGACTTAATGTCAGGTTTTCATCAAATTGAACTAGAAGAAAAATCAAGAGATATAACGTCTTTTTCAACAAGCAATGGCTCATATCGTTTTTACACGATTACCTTTCGGTCTAAAAATAGCACCTAATTCATTTCAGAGAATGATGACAATAGCATTCTCGGGGCTTGAGCCAAGTCAAGCTTTCCTCTATATGGATGATTTAATCGTTATTGGTTGTTCTGAACAACATATGATTAAAAATTTAGTAGATGTTTTTAAACTCTGCAGAAAAAATAATCTAAAACTGCATCCAGAAAAATGTTCATTCTTTATGCATGAGGTGACATTCCTAGGTCACAAATGCACAGATAAAGGAATCTTGCCAGACGACACAAAATTTGACGTCATCAAGAATTATCCAGTCCCACATGATGCAGATAGTGCTAGACGTTTCGTTGCATTTTGCAATTACTATAGACGTTTCATAAAAAATTTCGCCGAATATTCCCGGCACATAACAAGATTATGTAAAAAGAATGTTCCATTCGAATGGACAGCAGAATGCGAAAATGCATTCCAATACTTAAAAGAAAAGCTCGTTCAACCTAATCTATTGCAGTACCCGGATTTTAGCAAAGAATTTTGCATAATCACAGATGCAAGCAAACAAGCATGTGGAGCAGTTTTAACACAAAACTATAATGGACTCCAGCTTCCAGTTTCATATGCATCAAGAGCATTCACTAAAGGTGAAAGCAACAAGAGTACTACAGAACAAGAGCTAGCAGCAATACACTGGGCAATAACATATTTTCGACCATATATATATGGAAAACATTTCACAGTGCGAACAGACCATAGACCATTAACATATTTGTTCTCCATGGTCAACCCGAGTTCAAAACTGACACGCATGCGGCTAGAATTGGAAGAGTACGACTTTACAGTAGAGTATTTGAGAGGTAAAGATAACTTTGTGGCAGACGCCCTATCAAGGATAACAATATCCGATCTAATTGACATGAACAAAAAAATCCTGAAAGTCACTACCAGGTACCAAAGTAGACAAAACAATTTCTGCGCAGAAAATAAACAAGAACTATTGCCAAGGCAAAATCTTGAAAAAGCTTCCGAGCCCAACGTATATGACGTTATTGTAAATGACGAAGTACGAAAAGTAGTGACCTTGCGAATAACTGATTCCTCGACCACATTCAAACATGGCAAGAAAGTTATAGCAAGAATTGACATTTGCGATATGTATACCAATGGAATTCTCGACTTAGGTCAGTTTTTTCAAAGGCTCGAAAAAGAAGCCGGTATACTTAGTATCACCAAAGTCAAAGTGGCACCGAGCGAAAAGATCTTTGAAACTATTTCAATAGAATCTTTCAAAAATATGGGCAATAGAATTTTACAATTTTTAAGAGTAGCGCTACTCAAGCCGGTGACCCAAGTAAATAATAAGAAAGAAAAAGAAGCTATATTGTCTACATTCCATGACGATCCCATTCAAGGAGGTCATACAGGCATAAATAAAACAATTACAAAAATAAAGAGACGATATTATTGGAAAAACATGACTAAATGTGTAAAAAAGTACATTAATAAATGTCAAAAATGCCTGACGTCGAAAACGACAAAACATACAAGATCACCTATGATTATAACCGAAACACCACTATATGCTTTTGACAGAGTGATAGTAGACACGATCGGTCCACTACCACATTCGGAAAATGGGAATGAATACGCAATCACATTAATATGTGACCTGACAAAGTATTTAGTAGCAGTTCCTGTTGCAAACAAAAGTGCAACAACTGTAGCAAAAGCCATATTCGAATCTTTTATTCTGAAGTACGGTCCAATGAAGACGTTCATTACGGACATGGGAACAGAATATAAAAATTCCATTATTACTGAGCTGTGCAAATATTTGAAAATAGATAACATAACATCTACAGCACACCATCACCAGACATTAGGTACCGTTGAAAGAAGTCATAGGACCTTCAACGAGTACATTCGTTCATATATTTCAGTAGATAAAACTGATTGGGACATATGGTTACAGTATTTCGTGTATTGTTTTAACACAACACCATCAGTAACACACAATTATTGTCCATATGAACTTGTATTTGGTAGACAAAGTAACCTACCAATTCAATTTAATAGCGTTAATACTATAGATCCAATATATAATATAGAAGACTATTCTAAGGAAGTTAAGTTTAGATTAGAAAACGCGTATAAAAGAGCTAGAATAATTTTAGAAAACAATAAAATTAAGCAAAAAGACATAAATGATAAAAAAGTATCGGATTTTAAAATAGAAATAGGAGACAAGGTTTTCTTAAAAAACGAAACTGGTCATAAGCTTGATTCAGTGTATTTAGGACCCTTCGATGTTGTAGAAATAGGTAAAAATAACAATATAAAAATTAGAAACAATAAAGGTAGGATACAAAAAGTACATAAAGATAGATTAAAAAAATAATAATAAAATAAATATATAATATCAAAAGTTAATTAAAAAAAAAAATATATATATATATGTTTATAAATTTTTTTATGGATTCATCTATTATCAAAAATATATTCATATGATTTCGAAAAGAAAAGAGAGAAAGAAAATTTGTCTAAGCAGACACAATCTAAAACACACAAAAAAAAATTTTTTTTTTTTTCCTAATATACACATTTACCTTACCCTTATTTTACCATTAATTATAATTAATTAATATGATTATTAATAACTCCATAATATTACGTTATTCTCTAAAAAGGGGAGGTGTAGTATATTCATGCAAATAATCATTCAGTACAATGAGCTCAACTTGTAACACTCTGTTGCAAGTATAAACAATTAAACATATACGCACTAAAATATAATTGTGCACTTGAATATGTTTATATATATACATTGATGTATGTACATAAACATATTCACATAAATCTACAGCTAAGCATGATCATATATGTATGTACATTTGTATATGCACATACATATATTCACATAAGCAATGTATACACAAGCGTAACATGAGCTAGAGCCAGGCCAGCGTGTGAACGCTGACCAAGCACTTTGATGCAAGCGCTCCAACAATATGTATGTATGTACTGACACTCTCCCTCTCTTTTGTAGCTGTCGCATAAGTCGCAGCATAAGAATATCTATGTAAACTTAGCTTAAGCAAAATAATAATTTGGAATAAAGAATCATTCTAAAAACGACTATGCATGGACACTGACGTGTTCATCTTGGATATACTATTTTTTATCAAAGGAACCCGGTCTTGGTATATATATAACAGCCTGTTGCAAAATTCCTTGATAGTACCTGCTGCCTTTTCTGAGTGTATTGTATCGGTCAGCTCCTTTAGTTGATTGTTAGCTCCAACAAAGTTTGTTGCATTATCGCAGTATAATGTCTTGCACCTTCCTCTGCGCCCAATGTAAGCTTTGTCGGGACGTTTTCCTCGAACTTTATGATGGATCCAGAATGGTCCACAATAGTCTATTCCGGCGTTGAGAAAGGGTCTATTCTGAGATGCTCAGGTTAGTCGCCCATGACTTGTTTAAGGAACTGAGGCCGGTACTTGGTGCATGCTACGCAGCCCTGGATGACACTTCGGATCATTGGTTTTACCTTAATGATGTGGTACTGTTGCCGAGCTATCCCGCTTAGTGCCTCATGTCCACAATGAAGATTCTCTTCATGAAGTTTCTGTAGTATCATTTTTACAACCGGATCAAGAGATATGGATTCCTTGTATCCGTTGAAACTGGTGCTTCTTGTAGCCGAGTTGCTACTCGTATGATTGAATGTTAATCTAGAATTAGTGGCAATGTTGCCACCGTGCTTTTGCGATCCAGCGGTTCGTTAAGTGTCGTAATTCATATGCAAAACCTGTTTCTTAAATTTGCTTGATGTTTTTTCTTCGTGCTTGGTCCTCGACACCTCGAGACAGAACAACAGCTGCGTTGAGCGCTGATGACACATGACGCCATTGCCTTGGATTTGATACTGGAGACCTTGTCATCAAAAATATGCCTTGGAAATTTCTTGTGGTTTAATGCCTGTACATCCTCTCTGTAGGCTTCCCATTGCTTCTCCAAATACGGCGACAGGTCATCATCCATCTCAATTCGTTCGGTAGCAACATGTTGAAGAAACATTTTCGCTCTTAACGCTACCGGTGCGAACAGCCCTAGAGGATCGAAGATTTGACTTCAGTAGCACCACTCATCTGGTTATTCCTTTTGTATGCTTTTGAGTACTTCCACATAATTGATCTTTTTTGGGTGCCCATATGATTCCCAATGTTTTCACACTTGTTTGTTCCAGTGTGTCACCGAGATTGATGTCAGCAATCGTATCTTCCTTTGGAATTTCCTTTAGAATTTGACTGCTATTTGAACACCATTTTCGTAAGTTGAAACCCTTAGGCCTCAGGATTTCTAGAAGCTCTTGTCTTATTCTGGTAAACTGTCTGCTCCTGTGAGACAAAGTCATTTTTTAATGCAAATGCTCCAGACGACAATTTTTCCATGTTTTTCGGTGCCAAATACACTTCGTGCTAAATATGGGGCTGATGTGGTTCCATAAGTCACATGGATCCTCTCTTCACAATCATCTGATTGAATTGATCGGCAGGGTTTGTCCAAACTTGACTTGGGAATTTGTTCTGCCTTAACCTGCTTCATATGTCCAAGCTGTTCATATTCTGACGTACTCCTTTTTTATGTCAGGGCTCATTCCCCGCTCTAACTACATGAATCTTCTTATGGCTACTTCCCGAGATTCTCCAAAAGATGAAGCCTCTTCAGCAAATGGAAGCTTTACAATTAGTCGATTGTCCGTCGCCGTGTGCAGGTTATCGATGAAGAATTTTTCACAATACGCTTCCTCCGGACTGCTGTACTTTTTCATTGGCTCTAGTGTGTCTATCTGCCAGAATCTTTCTAGAGATTCCTCTGGATTCGTAATGCCTACCAAACATGTGAATGCGACTGACGTTGCCATATTAATTCTGCCAGCAACAAACCAGCCAAACTCTGAATTTTGTAATGTTGGACGGTTTCGACTGCTCCGTCTTCTTTTTGGTAGCAGTATAGCATAGTGATCATCAGCTCCTAACAGCATATAAATTTTTCCTGGTTTATTAAATGTTGGGTCCGCTAATTGAATGTTGTCTGGTAATGTGACTTTCTGCGGTAATTGTTCTGTGGGTTGGTCACCTATTATGTGTGGCAATACAAATTCTTCAACTAGCATTGCGAACTTGTTGTATCTTGACCTTACAACCAAGCTTACTCGCGCCTTGCTCTTCTGTGGTTGACCACCCACTCCATTTATGTGCATATGAGTCTCGTCAATTTTTAACGATAACTTCTTTACCAGTCTCTCTGAGACGAGATTTACTTGTGAGCTGCTAGCCAGGAGTGCTTGAAATTCTTCACTCCTTTCATTGATCCCTTTTACCACTACCTTGGCCGTTTGCCAACAGGGTGTATTTTCTGCTAATTCCATACGCAGAAGCAGAGGTAGCAGCATGGTTGCCTGTTTCTAAATGCAACATTGTGTAATGTTTTATCGCATTTAAAGCATCCCCTCCAAGAGCAATTTTTTGCAATGAGGTCCGGCTTGAAGCAATGGACATACAATTTGTATCTCTGCACCCAATTAAGCCGCTGCAGATTTCAATTTAAACTTTTCACATTGAAAGAGTTTGTGCGTTGCCTTTTTGCAGAAAGCACACAATGTACTGTTTGTCCCAGATGCTGTTGCGCATGTCTTCCTTGGGTTTAGTTTTCCAATGCTGTGATTTTCCCAATCGCCTCTAATGTTAGGAAGCGCTGTTCCAAGAATGATTGGAAATCCCTTACTTCCTGCAGATCCCTCGTGTTGGAAAGAGATTGCTCATATAGTGCGTGGTTGAATCTATCCAATTTTCTTGTCATATGAATAATTATGACAGCATCTGATGATTCCATATTAACGCCTTCATTTTTTAAGGCTTGCAATGATTCAAAAATGTTATCATGCAAATTCTTTATAAAAGCTGCGTCTTTTCCCACATTTGGGTGATCAAATAGCTTTGTAAGTATGGCTGTTACTGGCACTCATTTATTTTTAAATCGTTCCTGCAACACTGACCAAGCAGTGTTGTAATTGGCTTCTGTTAATTCCAGGTGCCGTATCAATCTCTCTGCTTCTCCAGAAAGGTTTGATTTTAAGTACCACATTTTCTCTATTGTGGATACACTTGACTCATGAACCACCTTTTTATAGATGTCATGAAATTGTTGCCATTTCAGATAATCCACATCAAATTTTGGAATGGGAATTTCGGGAGGTTGCAATGATTGTATCGATTGCACTACAGGCGGTGATTGTATCACTACAAAAATCACTACATTGTCTGCTGGTGCCACACAGAATTTCAGCATTGTATTTTCTGCGGAAACAAACGTAGTTATATTATATCCGGCGTCGGCTGAATTTTCAGCTAGCCGATGAATCTCATAATGTATTTCTTCAATAGTTTTTCGACTACCGATTTGAAATTCATTTTTTCTTCAGGCACTATTTGTCTTAATGTCCTGGACAATGAATCCAGCAGCTTAGTTTGCTTGCGAATCAGTGGTTTGATCATGACTCGCTCTTGCTTTCGCTTTTGCTGAAATAGACCGTTACAAAGTAGTTATCTTCTGTTTGCACGTTATTTAATTTGTCCATTTGCTCCTGATGACTTTTCTCAAAGTTCTCCCACATGTATTCCAGGAGCTCAAGTTTCTCCTCGAAATAAGATGGCTTCGTTTTCCTGGCGATAGAATCCTTTTTGCTCTTTCTGTCTGCTGCTAATAAACCTCCTACGTGTTCTTTTATGTTCTTATGTACTTGCTTATTTGTACTATTACTTGACCCGATGAGAGTTTATTTATTTTGTTAACGACAGGGAACGCTCCGACTCGTTCCTAAAATTGGTCAAGTCTAGCTCAAATAAGAATAAGAAAGAAAATAGAAGTCGCCTTTTCTTTAGTGTTTAACAATAGTTGATTTTTATTTCCAATATACCTGTTCTTTTACACTGATAAACACTACGACAGTGAAACCAATTTTTTTGAGTTTCTTTTATTTGTTATATTTTTTTAAAAAACTGCTTACAAATGCCAAACTCGTGCGTACTACCTGGGTTACTGACCGAGCGCACTAGGTCAGAGATTGCTGACGCCAAAGTTTTTAAGGGAGTGCAACAGTGTTGAACAAACTTTATTTTATATAAAATAATTTGTATGATTTGGTCGCCTTGTTGAATGGTTTTGACAAAGTGATCGCCTAGTTGATCAATTTTTATTTAATGGGTATGCACTGCTACCCCGTTTGCAAAAAACCAACTCCTAGTTTTCCAAGTTTACATTTTTTTAAGTCGAGTTGGCTACGCAATGATTGCCAAGTTAATCAATTGCGATGTTTTTAGTCGGGACCCCAGATTAATGTGAACTGTTCATCAATTTGTGCCCTCGCTTAAGATTGTTCTGTGTCCAAATCGTGCAAAGAAAGTAGTCGCCTAGTTGACCAGTTTCCTTGTTGTTGAGAGTTTGGTCGCCTGAGATGACCAAATATTCTCCTTGATGACGGTTTCACCAAGTCTGTTACTTTTTCAACTTGGAGCCGTCAATGTCGGCGTCACCAAAATGTTCAATGAAAGACGTTAGCAATATTTGAATTAATTAATTGTTTATTTATTTTTATATAAATAGGTACTAGCACATAAACCAGTGACTCAAGGTTGTCGCAACTAACACAAAGGTAGAGTTGGGGCCAGAGACACAGCGATGCACGCCCGATGTAACTACAATTGGTATGTGATCTTACTAAGAATAATGCATTTCTTTTATACAAAAGCTAGAGAGCTCACCAGTACATAGTTCGACATAGTGTTAGGTCAGCAAAATACGTCTTTATTGATAATAGCTAACCATAGCAACTTATTTAACTAGGTCTTTATTGTTACTGCTGACCATATCAGATCTACTTATGACTGATGAGCCATCGATATCTATAATCGGGTTACATACTTATTTTGACATACATTTTCATTTGTTCTATATTATAAATGTTTTAATGTTATATTATTTTATATAATATTGTCTTAAAATTTTTTGAATAAGTCTATCATAGCCAGAATACATACAGTCTGTCAAGAAACACTTTTGTAGTATATTCATACAAATAATCATTCAGTACAATGAGCTCAACTTGTAACACTCTGTTGCAAGTATAAACAATTAAACATATACGCACTAAAATATAATTGTGCACTTGAATATGTTTATATATATACATTGATGTATGTACATAAACATATTCACATAAATCTACAGCTAAGCATGATCATATATGTATGTACATTTGTATATGCACATACATATATTCACATAAGCAATGTATGCACAAGCGTAACATGAGCTAGAGCCAGGCCAGCGTGTGAACGCTGACCAAGCACTTTGATGCAAGCGCTCCAACAATATGTATGTATGTACTGACACTCTCCCTCTCTTTTGTAGCTGTCGCAGCATAAGAATATATATGTAAACTTAGCTTAAGCTAAATAATAATTTGGAATAAAGAATCATTCTAAAAACGACTATGCATGGACACTGACGTGTTCATCTTGGATATACTATTTTTATCAAAGGAACCCGGTCTTGGTATATATATAACATGGCGACCGTGACAGGACAAGGACCCGCTATCTGCTCACAAAAACAACAACTGCAATCTGCAAACCAAATGCAAAAATCAAACCATCAATCAACGTTAATGTCAGAAGAACAACAACTGCAAATATTAACCACAACACAAAACATGAACATTTTATTTATTTAAATGAAAATTTTATTTTAAATCAATTGGAATAAATGCCCAGAAGAAAGCAGAAGCAGCGGTTGGAACCATTTATAAATCAAGCGAACCAAAAGAAAATCAACCAATCAATCAACAAGGAACACCAATGAACAGTGAAGATATTCCCTTTGCGGAATCTGCTCCTATCGAGCAAAGGGATGTGCCGACGCTAGAAGAAGCGTTAGAGTTGTATCCCAACGATGGACCGCGCCCACTCACAATAGCTGAGTACCGGGCCCGCAACACCAAATCAACAGAGTCAAAGAAGACAAAAAAGAGGAGGCCAAGTAAGAAAGCTACTCCAGCAGAAGAGGCTGGAAGTAGACCTACTGGCCACTCTGAAGACGGAGGAAGACCGACAACGCTGCATAGAGCGTATTGACATACTGAAAGCTGAACTTCGCCAAAGAGCGAAGAAACGCAAGGGGGCCGCAGAAATGCGCAATCCTTAACTTGCCTTTAACTTAATAATTGTAATAATAACCTTAATAGCAAGTTGAAGCACGAAACTGCAACTTGCGACATACTAACTGTCCGATAGGCTTTTACTAACAATGTGGTTGGAGATTTTTTTTTTTTTAACAATAAAACAAATGAAATGTATACCTGAATTGTGAGCCAACCACATTTTCTATAATTTTTCCACGTCTCTGGCTCGCTGTGCAAGACACAGTTGAGATAAATTTTATTTCTCTCTTACTTTTTTTTCTCTTCACAAATAATTTAAATAAAAAAAAAAAATACGCATGAATCCATAACAATCTTATTTTAATATTTCAAATAGAAATCAAATTCAGACATTTTATGAAAAAAAATTAAAGTAATTGCTAAAAAAAAAGTTTTTAACCTGTCTTTATGAACTTTATTTCATATTTTTGAATATTTATAATAAATAAAAACAAAAATCCCATACGTATGTTCGATAATAGCATAAGTAAATTTGATGATATATCCGTTATACCCACAATGGGGTTAATCGAAACAAAATCAGTGGACTCCACTGCAAATGTCATAAATAAAATTGAATCATCAAATGCTGATATGAGATTAACGAACATACTACTTTTAATAATTGTCATAATATTGTGCGCATATGTATTATATAAGGCTTACCTATTACACAATAAATGTGTAACAAAAAGAGCTCTAAGCCAAGCTAACGATCTAGATAAGATCTAAAAATACATATGCACACAAGCAATTATAAATCAAAACCTTTTTAACAAAAGATAAAATATATATATATGTATATATATATATAAAAAAAAAAAATTAAAAAAAATGACCCATTGTGACAGGTACTTTGAAAAAATAAACAACAGGCACCCTAGCATAGTCCAAGACTTAATTGAGGTTTTTAGGAGCGAGGAAAGTACCTCACCTCAACGCTCCATAAACTTAGTACAAATTAGGTTAGCTTACCTTGACATAACGGGCGAAGATTTCCCAGTCAAAGGAGGCACTAGGGTACAGATGAGTTTCATTCTCACGGTACCATATGTATGCTGTTTTTCAAACGCAGCGGGCACACTGCGTTTCTACCTAATGGAGGAACAACAGCAGTAAAGAACTAAATACATCCATAATCAGTTTAATAGGTTTAGGCAGTTAGTGTAGAATATATAGATAAAGCAGAAACAAAAAAGCTCCAAATATATTTACCTTTCCTTGATTTCCTGATACAATCAGGTGAAACAAATCACAAATACAAGGAAATAAGGTATTGGATAGCCCACAACTACAAATTTCAAAAAAATATTGCAGATCTTATGGAAAAATCCATAAAAGTAGCTTACAGTAGATTGTTAGCTAAGACTCCTTTAAGAAAAGACGTGCCCGGATGGGTCCACGAACTTTTCAAGGACTCAATTGCGCTGATAAACATATCAGAATCGAGTGCAGAACCAATAGATTTAACAGACTCAGATGTAGAAATAATAGACATAGAATAGTAAAACCTTACACATTTTCAAATTTTTTTTTCTTAAATTAACAACAGGTCTAAACGACAAATTTCTTTTTTTTAGTAAAATGGGTTCTCAAGAATCCAAAATAGAAATAGAAATTAATCTTAGAAATTAATCTTAACAAACTATGGTTACTTATAATAGGAAAAGCTAGAATACACGCACAAGAATTAACTAAATCTTGTAAGTGCCTCTCGCAGAATAGAGAAACATCCCAAAACACAGTAACCAAACACACGAAGATAATAACCGAGAATCTTCAAGCTATTAGAGCAGTATTAACTGAACACTATAGAAAACTAAAGATTTGGCAAAAAGCAGCCGCAAGTGCGTTCTACAGTGATTACAAACAAAAAGCAATAACTGTGTTTAACAGACACAATACTGAATTTAAACAAACATCAGATTTGGAAACTTCAATAGTACTGGAAGAAAAAACGCAACTAATGGCTGATGAAGAAATAAGTCAAGAAGAACCATCAGCAATAAGTCTTAACAAGCCAACAATTCCCAAAGAAAACAACAAAATGACACAAACAGTGGTAGAATTCATAATCACAGCCACCAGGCTGCTACCATACTTCGATGGTGATATTAAAAATCTACCTGGTTTCCTTGGAGCGCTTCGCGTACTTAACAGCATAAAAGAAACGCACGAAGCAGTAGCTATCGAAATCATAAAATCAAAATTAAAAGGTCAAGCGGGTAATACCCTAAGTTCTGAAACAACGATTGATGAAGTAATACGAAAACTATCAACAATCTTCAAGGGGGAATCAGTGGATCTTTTAACAGCAAAAATTAAAAATCTGCAAAGAAACCCCAATAACTGTGTTTCATACACAAAGGAGATTACTGAGTTGACCGACGCCCTTAAAGGCGCATATATTTCGGATGGTCTTCCAACTGAACAAGCAATAAAATACACCACCAAAGTGGCAGTAAATGCTATGGTAAGCCATACCAAAAGTCAAAGAGTCCAGGTATTAATAGAATCAGGAAACTTTGATTCGGCTAAAGAAGCCATTGCTAGATTCACCACTCTTTCAGTAGAGACGGGCTCCACAGAAGGTTTCCAAAATAATACCATTTTTTATGCCCAGCATAATGACCGCGGCAGACGCCGCTATAACAATAATGGTAACTGGAGAAACAACTCGAATTGTAACAATAACAACTCGAATTGGAGCAATAACGATGCCCACAGAGCCCAACGAGGCCGAAATTATTCACGCTACCGAAGAGGCGGCCGTAGAGGTGGACACAATAATAATAGAGAAAATACAAATAACCAACAGAATGGTTACAACAACACAAATGTCCGAATTACCCAAAGCGACCAGGGAAACGGACAAGATCCTCCAAATGCTCAAAATTAAAAAACAAAGTCTATTCCATTAACCTAAGTCTTAATAATTTCGTATCATTTAAGAATGTTAAAACAAATAAGAAAATAACATTCTTAATTGATACCGGTGCAGACATTTCAATAATAAAAGAAAATTCGGATGTATTTCACGACATCCAAGTAAACAAAACTGTAGACATTCGAGGCATAGGAGAAGGAGTAATAAACTCCAAAGGCCAAGTCTCAATAGAATTGCAGACAGATAAATATATTATTCCATACGAATTTCACATGCTTCATTCAGATTTCGCAATCCCATGCGATGGAATAACAGGATTAGATTTCATAAAAACTTTTAATTGCAAATTAGATTACAGAAATTCAGAAGATTGGTTTATACTTAGACCACAAAAATTAGCGTACCCAATTTATGTTCCAATAACATTCAATTTTGGTAATAACTCAACACTTCTACCAGCAAGATTCCAAGTGGTACGCAAAATAGAACTATCTTCAGCAGAAGATAACATTTTGATTCCGAATCAGGAAATTAAACCGGGCGTTTATGTCGCAAACACTATTGCAACAGCCCAAAGTACTTTTGTCCGATTCTTAAATACCACAGATAAATGCCAAATAGTAGGCGTTAACAATATAAAATTTGAATCACTTTCGAACTACGATATAGTTCAAAATACCAGAGATATAAGAAAAGAATCTGTAATTCATAAATTGAAGAAAAATTTCCCAATACTATTCAAAGACAAACTCGAAAAGTTATGCACTGAGTATAGTGATGTGTTCGGACTTGACACCGAACCGATCACAACAAATAATTTTTATAAACAAAAATTAAGACTTAAGGATGATGAACCGGTATATGTGAAAAATTACCTGAGTCCGCATAGCCAAATAAACGAGATCCAGCGACAAGTTGGAAAGTTAATCGAACAGGGTATTGTTGAACCATCTGTTTCGCCTTATAATAGCCCACTCTTGCTAGTCCCAAAGAAAACACTTTCGGGATCTAAAGAAAAAAACTGGCGATTAGTAATTGACTATCGTCAAATAAACAAAAAATTGCTGTCAGATAAGTTTCCGCTCCCCAGAATTGATGATATTCTTGATCGATTGGGAAGAGCAAAATATTTTTCTTGCCTTGACTTAATGTCAGGTTTTCATCAAATTGAACTAGAAGAAAAATCAAGAGATATAACGTCTTTTTCAACAAGCAATGGCTCATATCGTTTTACACGATTACCTTTCGGTCTAAAAATAGCACCTAATTCATTTCAGAGAATGATGACAATAGCATTCTCGGGGCTTAAGCCAAGTCAAGCTTTCCTCTATATGGATGATTTAATCGTTATTGGTTGTTCTGAACAACATATGATTAAAAATTTAGTAGATGTTTTTAAACTCTGCAGAAAAAATAATCTAAAACTGCATCCAGAAAAATGTTCATTCTTTATGCATGAGGTGACATTCCTAGGTCACAAATGCACAGATAAAGGAATCTTGCCAGACGACACAAAATTTGACGTCATCAAGAATTATCCAGTCCCACATGATGCAGATAGTGCTAGACGTTTCGTTGCATTTTGCAATTACTATAGACGTTACGTAAAAAATTTCGCCGAATATTCCCGGCACATAACAAGATAATGTAAAAAGAATGTTCCATTCGAATGGACAGCAGAATGCGAAAATGCATTCCAATACTTAAAAGAAAAGCTCGTTCAACCTAATCTATTGCAGTACCCGGATTTTAGCAAAGAATTTTGCATAATCACAGATGCAAGCAAACAAGCATGTGGAGCAGTTTTAACACAAAACTATAATGGACTCCAGCTTCCAGATTCATATGCATCAAGAGCTTTCACTAAAGGTGAAAGCAACAAGAGTACTACAGAACAAGAGCTAGCAGCAATACATTGGGCCATATATATATGGAAAACATTTAACAGTGCGAACAGACCATAGACCATTAACATATTTGTTCTCCATGGTCAACCCGAGTTCAAAACTGACACGCATGCGGCTAGAATTGGAAGAGTACGACTTTACAGTAGAGTATTTGAGAGGTAAAGATAACTTTGTGGCAGACGCCCTATCAAGGATAACAATATCCGATCTAATTGACATGAACAAAAAAATCCTGAAAGTCACTACCAGGTACCAAAGTAGACAAAACAATTTCTGCGCAGAAAATAAACAAGAACTATTGCCAAGGCAAAATCTTGAAAAAGCTTCCGAGCCCAACGTACATGACGTTATTGTAAATGACGAAGTACGAAAAGTAGTGACCTTGCGAATAACTGATTCCTCGACCACATTCAAACATGGCAAGAAAGTTATAGCAAGAATTGACATTTTAAGAAGCCGGTATACTTAGTATCACCAAAGTCAAAGTGGCACCGAGCGAAAAGATCTTTGAAACTATTTCAATAGAATCTTTCAAAAATATGGGCAATAGAATTTTACAATTTTTAAGAGTAGCGCTACTCAAGCCGGTGACCCAAGTAAATAATAAGAAAGAAAAAGAAGCTATATTGTCTACATTCCATGACGATCCCATTGAAGGAGGTCATACAGGCATAAATAAAACAATTACAAAAATAAAGAGACGATATTATTGGAAAAACATGACTAAATGTGTAAAAAAGTACATTAATAAATGTCCAAAATACCTGACGTCGAGAACGACAAAACATACAAGATCACCTATGATTATAATCGAAACACCACTATATGCTTTTGACAGAGTGATAGTAGACACGATCGGTCCACTACCACATTCGGAAAATGGGAATGAATACGCATTCACATTAATATGTGACCTGACAAAGTATTTAGTAGCAGTTCCTGTTGCAAACAAAAGTGCAACAACTGTAGCAAAAGCCATATTCGAATCTTTTATTCTGAAGTACGGTCCAATGAAGACGTTTTATTACGGACATGGGAACAGAATATAAAAATTCCATTATTACTGAGCTGTGCAAATATTTGAAAATAGATAACATAACATCTACAGCACACCATCACCAGACATTAGGTACCGTTGAAAGAAGTCATAGGACCTTCAACGAGTACATTCGTTCATATATTTCAGTAGATAAAACTGATTGGGACATATGGTTACAGTATTTCGTGTATTGTTTTAACACAACACCATCAGTAACACATAATTATTGTCCATATGAACTTGTATTTGGTAGACAAAGTAACCTACCAATTCAATTTAATAGCGTTAATACTATAGATCCAATATATAATATAGAAGACTTGTTGCCGCCGAAATCCACTAACTGCCCAGCAGACCCGACGCAGCCACCAATGGGTTAACCCATATCACGCATTCTCTTTCATTTTCATACTTATACTTAAGCGCCAGCCTACGTGCTGGGAAATTAACCGTTGCATCTTGCGCTTTAAGCTTACATGTTAGGTTCTATGCTTGTTACTAAGCGGCGGACAGAACAGTTTGGTTACAACCGCGAGTAAGGGCGATTAATTTATAGCGGCTCAACTACCGACTCGCTCGCTCACCATACACACACCCACTTAGCCTACCATTAGCATAAGAAAACACGTGGAAGAAATAAATGAAGTATCACGTGAAAAGTGAAGTGTTTCTTGTGGGCCCGCTAAAACATCGAACCTTAGCGCCAAACTCAACAATTCTATAAATTATGCCAGGAATTAATTCTATAATTAATTCTATAAACTATAGGCCATGAATTAATTCCATAAGTTAATTCTACAGATTAATTCTACATATTAATCTAACAATGGTAAACCACTAAAGGAACCGAAAAAGTTAATTATTTAACTCAACTCGACGGGTCAACCCACGGTTCTACAAGTAAATCATATAGAGGTTAACCTCGATGATTGCATAACCAATCACTAAATTGTGATACATACATAACCTCAACGGTCAACCGTTTACGACCTACATACATACATAGGTCACGTAACTAATCAACGTCGCTAAAAAGTATAAACTCATTGGTAAACCATGGCAACAAAAGACTTATCAAGTGGAATATATCATTGCAAGAAATGCATGCAGGAAGACAGTGACCGCATGGTGCAATGCAATCGATGCTGTTCCTGGTATCATTTCGACTGCGCTGGAGTAATAGACGAGAAATCTGAGAACAGCTGGAACTGCGACTGCGTCAACGTGTCAACGGAAGTCATCACAACCATATTGAGCAACGCATTGCAGAACCTCGGAAATACCACACGAGCAGGCGAACCTCAGGCTACTTCGTCACCAGCAAAACCAACGGGGCCGCTACAAGAACCGGATCGGGACTTTGGACTTTGCCCTCCAAAAATATTCCAGGACACAGCTAGGACAGCTGTTCCTATTTTTACTTCTGCCAAACAAAAAGCGATAGTCACACACTCAGCTGTGCGTGACACGTGGCATTACGATCACGAGGCACCGCAGCTGCCGTTCCTAACCTCAAACAACACGCGTGCTACGACACGCGAACAACCGCACCTAAGTGCTACGCCGATGGCACCCTGGAATTTTACGAATACTCAAAACAGGGCTGCATCGTACTATCCAGAAAATAAAGTGCGAATGGACGTAGACCTAAACACAGCAATGCCAAGCGCGGCACAACTTGCAGCCCGTCAAGCGATACCGAAAGAGCTTCCAACATTTGATGGCAATCCTCAGAACTGGCCTCTATTCTACAGTAGTTTTCAGACAAGTACGGAAATCGCTGGGTATACGAATGCAGAAAATCTTATGCGGCTGCAAGCTAGCCTAAAGGGAAAAGCACGTGAGTTAGTTCAATCCAAACTCCTTTTACCCGCAATGGTCCCTTAAATCATACAAACATTACGTATGTGTTTCGGTCGGCCAGAGCATATTTTGCACAACTTACTGGAAAAAACGCGGCAACTACCCGCAATAAAAGATAAGCTTGAACCACTTATCGAATACGCACTGTGTGTACGAATCATCTACTCAACGATGGAAGCATGTGGACTCACAGGTTACATGCAGAACCCAATGCTCGTACAAGAGCTACTAGAGAAACTCCCCACACAACTGAAGCTGCAGTGGGCAATGTTTCCCAAAGACACTAAGATACCATCAATGGAATCTTTTAGCAAATGGATCTACGACATAGCTGAAGCAGCAAGCCAGGTAACATCACCGCTTTACCATAAGAAGAGCGGAAGCCTAAATCATCACACAGAGGCACCTGAAGAGCAGGTCAAGGAAACTACGTGCGTCGTATGTAACGAACCTGGGCACAAAATACACAGCTGCCCATCGTTCAAAGCCACGCCACATCAACAAAAGATTTCTTTTCTGAAAAATCACAAGCTCTGCCAACAATGCCTAAACCGTCATCACCAAAAGTGCCAACGTGAGAAGGTTTGCGGCATACGAGGCTGCCGAAGCAAACATCACCCATTGATCCACGAGATGCAGCCAATACCAGAGGCTGCGAAATCCAGCAGCCCAAACAGGCCAGCTATGGTCACCAACGTGCATACGCCGGAGGGCAAGCACACCCAGCGATCCAGAGAGTCTGGCTCAACATATTTCCGTGTCATTCCAATACAAATCATCAATAAAACGAAAGTCACTAACACTTTTGCATTTCTAGATGAGGGATCGGCACTAACACTCATCGACAACAAGGTCTTTAAGCAGCTCGGCTTAAAAGGCGTTCCAGATCCACTGTGCCTAAAATGGACCAACGATACAACACGCGAAGAAAATGCATCGGAACGTGTCACGCTTACGGTTGCCAATCCACATAATGGCAATCAATTCTACTTGGAAGAGGTTCACAGTGTAGATACCCTGGATCTACCTGTACAGTCTATCGACATAAGGGCTCTCGCCAAAGAATTCCCCCACCTAGCGGGACTACCGATAGCATCATACACCAACGCACGCCCAAGCATCCTAATCGGCACAAATAACTGGAACCTCGCCGTACCCCTTAAAATCAAAGAGGGGGCATGGCACCAACCAATAGCGTCAAAGACGCGACTGGGATGGGCACTACAAAGCTCCACGCGATCAAGGGCCACTAGAGCTAATGTGAGCGTTCACATGTGTGGATGCAGGGACGCAGACGCTAAGCTACATGAGATCATCAAACAAGCGTTCTCATTAGACGCTACCACAGCAAAACCGCTATCATCACCAGAAGAAACTCAAGCTTTAACCAGACTTGAATCTACTACCTCCCTTAAGAATGGCAGGTACGAGGTCGGCCTAATGTGGAAAGACCCTGAAGTTTCATTACCTGATAGCTACGCAAACGCACTAAAACGGCTTAAATGCCTACAAAAGCAATTTTCCCGACAACCACAGTTGAAGGAGCAAATCACCAAGCAAATCGAGAACCTCGTCGAAAAGGGCTATGCTCGCATGCTGACGCCGGAGGAAATAGCTGCACCAAACAGACGGACATGGTATCTACCAACCTTCATAACTAAAAATCCAAATAAACCAGAGAAGGTCCGGCTTGTATGGGACGCAGCCGCCCAATCTGGCGGCAAGGCCCTGAATGACTACATCTGGAGTGGCCCAGATCTCCTCAACTCCCTGTTTGACCTCTTGCTCTCATTCCGAGTGGGACGAGTGGCGATCTGTGGCGATATTGCCGAGATGTTCCATCAGATCCGAGTGAAACCAGCAGACACCCATGCGCAAAGGTTTCTGTGGTCCGACAGCAAATCCGAGAGGCAAGAGCCTAACGTCTATGTTATGGAAGCGCTTACTTTCGGAATCAATTGCGCACCCTGCATTGCACACTTTATTCGCGACAAAAATGCAGATCGATTCTGCCAACAGTACCCTCAAGCAGCACAAGCCGTCAAGGACTACCACTACGTGGATGATTTTATATACAGTGGCGACGACTACGTGGAAGTCGGAAACATCGCAACTCAAGTCAGAGATATCCATGCAGCAGGTGGTTTCCACATACGCAATTGGTCTTCGAACTCAAAGGAGGTCCTTCGAATACTAAAGAGCGATTCGCTGCTCCCCGAAGCTGTCGAAATTACCGCCACGGAAAAGGTACTCGGCTTATACTGGGTGCCGAACTCCGACGTATTCACATTCATCTGCAAGTTCGCCAGGTTGAAGCGCAACGTTTTGGACAGCGACAAAACACCAACCAAACGCGAGCTCTTGCAAGTACTTATGTCAATGTACGACCCACTCGGCTTCATCTCATGCTTTACAATAGAGCTCAAAATCCTACTGCAAGAAGTCTGGAGAAGCGGCATTGGCTGGGACACTGGTTTGCCCGACGCATTGTTACCCAAATGGATACGATGGAAACGGATCCTTACAACAATCGCCGGATTGACCATCCCGAGATGTTACTTCGACAGCAGCGATCAAGTCCATGATGTCCAGTTCACACGTTCGTTGACGCCAGCGAATTGGCATACGCAGCAGTCTGCTACCTTCGGATACGCCAGGGGAAAAGAACCTACCTCAGCTTCGTGGCCTCCAAGGCGAAAGTGGCACCGTTGAGTCCACTATCTATACCAAGGATGGAACTGCAGGCCGCAGTGATCGGAGCAAAGCTGAGTAACCGAATCCAACGCAATCCAAGTTTGTCAATTAATTCGAGTTGTTATTGGTCCGACTCAAAGACTGTTCTCAAATGGTTTCGTATGGATCCACGAAAGTTTCAGCAATTCGTCATGCACCGCGTTGGCGAAATACTGGAATTCACAAACGTTAGCCAATGGAACTGGGTTCCAACCAATCTTAACCCTGCAGATCTTGCTACTAAAACACACAACGCCAATAAACATGAAACTTGGCTACACGGTCCGGACTATTTGCTGCAGGATCAACACGAGTGGCCAAAATGCGATGATTTGGGGCCACCAAACAATGCTGAAGTCAGGCACAACATACTCTTCATCGACAATGCGCCGATGGAGCTAAAACTTAACGCGGAATATTTTTCCGACTGGCGCAGGCTATATCGAGCTTTAGCGCGCTTTATTCTCTATATTGAGAAACTGAAAGCAAAACAAGCAAAGGCATCGCCACCTACAGAGGTGTCTTACGAGATGATTCAGCAGGCACGCACACTCCTACTGCGGCATGCGCAGTCATCTGAATTCAACCCAGAAATTCGCAACTTAACGAGAGGTAAACCTTTAAAAACAAATTCTAAACTCATATGTTTGAATATCTTCCTAGACGAAAACCAGCTCCTACGTACCCGAGGGCGAGCAGAAAACCTAAACGGCCAAAACCAAATACTGCTCCCATATGGGCACCACATTAGTCGGCTCATAGTGAACTGGTATCATCAGGAAATGCACCACACATCCCATGAGACGTGTATTAACAGGATTCGCGGCATGTTTTACATACCACGCCTACGAGTCTTATACAAAGGCATGCGGAAGTCTTGCCAACGCTGTAAAAATGAGAGCGCCATGCCTGATCCACCGCAAATGGCTCCCTTGCCCATTGCCAGGCTGGCTGCCTACCAACGTCCCTTCACTTACGTCGGTATCGACTACTTCGGGCCCTTCTTGGTCGCTGTAGGACGGCGAAGCGAAAAAAGATGGGGAGTTATTTTCACCTGCCTAACCATACGGGCGGTGCATATAGAACTGGCGTGCTCTCTGGATACTGCATCGTGCATAATGTGCATCCGAAACTTCATCAATCGGCGCGGGACCCCAAGAGAAATTTACAGCGACAATGGCACTAACTTCAAAGCTGCCGTAAAGATTATCTGTGACAAAGCGCAGACGATCAACTTCAACGCCGTGCAACCGGCGTTCGATGACATCAAATGGAAATTTAATCCACCAGCCGCTCCTCATATGGGGGGAGCATGGGAGCGACTTGTTCGTTCAGCACATGTGGCAAGCTGTTCAAGAATTCGCCGATCAATTCTGGCGACGATGGGTACGCGAATACGTTCCAGATTTAGCCAGGCGAGGAAAATGGTTTACGAAGAGACCACCAATAGCAGCTGGAGACGTCGTTGTAATATTGGACGAGACTCTGCCCCGAAATAGATGGCCAAAAGGTATAGTCCTATCCTACCGACTGCGCCAGTTATAAATCCGATTCTTTCATTGATTAAAAAAATTTGGATTGGTGAGACTCAAAAACGATCGAAATAACTTAGTGCGTGCAAAACTTTGTGTATAAGTGACCGTTACGGATATCGAATCTAAGGTTGCGTTATAAGCAAAACTTTTTTTGTATCATTAAATAAATTGTGCGAAACTTGTGTCAAGCCACCGCTACAGATATCAAATCTAAGGTTGGCCCGTGATCAAGACTTTTTGTGCTAAAAGCAAGTAAAGGAGCTGTAAGCAACTAAAGCCCAAAGCCCTCGAAAAATTTTTTTCTCGTTTTATCCGCAAAAGAACCTTTCGTGCAGTCAAAAGCGCGACATCGAATCTTGAAGTTCTAAATATATTCTAATTAAAGATGACACTGGAACTATCAGAAACACATCTGAACCAAGCACTTACCATGCTTAGACAGTTGCCCAATTTCGATGGTAACGCTTTGACCCTGAGCACGTTCATACGGAGAGTTGACTACATTCTACAACTCTACCCGACGAGGGACATCCGTCAACATAGCTTGATGTATGGTACTATAGAGATGCAGCTCACTGGAGATGCACAACGGATATCACAACTAGCGCACGCCAACAATTGGAGCGAGTTGCGGGCCGCCCTCATCAGCGAATATAAGGTGCAAACGCCTTATGAAGAGTTACTACGACGGCTATACCATACTTCCTTTGGAGGAAACCTTCGTAAGTTTATTGAAGATTTAGAACATAAGTCTTTTATTATAATTAATAAGTTAGAATTAGAAGGCGATGCCGCCAATACCATTTTATACACAAATGCCATGAATAACACAGTCAAAGAAGTCATTATTAAAAAATTACCAGACAAGCTTTATATGACATTAGCGAAGTTTGATATTTCAACAGTGTCTAATCTGAAACAAGTAGCCCAGAGAGAGGGTCAATATGAAAACAGCTCCACAGAGAAACCAAAAACTAACAATCAAAGTAATTCAGGAAATTCGAATTACAAATCAAACCAAAACCATTCAGGGCAGAACTATTATAAGCAAAACCACCAATACAATAATTCAAATCATACCAATTCCCAAAATAACCAACAGCTTCGAGAAGAATTTCAACAAAATCTTAATCAGGGCAGACAAGAAAATCCCCTTAATTATCAGATTCAGAATCAACCTCAGAATCAAAACCCTGTGGTAAATCAACCCACTAAAAGGCAAAGAGAGAGTACCAGTGGTCAGAGTAAAATGGAATGGTCCGAAAATTTTCATCAATCAGCCTCGGATCAGATAGCTCAGACAGAACAGTTGGATCAAATAGATCAACCGAATACCTCCAATCAAATCCCTATGTCCAACTAAAAATCAATAACATTCCTTTAAAGTGCGTTATAGATACAGGCTCTTCAATAAATATTATCAACGAAAATTATTTCAATTTTCCAGAAACATCAGAAAATTTAAATGTTCAAACAATAAAAGGAATAATTGAGCTTAACAAAAGCGTATCTTTTGCACCAAGCAAGCTTTGCCCCAACCATCAAAAATTTTATTGCCATAAATTTTCATCAACATATGACATACTATTAGGTAGAAAATATCTCAAAGCATGTCAGGCCGTTATTAATTACGAAGAAAATAGTGTAACATTATCAAATCACAAATTCTATTTCAAATACACCAATAAAGAAGAAAAAGAAGAATCAATACCTTATCCTCCCCCAGAGTTTGAATATGAAGCATTCGCACATGAAATAAATAACGGTATCGAGGAAAGAAACGAATTTAGACTTGATCATTTAAATTCAGAAGAAATAGAAATGTTAAAGAAAATATTGCATGAATTTAGCGATATCCAGTAGAGGAAAGGTGAAAATTTGACCTTTACCAGTACAATAAAACACAACATCAGAACTAAACACGAAGACCCAATTTACAAACACCCATACAAATACCCACAAATCTTTGACGAAGAAGTCAATAAACAAATTAATGAAATGATAGAACAGGGAATCATTCGGAAATCGAAATCGCCCTATTGTTCACCAATCTGGATCGTACCTAAAAAAGAGGACGCATCCAAGGAACAAAAGTTCCGCCTAGTAATCGACTATCGTAGTCTAAATGAGATTACCGTCGATGACAAGTTCCCAATACCAGTAATGGATGAAATATTAGACAAACTTGGAAAATGTCAATATTTTACAACCATTGACCTCGCCAAGGGATTCCATCAAATCCAAATGGACCCTAAATCAATCGAAAAAACCGCATTTTCAACTAAACATGGTCATTACGAGTACACACGAATGCCATTTGGACTAAAAAATGCACCAGCAACATTCCAAAGATGTATGAACAATTTATTAGAAGACTTAATCTATAAAGATTGTTTAGTCTACTTAGACGATATTATTGTTTATTCCACCTCATTAGAAGAACATTTGGCATCACTAAAAAAGGTCTTTGCTAAATTGCGCAATGCTAATCTAAAACTACAATTAGATAAATGCGAGTTCTTGAAAAAGGAAACAGAATTTTTAGGTCACGTCATAACTACAGAAGGAATCAAACCAAACCCAGACAAAGTCAAAGCTATTCTAAAATTTCCAATCCCGAAAACCCCGAAAGAAATAAAATCATTCTTAGGCTTATGCGGATTCTTCCGTAAATTCATTCCAAATTTTGCACACATTGCAAAGCCTTTAACCCTTGGATTAAAGAAAGGAGCTAAGATTAACATAACCGACCCACATTATATTTCATCCTTTGAAAAATTAAAATGCCTCCTTATGAACGATCCCATACTTGCATATCCCGATTTTAAAAAACCATTTTTTCTAACCGCTGATGCTAGCAATATAGCTTTAGGTGCTTTCCTCTCACAAGACCATAGACCTATTTCTTATGGTAGTAGAACACTAAACCAACATGAACTTAATTATTCAGCCATAGAAAAGGAATTACTATCTATCGTATGGGCAACCAAATATTTTAGGCCATACCTCTTCGGTAGACATTTTGAAATCCTAAGTGATCATAAACCCCTTGTCTGGTTGGACAATATCAAAGAACCTAACATGAAATTACAGAGATGGAAAATAAAATTGAACGAATTTGATTATAAAATAAAATACTTACCAGGAAAAGAAAATTATGTGGCAGACGCCCTTTCCAGAGTAAAAATAGATGAAAATCTTTAAGGTGAAGAAATAAGTAGTTCTAGAGCTACAGTACATAGTGCTCAAGAAGATAACGAAAACCTAATAGCCATTTCAGAAAAACCCCTGAATTATTACAATCGTCAAATAGAATTCAATAAATGCAACGAAAATAAAGTCAACGTTACTCACTATTTTCACAAAACGAAGATAGAAATATCATATGTAGAAATGACCAATCAGTTTGCTAAAGAAATTATTAAGGAATATTTATGCTCAAAAAATAACGCACTTTATATTCAAAACGACACAGATTTTCAAATACTTTAAGAAGCTTATCTTGAAATAATTAACCCAGACAGCCAAACAAAAACATTGAGAACCACTTACAAATTAAAAGACATTCCCACTTATGCAGAATTCAAAGAAATTATTCTTAAAAACCATAAATCATTACTTCATCCAGGTATCACTAAAACTCAAAACTGGTTTAAAGAAAAATACTATTATCCAGACTATCAGAAATTAATTCAAAATTTCATTAATGAATGCCATATTTGCAATTTATCAAAATCAGAAAACCGAAATACCAAATTATCTTTTGAAACCACCCCAGAGATATTTAACGCTAGAGAAAAATACGTAATGGATTTCTATTTAATCGACAATCAACAATTTTTATCTTGTATTGATATTTATTCAAAGTACGCGACTTTAGTCGAAGTCAAAAGTCGAGATTGGCTTGAAACAAAAAGAGCAATCACAAAAATCTTTAACGATATGGGTAAACCCTTAGAAATCAAAGCAGATAAGGACTCAGCTTTCATTTGCATAGCTCTTCAAAATTGGCTACAATCAGAAAACGTTAATATAAGTATAACATCGAGCAAAAATGGTGTTTCAGACGTGGAAAGATTCCACAGAACTGTAAACGAAAAGCTAAGAGTTATTAATGCAGAGTCTAGTATAGAAGACAAGCAAACTAAATTTGAAACTATCCTTTACACATATAACCATAAAACCAAACATCTAACGACAAACAGAACACCAGCAGATATCTTTATTTACGCAGGCACACCTCTTTATAATACACAAGCTAACAAAGCTAAACAAATTGATAAATTAAATGAAAATAGGAACGATTTTGAAATAAATACACAGTATAAACAAGATCCTTTAGTTAGATCGAAAACGACAAAACCTGTGAGGAACATTATATAGACAAGAATAATGTCCCCCACAACAAACAAGCTACAACAAACAATCTACAAAAATACAAACACAGCCAAGACACAAACCAAACACACAGTATAAGACCAAGCACAGAATTGGTCATATAAGAGTGAAATCGGCTGTGAATGAGCAAACGTAGCGAGGCCGGCCGAACATGGCCGATCGAACCCCACGCAACCGCTGGCGATTTCGTACAAGCGGGAAGATGCGTGGGAGGCATAATGAAAAACAATTATACATGCACAGGCGACGGGCAGCCAAGTCCAACATGGCTCGATCGAACCGAATCGAACCCCATGCAACCGTTTGGCGATTTCGTACAAGCGGGAAGATGCGTGGGAAGCATAACAAATATGAGTGGCTGTATAAGAGTAAATGAAGCCGGGCTTGAAGACACAATTGCATGTGAAAAGGGGGGCATTGGCCTCATTTGACAAATTAAGAGCATGGAGAGGCAAATAAATGCATGCATTAGCATACATATAGGT
Source organism: Drosophila tropicalis (assembly GCF_018151085.1). Lineage (NCBI taxonomy): Eukaryota > Metazoa > Arthropoda > Insecta > Diptera > Drosophilidae > Drosophila > Drosophila tropicalis. The sequence goes on from NW_027173322.1 coordinate 1,352,712, forward strand.
CACACGTACACTATGCGTGAGACGGCGAGAGAGAATACCGGTGGCCAATGGGCCGCGCTATGCATACGTCACGCTCATGAGAGCGAAAGCGGTAAATTGCAAGCGCCAAAAGAAGTTCGTGAGCGAGTGAAAACGAAAGTGAGGGCCAAGCAAGCCCGAAAGACGGGTGCGGGGAATGCTTGGTACCGAAATGAAACCAAGTGAGGGCTATGCTTATGAAACGGGGAGTAGGGGGAGAGCAAAGAAATTGTAAACGAAAATGGTTTGTGGATTTGTGAGGGGAATATGCAAGCCGAAGGGGGAGGGATGAGCCATGGGGAAGCCCTCTATCTAATAGATACGAGATGCACATGAAAGCGTTTTGCGTGGGGAATTAAACAATGTTATATATTAAAGTAATCAAGCTAATTATGTTTAAACATTAATTTAGTTAATACAATTAGCATATATGTATGTAGATGATAATATTGAGTAAATGTGGGTGAATTTGGGTATGACGAGTAGATCAAAGGGAGCGACGGGCGACGGCAGCGTTGGCAGAGAAAGCAGAGAGAGTCAACGGGATACGGAGGGCGGCCAATAGAAAGGCGACGCCAATGCGAGAAAGTGATGCAAGTCAAGATGTACAAACAAGAAAGACAAGGACAAGGCGTAAATGGGCGCTCAGCCACAATGAAAGTAGTTATATGCGCCAAGGATTTACGGGACTTTCACCACGCATAGCAACAAATGGATGCGTGGGTGAAAGCAGAGGGCCAATGGAAATGTACCAGCTGTATAGCGGTACCACACCAATGTGTTCCTGAGGCCATGGGATCTGCCTATATAAAGGCAACGGCTGTCAATCAAATCATCAAGTCGACAAGTCGTGATCAAGTAATAAGTAATTAAGGCCTTACGAGTAACCTTAAGAAACTTATCAAGGAAACACAAGAAACAACAGCAAAATTGAGAACTATACAGGCCTTACGAGTAACCTGCATAGCTTCACTCTATTATAACAAGTCCTTAGACAAGGATACCAAGCACCGTACCCAAGCCAAAGTAAAGTTGAGAGAAGCAAAGCAATCTTCAACAAATTTAGCGGAAAGGGTACAGAGGTGTATCACAAACGATACAGATCAAGGCAATAGCCAGCAACGGCTACAGAAAGACACGAACAGGACAACGAGGGACTCCAAGTAACTCACCAACGCCACCCGAGCCCAGCACTGCCATCGAAAAACCGTCATATCCAACCAACTCCATTAACGATTTGAATAAATGTACAATTAACATCGGCAATCGAAATCGAGTGTGTTTTAATTTCACCGGGGCACAAAATAAATTTGTTGTGCCGAACCTAGCCCAAGAGATATCGTAGATATCCCGAAGGACGAAAAAGGATCGTTACAACTGGCGCCCAACGTGCTATACTGGTGAAATTTTAACAAAACAAAAGTGTAAAATTGTAAAGAAAACATTCAAAATGGGGAAAGGATGGATTTATCACATGAAGAAGGAGGATCTGTTACAGACAGGCCAAAGGATCGGGATCGAGATGACCGGTACAGTGGAGGAAATGAGGAAACAGCTAGGCGAATGGGTAGAAAGGAATGAAACGGACCCAGACTGGAAGGAGGAAATAAATAGATTGGAAACAAAGTACTCGAAAAATATAAAAATGAAAACAATAGCAAGCACATCAAAAACATGCGAAAGTGAGGCTGAGGAATTCCAGAAAATAAACATCGCCACACTAGCAATCCCACCATATTTACCACCAAGATGGGGGAAGCGAAGGAGCCCTAGATAGCACAGAAACAAAGAGGGACATAAGGAGACAAACGATAGACCCCAAGAAAACGGTACCACAGGCAACAAACAGGACCACTGAATACGCCAAGGTGGCAAAACAAGTGAGGGAATGGACATTCAGGTTCGACGGCAATTCCAGACCACTAGAGTTCATAGAACAGATCGAGTGGTCAGCAGACATGTATGGCATCGAGCTGGACATGATCCCAAGAGCAATGCCAGAACTACTGAAAGACAAAGCACTCAAGTGGTACGCCGCAAACAACAAGCAGTGGCGATCGTGGAAGGAGTTCGTTGAGGGCTTCAAGAAATACTTCCTGCCAAGAGGATTCTTCAACAAATTGGCGGATCAAGTGAAAAATCGCAAACAAAACAGAAACGAGTATTTTAAGGATTATATGATCGACATGCAAACAATGATGAGACCCCTCAAAATACCAGAGTACGAACAATTGGAGGTTATATTAGAAAATTGCACTCCAGATTTGAAGATATTCGTTCGGCCGCACAGAGTCAGAAACCTAGATGAGCTGATGCAGTTGGCAGACGAACATGAGATGCTTGAACAAGAACGAGCAGATTTCCATCGCCCAAATAATGCTCAAAGAACACACAACAACCAATCAAGCCACAGAGGAGAAAATAATTACGGGCCAGCAGTCACACAGTGCCGAAGATGCCAAGACAACAGCATGGAGAACAATTCAAGACCAAGCCAAGAAAATAAAAACATCCAAGATGGAAAAGTCTTGAACCCAAACCAGGCATGCCGCAGATGCGGAGGAGCCGGACACTGGGCAAGGGAGTGCAACAATCAGAGACTCATTTTCTGTTGGCAGTGTGGAAGGATTGGGAAAAGAACAAAAGAATGTTGTTGGAATTCGGGAAACGAAAGGCGGTTCCAGCCTATCAGGGGCGAGCAGGGACCCAGCCAACAAGCTCCTCACCACTAATAGGCCAACTAGTAGAGGAAGAGGATCAATTGTCGGCAATCATCGAAGTAGCAGGAGTCCAGATGAAAGCGACAATTGACTCCGGAGCCACGAGTAGTTTCATCAGCAAGCAGATGTTGGAAACAGTGAGGAATAAGGGAAAATGGGAGAACACACACAAACAGGTATACATGGCAGACGGAAAGGTACGAGACATTGAAGAGCAATGGACAGGATACGTGAGATTTGGGGACAAAGAAATCCACATGCCATTCCTGGTCATGCCAGAAGGAATGGATGCGCTAATATTGGGGTGGAATTTCCTCCGGATTATGAACACAGAAATATCGTGTGGTGGCCACAAAGTGCGAATACCGTCAGTAAGGCGAATACAGGGTAGGCGCGTAGAAAGAATATCCATCATGAAGAGTGACCAGCAAGAAATACAAAGCTTTCTGAGTCAGGAATTGAAGGAATTAGGGAAAGTTAAGGGACTGTCAAAGGTGGGGATACATCGCATAACGATGAAGGACGATATCCCAATAAAACAAAGGTATTACCCGAAAAACCCGAAAATACAAGGAGAAATCAATGCAAAGGTCGACGAACTGTTGACAATGGGATGCATAGAACCATCGCAAAGCCCATATAGCTCACCCATAGTGATGGTGAGAAAGAAACAGACAGGCAAATGGAGATTATGCGTAGATTTTAGACAGATTAACGCAAAATCTATAAAGGATGCATACCCAATGCCACGCATCGATTACATCTTGAATCAACTACGCGAAGCAAAATTCATAAGCAGCTTAGATCTGAAGGACGGATACTGGCAGATTCCGTTAGAAGAGAAAAGTAGACCAATGACGGCATTCACAGTCCCAGGGAAGGGGTTATTCCAATGGAAAGTAATGCCATTCGGTTTACACTCAGCATCAGCAACTTTCCAACGCGCACTGGACCAAGTCATTGGCCCAGAAATGATACCAAACGCATTCGCATACCAAGATGACATTGTGATAGTGAGCAAAACAATCGAAGATCACATGAATCATCTACAAGAAGTGTTCAGGAGATTGAAGGAAGCAAACTTGAGAATTAATGCCGAGAAGTGCCAATTCTTTAGAAAGGAGCTAAAATTTCTAGGCCACTTGGTGACAGAAAACGGTATTGCAACGGACCCCGAAAAGGTGGCCGCAATAGCCCAATTAGAACCACCAACTTGCACAAAGGAATTACGCCAGTACTTAGGAGTGGCATCCTGGTACAGACGGTTCGTACCAGGTTTTGCAGCACTTACACACCCATTGAACGAACTACTAAAGAAGAGAACAAAGTGGCACTGGAGCGAGGAGCATCAGGCAGCATTCGATGCTGTAAAGGAAAGGCTGACGAGTGGCCCAGTATTGGCATGTCCAGACTTCACAAAAACGTTTGTGCTCCAGACGGATGCAAGTAACATGGGATTAGGAGCCATATTGGTACAAAACACCGAGGATGGAGAGAGAGTGCTATCATACCTGTCAAGAGAATTAAACCCAGCGGAAAAGAACTATTCGGCAACAGAAAAGGAATGCCTAGCGATAGTATGGGCAATACGCAAACTAAAACCATACCTTGAAGGATACCGATTTAAAGTGGTAACAGATCACATGGCGTTGAAATGGTTGAATAGCATAGAAAGCCCTACGGGCCGTATAGCCCGATGGGCACTAGAACTGCAACAATACGATTTCGAAATAGCATACAGAAAGGGCAAATTAAACATTGTCGCAGACGCTTTGTCAAGGCAACCAATGGAAGGGTGCAAAAGAATAGTAGATAATGGTGCCAGATTAAGACAAGCAAACAACGAGTGTGGGTGGATTCAAGACATAATGGGAAAAATAAAACAACAACCACAGAAATATCCGGATTACATTATAGAAAATAGTCAGGTATACAGGAACATTCCGCACAGAGCAGGCCAAGAAGAAGTGGTAGCTTGGAAACTATGTGTGCCAAAAACACTACGTAATCAAGTAATGGCCGAAAACCACACGGCAACAACAGCAGGGCATACAGGGAGCAGGCGAACTACTGCCAGGGCTGCAGCAAGATATTACTGGCCAGGAATGCAACGAGATATCAGGACATTTGTAGGAAAGTGTACGATATGCCAACAATATAAACCCAGCCAACAGCAGGCAGCGGGAAAGATGCTAACACAAATTCCGGAAGAACCATGGGCTACAGTATGCGCTGACTTTGTAGGACCGTTGCCAAGATCGAAACACGGAAATTCGATGCTACTAGTAATCATTGACAGGTTTTCGAAATGGACAGAACTGATACCGATGCGGAAGGCAACTGCAGAAAGTCTAGTTAAGGCCTTTCGAGAGAGGATACTATCTCGATTCGGAGCTTCAAAAATGGTGATAACGGACAATGGAGTTCAATTCACTAGCAGGATATTCAAAAAAAATGTTAGAAGAATGGGGATGCCAACACCAACTGACAGCACCGTACACGCCACAAGAAAATCCAACCGAAAGAGCAAATAGAACAGTAAAAACAATGATTGCTCAGTTTACGGGGGAAAATCAACGCAACTGGGATGAAAGTTGGCCAGAAATAACTCTAGCAGTGAACACAAGCCAATCAGAGGCAACAGGATTCACGCCAGCGTATATAATACAGGGGCGAGAACCAAGAATGCCGGGTGCACTATACGATAATGTCACCATAGGCACAGGGAAGCAAACGATACCACCAGACGCGAAGGTAAAACAAATGCAAGAGCTGTTCGAACTAATACGGCGAAATCTGGAAACGGCTGCACAGGATCAGGCCCGCCATTACAATCTGAGACGAAGAGAATGGAGACCAGTGATCGGAGCAACGGTATGGGCAAAAGAACACCACCTTTCAAATGCTGCAGAAGGATTCGCAGCAAAGCTGGCACCAAAGTTTGGAGGCCCATATGAAGTAATAGGCTTTGCATCTCCGGTCATATGCAAAATACGGCACAAAGAAACGAAAAAAACCAGACAAGCACACATCAGCCAACTGAAGCAACAAATATGCGAAGAAGCGGATGGCACGAAAAGTGATGAGCAATGAGGATGGACGACTCGAATGACATGGCGGCGAGAAAATCTGCACAGACCGGCCGGCTGGACAGAGAACTCAAAACATGACTTAGAGCTGAAAATCTAAATACGCATCGCATCAGAAACAATTATAGCAAAGTTGCAAACCGCATCGCAGAGCAAAATGAAGATATCGTAACAATGCAAACAATATGCAAGCGTAATAAAAAAAAAAAAACCAGAGATAGAACGATTGGGGACAGCACCAATACATATGCGCACACACCGCGAAAAGAGAGGGGAAAACGCACCCACACAGGCGCATGATGTTACGCACCCACACATACGCACGATATGACGTATGTAGTGGTGAGTCACCGCAATACACATACACATGCGCATGATACTATGCATATAATGGTGGAGCATCTCGGCGTTTAAAATATGCCAAGAGAACAAGGGCAAGGAGGAGAAATCCTAAATATCGGTAAATAGCAAAGAAATGACCGAAAGGCGAGGTTTCATGCGTGCAAGTGTCAGGATCAGGAAACACTCAAAGTTTATCACTCGGCGAGTAAAGTAAACCAAAAAAAAAAAAAAACCAAAAAAGAAATTATGAACGCATTCAATGCAAATTTTGGCCAGGATGAAGGCGTAGCTCGACGAGGTGCGGCACCGCGGGCCAATATGGAGCGCGGTGACTGGCACTGGTCCGATGAGGAGTCCGACGACGATGAGCCGGATATGACTCAAGGTCAGAGGCCAGTGAAACGGCTGAGATGGCCGTGGCTGATGAAGGTGCGGCTGATGGAGTAGCCAGCCCACCTCCACGCGAGCCGATGAGAGATGAAGAGTCCGAACGTGCCATGAGGGAATGCCACCAATGGATGAGTTGGTGGCGCCAGCAGGTCCTGCAGCAGCAAGAGGCGGAGAGGGATCTGCTGGCGTGGGAGCAACAACAACAGCAGCAGCAACAACAGCAACAGCAATAACAACAGCAACAACAACAGCAGCAGCAACAACAACAGCAGCAGCAACAACAGCAACAGCAATAACAACAGCAACAACAACAGCAGTAGCAACAACAGCAACAGCAACAGTAGATAGGGAAAGAAGGGTATAATAAGTAGGATAATTAGATGTAAGTAGAAAAAAAAAAGATGCGGAACGGGCCAAAATAAAAAACAAAAACAATGAAAAGATGCCCTTATCCGACAACAGTTAAGAAAAGATACTCGGTAATCGCCAACATTAGAAGATGCCAATTGGCCAATAAAAGATGCGAGCTGAGTCCCAAAAAAAAAAACAAAACAAGCAAAATACAAGCCAAAACACAAAAGAAGAACACAAAAATAAGAAAAAAAAAACACACAAAACAAGTAAAAACACATGCCGAAGCTACAAAGGCAAACATATTAAATGCACAAATACGAGAATGGAAAATATACATACAGAAAACAAGCACAAGGTACAAGGGACAGGGGAGGGCAAATTCCTCCCGAAGAAGGGGGGAGTGTGAGGAACATTATATAGACAAGAATAATGTCCCCCACAACAAACAAGCTACAACAAACAATCTACAAAAATACAAACACAGCCAAGACACAAACCAAACACACAGTATAAGACCAAGCACAGAATTGGTCATATAAGAGTGAAATCGGCTGTGAATGAGCAAACGTAGCGAGGCCGGCCGAACATGGCCGATCGAACCCCACGCAACCGCTGGCGATTTCGTACAAGCGGGAAGATGCGTGGGAGGCATAATGAAAAACAATTATACATGCACAGGCGACGGGCAGCCAAGTCCAACATGGCTCGATCGAACCGAATCGAACCCCATGCAACCGTTTGGCGATTTCGTACAAGCGGGAAGATGCGTGGGAAGCATAACAAATATGAGTGGCTGTATAAGAGTAAATGAAGCCGGGCTTGAAGACACAATTGCATGTGAAAAGGGGGCATTGGCCTCATTTGACAAATTAAGAGCATGGAGAGGCAAATAAATGCATGCATTAGCATACATATAGGTCACACGTACACTATGCGTGAGACGGCGAGAGAGAATACCGGTGGCCAATGGGCCGCGCTATGCATACGTCACGCTCATGAGAGCGAAAGCGGTAAATTGCAAGCGCCAAAAGAAGTTCGTGAGCGAGTGAAAACGAAAGTGAGGGCCAAGCAAGCCCGAAAGACGGGTGCGGGGAATGCTTGGTACCGAAATGAAACCAAGTGAGGGCTATGCTTATGAAACGGGGAGTAGGGGGGAGAGCAAAGAAATTGTAAACGAAAATGGTTTGTGGATTTGTGAGGGGAATATGCAAGCCGAAGGGGGAGGGATGAGCCATGGGGAAGCCCTCTATCTAATAGATACGAGATGCACATGAAAGCGTTTTGCGTGGGGAATTAAACAATGTTATATATTAAAGTAATCAAGCTAATTATGTTTAAACATTAATTTAGTTAATACAATTAGCATATATGTATGTAGATGATAATATTGAGTAAATGTGGGTGAATTTGGGTATGACGAGTGGATCAAAGGGAGCGACGGGCGACGGCAGCGTTGGCAGAGAAAGCAGAGAGAGTCAACGGGATACGGAGGGCGGCCAATAGAAAGGCGACGCCAATGCGAGAAAGTGATGCAAGTCAAGATGTACAAACAAGAAAGACAAGGACAAGGCGTAAATGGGCGCTCAGCCACAATGAAAGTAGTTATATGCGCCAAGGATTTACGGGACTTTCACCACGCATAGCAACAAATGGATGCGTGGGTGAAAGCAGAGGGCCAATGGAAATGTACCAGCTGTATAGCGGTACCATACCAATGTGTTCCTGAGGCCATGGGATCTGCCTATATAAAGGCAACGGCTGTCAATCAAATCATCAAGTCGACAAGTCGTGATCAAGTAATAAGTAATTAAGGCCTTACGAGTAACCTTAAGAAACTTATCAAGGAAACACAAGAAACAACAGCAAAATTGAGAACTATACAGGCCTTACGAGTAACCTGCATAGCTTCACTCTATTATAACAAGTCCTTAGACAAGGATACCAAGCACCGTACCCAAGCCAAAGTAAAGTTGAGAGAAGCAAAGCAATCTTCAACAAATTTAGCGGAAAGGGTACAGAGGTGTATCACAAACGATACAGATCAAGGCAATAGCCAGCAACGGCTACAGAAAGACACGAACAGGACAACGAGGGACTCCAAGTAACTCACCAACGCCACCCGAGCCCAGCACTGCCATCGAAAAACCGTCATATCCAACCAACTCCATTAACGATTTGAATAAATGTACAATTAACATCGGCAATCGAAATCGAGTGTGTTTTAATTTCACCGGGGCACAAAATAAATTTGTTGTGCCGAACCTAGCCCAAGAGATATCGTAGATATCCCGAAGGACGAAAAAGGATCGTTACACACCCTTTAAGAAAACAAGGGAAATTACCCAAGTTGACGACAAACATTATATTGAAACAAACCGAGGTAGACAAACAACACACTACAAATCGAAATTCAAAAAGAAAAAGAAAACTCATCAAAGTAAATATACTAATTAATTTCAGAGATCCCAACATTACTATTTCTACTCTTATCAATGGTACACTCGACGCATAATCAAAGCATTGAAATTAATCCCATAAAGGCACCTAATGGATATCTTGTATTCAAAACAGGAACCATGGATTTACCCTCAGATTTCGAATATCATTATTTAACTGTAAACTTAACCAATATACAAACCACTTACAACAACTTGGTTGAGCAGTCAGAACCATATAAAAACATAGTCCACATTCAGTATTTAGTCGAAAAATTAAATCGCGAAATGAACGGCATAAAAATAATAAAAAGAAATAAGCGAGGACTTATTAACATAATAGGCACAGCACATAAATATCTTTTCGGCACCTTAGACCAATACGATAAAGAAGAACTTGAAGAAAAAATTGATAGTCTATCAGCAAATAGCGCCCAAAATAATGAACTTAATCATATCATTGAAGCAGTCAACAAAAACATAGAACTCCTAAATAATCTTACTATTCAACAGGATGCAGACAAAAAACTAAATATACTAATGTTCAACTTAGAGCATTTTACAGAATACATAGAAGACATAGAGTTAGGAATGCAGTTGACAAGACTAGGAATATTTAATCCAAAACTTTTAAACCATCAAGAAATATTTAACATAAATACAGAAAAACTTTTAAACATAAAAACATCTACTTGGTTAAAATCAGACACAAATGAAATATTAATAATTTCGCATATACCTAGACAAATATCTAAAACATCGCTATTCAAAATTATATCCTATCCAGATGAAAATAATAACACTTTAACAGAAAACATTCAAGAAACTTACTATATTCAAAATAATAAAATTTATGCAAAATCAACCAAAAAACAAGAAATAAATGAGTGTATAGTTGGCATTATTACACAAAAACCAGCAGAATGCAAATACACAAAGATGTTCAAAACCAATTCAATTAGTTATGTAGAACCAAATATTATCGTAACTTGGAACTTGCCCAAAACAAATTTAAAACAAAATTGTAACCAAAATAAAATATTCATAGAAGGAAATAATATAATAAAAATATACGACTGTGCTATGCAGTTAAATGAAATATCAATAGTAAATACATTACAAGATTATACCCAAAATATTTATGTAACCAACAATGTAACAAAACTAAAACCAATCTCTTATATCCAAGCTAAACAAATTATTTCCGAAAAAACTGCGTATAACAAAATATTTAACATCATAACTACCACAACATTTATAATTACAATAATAAGTTTAACCCTATATCTTATCTATAAATTTAAGTCAATATCAAAAAAAATAATTATTACACAAATTAAGAATGAAACTGACTCAGCTTTTGACAATCCCGTTTTACATGAATTGTCCCCATCCAAAGAAATTTCACTTGCAACACAGCAAGCACATCCAACTCTATACCCTGTATTTCCCGCCTGAGCACAGGCTATTTTCTACGTGTTGGGGGGAGTAATATATCCGCCACTCCATCCACTCACACCACTCAATTTCCCACTCCAATCACCCACATAACTTGATCCCCCCTTTAGTCTAGAAAACAGCGGATGTTTACTGCAAGCGAGACTAAACAAAAAATCCTATAAACAAATGTCCCCAAAAATCTTACAAGCGTGAGAACGCTTAGTTAGCAAAAATCAATAAGCCAATCAAAATCCAGATCCCTTGTCACCAGATAAAAAGCTCCCAATACTAATATCAAAAGCTTTTTAACCGAACTTTAATCATATCTGTATGAATAATCATAAGTTAGTTCTTAAGACGCTTTGTTTCAATAAAGATCGTTTTTGAGTCTCACCAATCCAAATTTTTTTAATCAATGAAAGAATCGGATTTATAACTATATGTATATAAAATTTTTTTTATGGATTCATCTATTATCGAAAATATATTCATATGATTTCGAAAAGAAAAGAGAGAAAGAAAATTTGTCTAAGCAGACACAAACTAAAACACAAAAAAAAAAAAAATTTTTTTTTTCCTAATATACACATTTACCTTACCCTTATTTTACCTTTAATTAATTAACTAATGATTATTAATAACTCCATAATATTACGTTATTCTCTAAAATGGGGAGGTGTAGTATATTCATACAAATAATCATTCAGTACAATGAGCTCAACTTGTAACACTCTGTTGCAAGTATAAACAATTAAACATATACGCACTAAAATATAATTGTGCACTTGAATATGTTTATATATATACATTGATGTATGTACATAAACATATTCACATAAATCTACAGCTAAGCATGATCATATATGTATGTACATTTGTATATGCACATACATATATTCACATAAGCAATGTATGCACAAGCGTAACATGAGCTAGAGCCAGGCCAAGCGCTCCAACAATATGTATGTATGTACTGACACTCTCCCTCTCTTTTGTAGCTGTCGCATAAGTCGCAGCATAAGAATATATATGTAAACTTAGCTTAAGCAAAATAATAATTTGAAATAAAGAATCATTCTAAAAACGACTATGAACGGACACTGACGTGTTCATCTTGGATATACTATTTTTATCAAAGGAACCCGGTCTTGGTATATACATATATAACACTTTACACAGTGGTAAAAAGCTCAATTTTTTTGACTTTATGTAAAAAAAATAAGGGGTTTTGTTTAATTTAACTAATTTTTTTCAATTGTTAACTGTTTAATAGGTATTTTTAAATCAAATTATAAAAAACAGAAACAAAAACAATAAGGGTGAAACTTAAAAAACAACAAAAACTTTGATTACACATATTTGACACTGTCAAGAAACTCTACACATTTTGTTCTCTTCATCGGTTTTGCTCTCATTCTAAGAAATAACGGGGCTTTACCGTTAACTATGCTTTTAGAATCGCTATGAATCTCTATTTTTGTGTTTATTCTTCACTTTGTGCGAGATTTGGCTGAGTACACATGAAAAAAGGATTTAAAATTTTGATTAACAATGCCGGGAAAGAGATTAAGCTTCGATGTTGTCCAATTGATCTTGTACAATCGGCAGTTGGGCAAATCAGTTCCAGAATTAGTGGAAATGTTTTCCGTGTCGAGAAAAACAATATACAACGTTCTCAGTCGCGCGGAAAACGAGGGAAGACTTGAAGCAAAGGGTGTAGGTGGCCGGAAACAAATCATATCTGATCGGGAAAACCGCCTTATGATGCGAAAAATCAAAGCAAATCCCCAAATTTCGACAAGAACTCTTGCCAAGGAGCTTAAAGAAGAGTGTGACGTGGATGTGTCCCACGAAACGGTCCGTCAGGCCATTCTTCGGCATGGGTATTCTTCGAAAGTGGCACGTAAGAACCCTTGCTGTCCTCAACCAATGTGGAAAAGCGCTTCTCTTTTGCTCTTACTATGCTTAGGCACCCAGAGGAGTATTGGAAGGATGTTATATTTTGCGACGAGACCAAAATAATGTTGTATTACAACGAAGGTCCGCTCAAAGTATGGCGAAAGGTCTCTACAGCTTACGATAAAGCAAATATCATTCCAACAGTCAAATTTGGAAAACTGTCGGTTATGGTTTGGGCCTGCATATCCAGCCAAGGAGTCGGTGAACTGGTATTCATTGAAAACACCATGAATGCCGAGCAATATCTGCAAATTTTAAAGTCAAATTTACACCAAAGTGCAACCAAATTTGGCTTTATGACCGAAAATCGGCCAACTTTTAAATTTTACCAGGACAACGATCCAAAACATAAGGAGTTTAATGTACGCAATTGGCTGCTTTACAACTGCGGAAAGGTCTTGGAAACACCACCCCAAAGCCCAGATCTCAAGCCAATCGAACATGCGTGGTCCTATTTAAAGAAAAAGGTTGGAAAAAGGAATCCAACAAACCGTGGACAGCTAAATGCTTTTGTAATGGAAGAGTGGCAGAAGATACCCCTAGATTATATTCAAAACTTGGTCAACTCTATGAAAAGAAGACTTCTACATGTACATACTGCTAAGGGGGCCATACTAAATACTAAGTTTTTAAAAATTAGCTATAGTTAGTTTCACATTTTAAGTTTAGAACAAGATATATGAAGTGTGTAAAGAGTTTCTTGACAGTGTCAAATATGTGTAATCTAAGTTTTTGTTGTTTTTTAAGTTTCACCCTTATTGTTTTTGTTTCTGTTTTTTATAATTTGATTTAAAAATACCTATTAAACAGTTAACCATTGAAAAAAATTAGTTAAATTAAACAAAACCCCCTTATTTTTTGTACATAAAGTAAAAAAAATTGAGCTTTTTTCCACTGTGTAAAGTGTTTCTTGACAGACTGTATGTATGTCAAACATGTGCACTAAAAAGTGCACAAACAACATAGGCACACTTGTAAAGCTTGCAGCGATCAAAGCAAGCTTTTAATGGAGAAGTTCTAAAAAGCTCGAATAAAGTTTACAGAGCTTGCAAGCATACAGAAAGCTATCTGATCATAGCAAGCTTAACAAGATCAAAGTTGCCCAATAACGAAGTTTAAATTAATAAGCAAAATAACATAATTTTTTTTTTTGAAAATAATTAAATATTAAAAAATTAAATCTAAAACATATTGAAAAAAAAAACCAAAAAAAATAATTTATATTATAGTACAAAAAAAAAAAAATGAAATACTGATATAACGAATTTAATTTTGGGGAATTATTTAGTAATATTTAGTATGGCATAAAGATAAAACCAAAAGTAACAAAATTTCAAATGGACTAGATCATAGAAATATTAAAAAAAAGTTTCAGAAAGCGTACAAGTGCATAAATACGGCAATTTATATACACGCTCAGACCATTAATAAGCACCTTGAAACTTTCTTTGAGAGTTAAATAAAATAAAGAATATCAATATAGACATAAGCAGTGAATCAAGTAGTAAAACCTTCACTGAGCTAATATACAGTTTAAATAAAGAACTAATAAGTAAAACAACTAAACATAATATAAAATTCACAATACCAGTAGATTCGAATCTAGAAGCAACTTTTGAACCTCTAGTAGCAAAAGACACCGAAGAGCCAGGTGTAGAAAATAACAGTTAACGTCAAGAATGTCTCGACCACGAGTTACTTTAACGCCCGAAAGTTTTACCGATACAAAAATAGAACATTCAGCACGAATTGATTTTAAAATTATTTATTACAAACTGAGTATAGAATAATTATAATGGTGTTTCTTAGATACAACAAATTATAAAGTTGATCCATATATATTAAGCCCTAAGGCTCCTAGCCTCGAGCTTCGTTTCGTGCCAATTATCGGATGTTTATTTTAACGTATCGTTCCTGTGCAATTTTCTTCTATACTGACGCCTCGTCTCACTTCTTAGAGCTGGTTTCTGCCTCGATAAGTCAGGGTTGCATTCAGGTCGATACATACTAAGTCTAAAGGGAAAACGATCAGGGCTACCTAAATTCAGGGCATTGGCAGTAACGTACCGCCTCCACAACATCCCGCCTACCGTAAAACTACTCGGGAGTTTTACCCAAAACATTTAATACAGCAAGCTTAGACACTGGTCGTTTTAAAATTCCGGCATTTGTTTGTACTTCAGCAACTCGTATTAGCCCATCTCTTGCTGGAATAACTTTCACGATGGTTCCCCTTTTCCAGCTTGCCCTTGGTTGGTTTTCGTCACATATTATGACTAAGTCTCCCATCTTGATGGGTCGAGTCGGTGCGAACCACTTTGTTCGCTTTGTCAGAGTTGGTAGGTATTCCCTTATCCATCGTTTCCAAAACGTATTTTTTAATTGTTGTCAAATCCTATATTGTTTTCGATGACAAAAGTTGTCTTCCTCTCCAGGGGTTTGTGTCGAATTGGTTGTGCCAAGCAAGAAATGATTAGGTGTTAATGGACCTGGATCGTCTTTATCCACTGGAATGTGTGTAAGTGGTCTGCTATTTATGATATTTTCCGCTTCGATAAGCAAACTTCTAAGTGTTTCAACCTGGGGCGCCTTGTCTTGCAATGTTATTACCAAAACCTTTTTAACTGACTGAACTAGGCGTTCCCAACATCCTCCTGAACTTGGGTTTGCTGGACAATTGAACTTCCATTCTATGCCTTTATTTGCCATCTCTTCAGCGATGTAGTTCCAGTCAAATAGGTCTTTGACTTCCCTTATTAGACGATCAGCTCCAACAAAATTTGTTCCCATATCCGACCGTATTCTGATTGGTATACCACGCCTGTTTACGAAGTTTCGAATACATAAAATACATGCGTCTGTAGACAAATCCGCTGCTAATTCCAAGTGTATAGCTCGTATGGTAAGGCACGTAAATAGAGCCACCCATCGTTTTTCATGTCGACGGCCGATCGTTACAGTAACTGGCCCAAAATAGTCAAGTCCTACATAGGAAAACGGTCTTTGGTAAGGAGTGACACGATCGGTCGGTAACTGACCCATCAGAGTCGCTTGCGGTTGAATTTTTCTATTTTTACAAAACTGGCAAACTGTTTTTGCCCTTTTTACAGCAGCTCGCAAGCATATTATCCAAAATTTTTGACGAATCTCAGTGATAATGAGTTCATCGTTTTGATGGTGGAATCTCTCGTGATACGATGTTACTATTAAATTAGTTAGTTTGTGTTTTTTGGGTAATATGATAGGTTGACGAGCACTTTGCGATAGTGCTGTTGCATAGTCAAGCCTACCATTGACCACTAAGATCCCGTCGGCATTCATCGTAGGAGTTAAAGAGAAGATGCTACTTTCATTTGATACGCATGAATTTGCTTGTAAATCAGCTAGTTCCTTATGATAGATTTCCTTTTGCATGATTTTTACTAATGTATTTTCTGCATCTTGCAATTCCCGCGAAGAAAGTGCTGTTACATCATTATCACATTGACGTTTCAATATCCATTGTTTAAATCTCAATATCCATCCCATTGTTCGCTTCAGTTTCAAATACTTAGAAAATCTGTTTAGGTCAATAATATTTTCAACAGAAGTTGTTAAATATACCCGTTTTACTTCAGAGGAATCGTTTTCAACGTAGATCTTTTCCTATACTGGCCAGCTAGATTAATCCTTCAATAAAAATTCGGGGCCTCTTGTCCAAATATTACCTGGCTCGTACTTAATTTTTACCTTTGTTCTCGTGGCTTTATCGGCAGCATTTAAATGTGTTGGAACCCATCGCCAATCATTTTTGTTTGTTGTTTCCAGTATTTCATTTATACGGTGAGCCACAAATTGTTTATATTTCCGATGATCTGATTGAATCCAAGCTATGACAGTCTTTGAATCCGACCATAATGTATATTTCTGTACGTTAACAGAATGACTTTCCAGTATCAGAGTCTTAAGTCGGGTACCTACAACCGCTGCCTGAAGCTCTAATCGGGGAACAGATAAAGTCTTTATTGATGCGCATCTAGTTTTTCCCGCGACGAAAATTGTTTCGATAAGTCCATCAAGTATTATTCTCCAATAACCAACGGCAGCAAAGGCTTGTTCACTAGCATCTACAAAAATATGCAATTCTATGTTAGCTTGAGATGACATAAAATTTCGAGAGTAACATCTGTTTAATCTAAAACTCTTTACATTTTCGATTTGTAAGACCCAATTTTTGAAACGAATAAATAATTCTTCTGGGATCAAATCATTCCAGTGAATGCCTGACCTCGAGACATCCTGAATCAATATTTTTTCATGAATCGTCAGGTCGGCTAACATCCCTAATGGATCATAGATAGACATGACCAAGCTTAGAAGCTGCCTCTTTGTTGGACAATTTTCAGCTTTAAGTATGCTTTGTTCCACGCGATTCATTTTTAAGTCAAAAGTAAATTGGTCTATGTCGTTGTACCAATACATGCCCAATACCTTATCGACAGCCTTTTTATCCATACTTACTGGTAACTTATAAGTTTTATTTTTCTCTTCTTTATTCAATTTGTTTTGTACCCACTTCGAGTTTGAAACAAAGCCTCTTAGTTCAAAGTGAGCTAATTCATGCACCCTTTTTATACCATACACCCATAGGGTGAAATGGTATATTAAAGTCGCCAAAATGTATGTAACAGGCAGAAGGAAGCTTCTCCGACCCTATAAAGTATATATATTCTTGATCAGGATGAACAGCTGAGTCGATCTAGCCATGTCCGTCTGTCCGTCCGTCCGTCCGTCAGTCCGTCCGTCCGTCCGTATGAACACGCAGATCTCGGAGACTATAAGAGCTAGAGCCACCAAATTTGGTATGTATACTCGTGTATTATGTACATATATAGAGTTAATTGGAATTTCGGCCACGCCCCCTTACGCCCCCAGGAATCACATAAAACTATTTTTCTTAAAAAGTATAACAGCTAGAGACATCAAATTTAGTTTGTATACCCGTTTAGTTAGCGCGCAGAAATTTATTGTTCAAACTTTTTGCCACGCCCCTTTACGCCCCCAGGAATCACATAAAACTGTTTTTTTTTAAAAGTATAATAGCTAGAGACATCAAATTTGGTATTCTGACTAGTTTAATAGATGCGCAGAAACTGGCTATTTAAAAATTTTGCCACGTCCACTTTCGCCCCCGCAAATTAAACAAAACTGATTTTTTCAAAAACGAACAAAGCTAAAGTCACCAAATTTAGTATGTATACTGGATTAGTATGCGCGCAGAGTATATATATTTTCATATTTTGCCACGCCCACTTCCGCCTCCATAATTAAGAAAAAACCGATTTCCTCCTGTAGTTTTTTGACTATCGCAATTAAATTCAGCAGACCAATTAATCTTATCTATTTCTACAAAACTACAAAACCTTTATTGAAATCGGACTAGAAACATGCAAAATATGCGTATGAACGTATTTTACTACTCGGTCCACAAGGCCAGAATTGGCCGTTGGCTAGTAGCGGCGCTAGAGTGCTCGTGTGTTCGTAGAGTGAGCGAGATAGCACATACTATGAAACATGTAAAAACAATTTAATAGACATACATTTGGTTTTCGAAATTTGAAATATTTGTTTCACCTGGTGTATGGTATACCCAAGTCGACGAGTCGACTTACTTGCTTCATTACTTCAGAGCTTATGTCGTATGCCTTTTGCTCAGATACAAAGCTTGCTACAAAGTCATCAACGTAATGATTATTTTGTATTGCATCAATTACTTCCTTTGAACTCGTACTGTTTTGCGCGTTTATATTTTTTACATATTGAGCACAACACGGAGAACAAGTGGCTCCGAATATCATGACCGTCATCTTATAAGTATCGACTTCTCTTGTTGTGTCACCATGTCTCCATAAAAACCGTAAGCAATCCTGATCTTCCTGTCGAACTCGCACCTGCAAGAACATTTCCTTGATATCTGCACAAACTGCCACTGCTCCTTGTCGAAATTGGAATAAAATTTGAGTCAATGGCGGATTTTCATCGGGTCCTTTTAATAATCTTGAATTCAATGAAACTTCTTCGATTGAGGCTGCTGCGTCGAATACTAGACGTAGCTTTCCTGGTTTGTTCACGTTGTAAACGGCGAAATGAGGTAGATACCATGTCTTAGAACTGGAACACAAGTTTGAAGTTTTGTCATTTTGACGGCATATCCTTTCTTCACAAAGTCCATAATGGCTTCATCGTAGGTCTTTACGCTATTTGAGCGAATAATTTTATGCTCTATTAATTGGAGTCTTTTCAAAGCCATACTGTAACTGTCGGGAAGATTTAATGTTTCTTTTGACCATAACAATCCGGTTTCATATTCTCCTTCTAATTTTACAGTTGTGTTTTGAAGTATCTCTTTAGCTCGAATTATGTCAGCGGACTCTACAGACTTAAAATACGGCCGTACTCCAAAATTCTCAGTTGTGAAATAATCTGCCATCAAATCGTGCATTTCCCTGTTCATTTGGTCCTCCAAAGAATTCGCATGAAATACTGATGTCACTAACGGGCTTGTATTAGAATGGTCTGCTCTTGATCCAAAAATCACCCATCCCAAAGGTGTTTTTGATGCCACTAGTCTTGGACCGATATCAACGCTTCGGGTAGTCTTGACCAGGTGGGTATTATCTATGCCGATCAGTATTGTTGGTTTGGCATCTGTGTAACTTGCTATTGGGAGGTTCGCAACTCGAATATACTCTTCCGCTAATGTTTGATGATCCATTGATTGTAGACGTAATTCCAGATCAGGGATTGTAGTGCCTTTTAACTGTAACCAATTTTTATTTCCATTAATACCTCTTATTTTTAGATGACATACTGTCGTATTCAAGTTAATGGCATGATTCTTAATCCAATTTAATGTTAACCGACCCATGTTTTCTTTTACCCCTAGCTTTTTAGCTAAATTCTCATTAATTAACGTTACGTTGGAACCCTCGTCCAAAAACGCGAACGTTTTAACTAATGTATTCTGCGGACCCATTAATTCGACTGGCAGGACTTTAACTAACAACCTTTTCATGCTAGATTTGACTGTATGTGTCGCTGCTTCTGCTTTATCTTCTTCTACCGTCTGTCTATTAGGGTTGTGCAACGATTTGTGATGTGAACTCCTGCAGCCACTGATGTTACATCTTCGTTTGAACTTACAGGATATCATATTGTGGTTGCGTTTTAGACAGCTGAAACAAACCCCTAATTTCTTGACCATGTTCCACTTTTACATATACATCGCATTCAGACAAAGAGTGGTCACCATTACATTCGGTGCAAACTTTTGTATATTTCTTATCCTTCTTTTGATATTCGCCAGTATTTGTTTGCATTACCAGTTTTGGATTGTGACGACAATCACCTTTTGAAGTGGGCCTGTTCGAAGTTGTCATTAATGTTACCTTCGCAATCGTTCTTGCTATACTATTTAACCAATTACTAAAATCCATCAAATTGGCGTATGGATATATTTGAGATGAAAACTCTTGCCACTGCATGCGTTTTGACATTGGCATTTTTGAATCTAATTGATCCAGCAAAGATGGATTTTGCAGGTGTAATACTGCATTTGAAGATTGCAAAAATATGACCAAATTTTTTACCTTTGTGGCAAATGGAATCATCCTTTCTAGATTATTCTCTGGGATTTGGGGTATATCATTGACCATTTCTAGCTGACTTTTAATAAGCAACTCTGGTCTTCCGTACATAAACTGTAGGTGCTCGATAATATGTGGCACGTTTGCCGGATTCACTAATAGCCCTTTTACCTCCTCTTTTGCCGCTCCCTTTAAGATTTTCTGTAAACGTATTACATTTTCCAGTTGAGTGTAACCATAAGCAGCGGAGGATTCTATGAACATTGTAATAAATACTGGCCAATCTTCTGCCCTACCACTAAATTCTGGCAGATCCATAATTCTGTGCCCCGACATATAATTATGTGGGTATTGTCCCTGACTAGCCTGACCAACCCGAACGCAACCCGTAACATTACCAGACTCACCCGTACCAACATTAATGGGGAAAGGTTCGTAGGCACCAGATATTCCGGTTGTAGTTTTAAATGGCGTTTTGTTTTGTGTAGCACCATCATCGGTAGCACCCTGTGTGCCACTCAAAGCATTAATAATAATAATTTGTTTAGGGCAACTAAATAAAAATAAAATTCAAAACGTCACATTTGGCGGCCCTTTGCAGAATGTTTAAGAATAAACATGGTGTTCATCTGAAGCGGCTTCACCAAATCAGATGCACTAAAGAAAACATAATACAACTGTACTTTTGTCACAAACAAGTAATCTAGCATATGACTAGAATTACAATCAGCCACACACATTGTAGAAAAACACTTGTAATTCTAAACTAACCCAAAATATCACAACGGCAGGATGTCAAGTGGCCGAAGCCGTGCCCAAAAATAATAATAATTTTCAACCCCCGAAATCTTGGGTTTGAGTCTCATTAGAATAAGATATTTTAAGAACAATTGTTACCTCCTAGAGCCTAAGATTCCCTATATAAACTCAATACTTGTGTTAATAAAATCAGTTCATATTTTGAATTCAACGAATGAAGATTGGGTTATTCTTCTCCTCCGGAATCCCTATTCATTTTGGTCCTTCGAGAAAAAGGAACTCTGTAGTTTTCCCCCACCAGTGGTAAGAGACTCAGAGAATGAATCAGCTCCTTAAGAGTTTGAGATCTAATGCAAGTGTAAATGCTTAGACCAGCTAAAGGTAGCAAAATAAAAAACTCTTGTTTTTCCCCACCAGTGGTAAGAGACAGAGTATAAAATTAAAGCAAAATATTGCTTAATAAATAAAAAGTGCGTGCGACCGAGTATATAAAGGCAGTTTGGCTAGTCGAGCAACTGCAATAATTTCGGCGGCGGTAAAAAAAAAAGAACAATATAAAGTTCGTGTGTGGCGTATTCGAAGCCCTAATATCGAAAAAAAAAAAAAAAAAAAAACAAAAAGAAACAAAAATAAAGTTAACTAGTGTATAGTTATATACATATGTACACTATATGTAGTTGCTAGTCGGCAACTACCAACAGCAGCAGAGCAACAAGATAGTTGCAAAGAAGAGGCTGGAAAAGTTCCAGTATAAGAAAATCTGGATCCAGTATAGGCCCTGGACAACAGCAGCTGAGCGACGAAACAATAAAAAATAAAACGGCGAACTCTACCCATTGGCGGACAAGCAGCAGCAAACAGGATCATCAGATAAGATATAAATTAAAATAGTCATAAGTACTTACATCAACCTATATATTTTAATATTATCGATATCCAAATATACGCATAAGTTAAAATGTTCACAAATAAGGCTGCAAAAGTGTTAGAGAAGCAGGCAGGGTTACATGCCAGGTTAAGGCAGTTGGAAGCACTAGATCCTAGAAGCATAACTAACAAAGTTGTAGAGGAAGTAAAAGAGATAAGGAATCAATGGATACCTAATAACAAAAAATTGATTGAGACTGCTCCAAATTTAGATCATGATTATTTCAGAAATAAAATACATGAAGAAGCATTAACGATAGTTGCCAAAATTATAGCCATAGGAGAGTCAGAAAAACCAGGCACTAGTAAGTCGGTGTGCGTTGAAGCGGAGGCAAACATGTCAGAGATAGTTGATGATAGCATAGGAGAGTCGCGCGGGAATGCGACCTCCAGTAATGAAAACCCTAAGCTTAACCAGGAGATATTTATGGATAGAGTCCGACAGCTCCAGGAATATTTGGAGGTAGTAGAGTTGAAGTCAACAGGCAATGGGACATGGACATTATATATTAATAAAATCAATTATTTATGGGAGAAAGTTCAGGCGTGCCAGGTACTGACAAGTAATGAAAGATTTAAGAATACTATGGATGATTTAGAATTCGATGTCCGGAATTCTCTATCAGCGTTAGAAATGAAATTGAACAATAAAGAAAATTGTAAGAGTGAGAATGTTACCGTGAGAGGCGAATTACCGGTGTTGCCCAAGATTCAGGTACCCACATTTGCTGGAGAGGCTAGAGAATGGGACCTGTTTGTGGAGTTATTTACAGAATTAATTGAAAAAAGAGAAGATTTAAGTATTGCTCTCAAGTTTAATTATTTAAAATCCGCGTTAAAGGGCGAAGCAAGGAGCATGGTAGCTCATCTATTGTCAGGTTCAGCTGACAATTATAGTGCCGCTTGGGAACTGTTAACCAAGCGGTATGAAAATAATCGCAGGGTATTTTCCGAACAATTAAATCGGATCGTTGATTTACCGATGATCAACAATGAATCCGCAAAAAGCATAAAAGGAGTAATTGACATAGTTAATGAGTCAGTACACTTAATTAAAATTAAAACAAATTTGTCCGATGAAGTGGACATAATATTTGCACAAATGCTACTAAGGAAAGTTGACAGAGAGACTCTACAATTATATGAGAGTCAGATCAGAAAAACCAGGCAAATACAATTGCTATCGGATGTCATGGAATTCTTGGAGCAAAGATATTGCTCGCTAAGTGCCGTGAGAAAGGAAGATAAAAAACCATTAGAAAAAACGTCGGCTGTGGGGTTTAAAGACAGTTGTCCGATCTGCAAAGGCCCCTGGCATAACGCACTTCAGTGCTATAAGTTTAAAGCGCTAACACCTATAGAAAGGCTGGAAATAGCAAAAAAAGTACAATTGTGCACACGATGCTTGAAGCATTCAAGCAACAAGAGATGCAATAATGAAATGGTCTGCTCATTTTGCAGCAGAGGACACCATACGTTACTCCATTATGAAGAAAATCAGGAGAGCGTTAATACCTGTGTAACGGCACAACAAAAATTGTTGGCCACAGCACTAATACAAATTAAGAAAATAAATGGAGGGTTTCAAACATTAAGAGCTTTGGTTGATTGTGGTTCTCAGAGTACTATATTATCTGAAGAAGCCGCTCAAATATTGAAATTACGTAAAATTAAACAATATACAGAGATAAGTGGCGTGTCCTTAATAAAAGCCAAAAAATCAAAATATAAAGTAAAAATAGATGTGAAGACGCGGAATCCACGGGATAATCTTCTTAATGTTGAGGCAGTTGTGTTGCCAAATTTAATGAAAGCTCTTCCGTTAAAAATAGCAAATGTGGATATGTCAAAATGGCAATCCTACGTACTTGCTGATCCTACCTTTAATAAACCGGGTAGGGTTGACATGATAATAGGGGTAGACGTATATACCCAAATCTTAAAAGGGGGAGTTAGAAAGATAAATGGCCTACTAGGTCAAAATACTAAATTTGGTTGGATCATCTCGGGATGCACCAAATCAAAAATAAATAAATCTGTAGTAGCACCAACAATAGATGTTACAGGTTTTAAAAAGCGTTGGGAGAAGAAAAAAGGTAAATGTGAAAATAAATACAACACAAGTCCAAACAAGCTCATCAACAAAACAAAACAAGAAATAACTTTACGGGCCCCGGCAGGACCTCACCTTAGAGGTAAGATAAAAGCTGAGGTAAAAGAAATAAGTTTATGGCCCCCGGGGAAGAAAAAGTATATATCCCAGAGCCAGTACAAAATGAAAATATTCAGATAGCAAACGTTAAATTAAATAATGATTATCTAAGAAATAGTGTTAAAATAAATTCGGGTAACAAATTGTCCGAGGCTGTATTACAAAAAGGGACAACACTTAATCCGAATAACCACTCAGAATTCAAATACCAGCAAAAGCCACATTGGTTTAAGCCGAGAGGTAAAAGTAGTTGGTCTTTAAAGTCTCCATCATATAAAAAGGCTAGAAGTCAGCACAGTAATACACATCAGGAGTGGGTAGATATCCCGAAGCAAAAATTGTTAAACATTGGGCGATATTAATAAACCAATTTGGAAAATGATACAAACATTGATTTGCTAGGGTTAACTTCTCTTATGTAGCTCGTCATGCTTCTTTAACAACAGTAATCTTACTAAAAATAATATTAATAATAATAATTTGTTTAGGGCAACTAAATAAAAATAAAATTCAAAACGTCACATTTGGCGGCCCTTTGCAGAATGTTTAAGAATAAACATGGTGTTCATCTGAAGCGGCTTCACCAAATCAGATGCACTAAAGAAAACATAATACAACTGTACTTTTGTCACAAACAAGTAATCTAGCATATGACTAGAATTACAATCAGCCACACACATTGTAGAAAAACACTTGTAATTCTAAACTAACCCAAAATATCACAACGGCAGGATGTCAAGTGGCCGAAGCCGTGCCCAAAAATAATAATAATTTTCAACCCCCGAAATCTTGGGTTTGAGTCTCATTAGAATAAGATATTTTAAGAACAATTGTTACCTCCTAGAGCCTAAGATTCCCTATATAAACTCCATACTTTTGTTAATAAAACCAGTTCATATTTTGAATTCAACGAATGAAGATTGGGTTATTCTTCTCCTCCGGAATCCCTATTCACTGTAGGTGCTCGATAATATGTGGCACGTTTGCCGGATTCACTAATAGCCCTTTTACTTCCTCTTTTGCCGCTCCCTTTAAGCTTTTCTGTAAACGTATTACATTTTCCAGTTGGGTATAACCATAAGCAGCGGAGGATTCTATGAACATTGTAAGAAATACTGGCCAATCTTCTGCCATACCACTAAATTCTGGCAGATCCATAATTCTGTGCCCCGACATATAATTATGTGGGTATTGTCCCTGACTAGCCTGACCAACCCGAACGCAACCCGTAACATTACCAGACTCACCCGTACCAACATTAATGGGGAAAGGTTCGTAGGCACCAGATATTCCGGTTGTAGTTTTAAATGGCGTTTTGTTTTGTGTAGCACCATCATCGGTAGCACCCTGTGTGCCACTCAAAGCATGCGGAGCGCCCATTATGGCTCCATGACGTTGTGCGCCGTCTATATTTGCAGCACCCTGTGTGCCACCCAAAGCATGCTGAGCGCCCATTATGGCTCCATGACGTTGTGCACCGTCCAAGTTTGCAGCACCCTGTGTGCCGCCCAAAGCATGCGGAGCGCCCATTATGGCTCCATGACATTGTGCACCGTCTACATATGCAGCACCCTGTGTGCCACCCAAAGCATGCGGAGCTCCCATTATGGCTCCATGACGTTGTGCACCGTCCAAGATAGCAGCACCCTGTGTGCCGCCCAAAGCATGAGTCTTCTCCAATTCTGAAATGCAGTCAGTTATAGACTAGCAATTTTTAAATTAACTATTTCCCTTTGCACTAAATGAATTTCTTGTATTTGTTGTTCTTGTCCATTGTGGATAGCTTCAATTTTTGAACTTTGTGACGCAATTTGTTCTTGCAATTGCGTCATCATTCTTTGCACACTTTCCAAGATATTCGTATTGTCTTCTCTGTCTTTTGGCGCTTTGCTTTTATTGGAAGCGTTTCTTTCTATCTCGCTCTCTCCCGCGGTAGACTCGTTTACCGCCGATTTCGGCGTTTCCTCCGCGTCCATATTGATACGCTTTTTTCTCCCGCGCGTTTTCATTTTATTGCTCATATTTCACATTTCTAGTCAATTCCGACACCATCAAAGCACTTTTACATATTATTTAAGTTAAAATAAAGAATGTTAACGTCAAGAATGTCTCGACCACGCGTTAGAACATTCAGCACGAATTGATTTTAAACTTATTTATTACAAACTGAGTATAGAATAATTATGATGGTGTTTCTTAGATACAACAAATTATAAAGTTTATCCATATATATTAAGCCCTAAGGCTCCTAGCCTCGAGCTTCGTTTCGTGCCAATTATCGGATGTTTATTTTAACGTATCGTTCCTGTGCAATTTTCTTCTATACTGACGCCTCGTCTCACTTCTTAGAGCTGGTTTCTGCCTCGATAAGTCAGGGTTGCATTCAGGTCGATACATACTAAGTCTAAAGGGAAAACGATCAGGGCTACCTAAATTCAGGGCATTGGCAGTAACGTACCGCCTCCACAACATCCCGCCTACCGTAAAACTACTCGGGAGTTTTACCCAAAACGTTTAATACAGCAAGCTTAGACACTGGTCGTTTTAAAATTCCGGCATTTGTTTGTACTTCAGCAACTCGTATTAGCCCATCTCTTGCTGGAATAACTTTCACGATGATTCCCCTTTTCCAGCTTGCCCTTGGTTGGTTTTCGTCACATATTATGACTAAGTCTCCCATCTTGATGGGTCGAATCGGTGCGAACCACTTTGTTCGCTTTGTCAGAGTTGGTAGATATTCCCTTATCCATCGTTTCCAAAACGTATTTTTTAATTGTTGTCAAATCCTATATTGTTTTCGATGACAAAAGTTGTCTTCCTCTCCAGGGGTTTGTGTCGAATTGGTTGTGCCAAGCAAGAAATGATTAGGTGTTAATGGACCTGGATCGTCTTTATCCACTGGAATGTGTGTAAGTGGTCTGCTATTTATGATATTTTCCGCTTCGATAAGCAAACTTCTAAGTGTTTCAACCTGGGGCGCCTTGTCTTGCAATGTTATTACCAAAACCTTTTTAACTGACTGAACTAGGCGTTCCCAACATCCTCCTGAACTTGGGTTTGCTGGACAATTGAACTTCCATTCTATGCCTTTATTTGCCATCTCTTCAGCGATGTAGTTCCAGTCAAATAGGTCTTTGACTTCCCTTATTAGACGATCAGCTCCAACAAAATTTGTTCCCATATCCGACCGTATTCTGATTGGTATACCACGCCTGTTTACGAAGTTTCGAATACATAAAATACATGCGTCTGTAGACAAATCCGCTGCTAATTCCAAGTGTATAGCTCGTATGGTAAGGCACGTAAATAGAGCCACCCATCGTTTTTCATGTCGACGGCCGATCGTTACAGTAACTGGCCCAAAATAGTCAAGTCCTACATAGGAAAACGGTCTTTGGTAAGGAGTGACACGATCGGTCGGTAACTGACCCATCAGAGTCGCTTGCGGTTGAATTTTTCTATTTTTACAAATCTGGCAAACTGTTTTTGCCCTTTTTACAGCAGCTCGCAAGCCAACATTTTTGACGAATCTCAGTGATAATGAGTTCATCGTTTTGATGGTGGAATCTCTCGTGATACGATGTTACTATTAAATTAGTTAGTTTGTGTTTTTTGGGTAATATGATAGGTTGACGAGCACTTTGCGATAGTGCTGTTGCATAGTCAAGCCTACCATTGACCACTAAGATCCCGTCGGCATTCATCGTAGGAGTTAAAGAGAAGATGCTACTTTCATTTGATACGCATGAATTTGCTTGTAAATCAGCTAGTTCCTTATGATAGATTTCCTTTTGCATGATTTTTACTAATGTATTTTCTGCATCTTGCAATTCCCGCGAAGAAAGTGCTGTTACATCATTATCACATTGACGTTTCAATATCCGTTGTTTAAATCTCAATATCCATCCCATTGTTCGCTTCAGTTTCAAATACTTAGAAAATCTGTTTAGGTCAATAATATTTTCAACAGAAGTTGTTAAATATACCCGTTTTACTTCAGAGGAATCGTTTTCAACGTAGATCTTTTCCTATACTGGCCAGCTAGATTAATCCTTCAATAAAAATTCGGGGCCTCTTGTCCAAATATTACCTGGCTCGTACTTAATTTTTACCTTTGTTCTCGTGGCTTTATCGGCAGCATTTAAATGTGTTGGAACCCATCGCCAATCATTTTTGTTTGTTGTTTCCAGTATTTCACTTATACGGTGAGCCACAAATTGTTTATATTTCCGATGATCTGATTGAATCCAAAGGCAGCAAAGGCTTATTCACTAGCATCTACAAAAATATGCAATTCTATGTTAGCTTGAGATGACATAAAATTTCGAGAGTAACCTCTGTTTAATCTAAAACTCTTTACATTTTCGATTTGTAAGACCCAATTTTTGAAACGAATAAATAATTCTTCTGGGATCAGATCATTCCAGTGAATGCCTGACCTCCAGACATCCTGAATCAATATTTTTCCATTCAGGTTGTAAATGGCGAAATGAGGTAGATACCATGTCTTAGAACTGGTTACACAAGTTTGAAGTTTTATCATTTTGACGGCATATCCTTTCTTCACAAAGTCCATAATGGCTTCATCGTAGGTCGCTATTTGAGCGAATAATTTTATGCTCTATTAATTGGAGTCTTTTCAAAGCCATACTGTAACTGTCGGGAAGATTTAATGTTTCTTTTGACCATAACAATCCGGTTTCATATTCTCCTTCTAATTTTACAGTTGTGTTTTGAAGTATCTCTTTAGCTCGAATTATGTCAGCGGACTCTACAGACTTAAAATACGGCCGTACTCCAAAATTCTCAGTTGTGAAATAATCTGCCATCAAATCGTGCATTTCCCTGTTCATTTGGTCCTCCAAAGAATTCGCATGAAATACTGATGTCACTAACGGGCTTGTATTAGAATGGTCTGCTCTTGATCCAAAAATCACCCATCCCAAAGGTGTTTTTGATGCCACTAGTCTTGGACCGATATCAACGCTTCGGGTAGTCTTGACCAGGTGGGTATTATCTATGCCGATCAGTATTGTTGGTTTGGCATCTGTGTAACTTGCTATTGGGAGGTTCGCAACTCGAATATACTCTTCCGCTAATGTTTGATGATCCATTGATTGTAGAGGTAATTCCAGATCAGGGATTGTAGTGCCTTTTAACTGTAACCAATTTTTATTTCCATTAATACCTCTTATTTTTAGATGACATACTGTCGTATTCAAGTTAATGGCATGATTCTTAATCCAATTTAATGTTAACCGATCCATGTTTTCTTTTACCCCCTAGCTTTTTAGCTAAATTCTCATTAATTAACGTTACGTTGGAACCCTCGTCCAAAAACGCGAACGTTTTAACTAATGTATTCTGCGGGCCCATTAATTCGACTGGCAGGACTTTAACTAACAACCTTTTCATGCTAGATTTGACTGTATGTGTCGCTGCTTCTGCTTTATCTTCTTCTACCGTCTGTCTATTAGGGTTGTGCAACGATTTGTGATGTGAACTCCTGCAGCCACTGATGTTACATCTTCGTTTGAACTTACAGGATATCATATTGTGGTTGCGTTTTAGACAGCTGAAACAAACCCCTAATTTCTTGACCATGTTCCACTTTTACATATACATCGCATTCAGACAAAGAGTGGTCACCATTACATTCGGTGCAAACTTTTGTATATTTCTTATCCTTCTTTTGATATTCGCCAGTATTTGTTTGCATTACCAGTTTTGGATTGTCACAATCACCTTTTGAAGTGGGCCTGTTCGAAGTTGTCATTAATGTTACCTTCGCAATCGTTCTTGCTATACTATTTAACCAATTACTAAAATCCATCAAATTGGCGTATGGATATATTTGAGATGAAAACTCTTGCCACTGCATGCGTTTTGACATTGGCATTTTCGAAACTAATTGATTCAGCAAAGATGGATTTTGCAGGTGTAATACTGCATTTGAAGATTGCAAAAATATGACCAAATTTTTTACCTTTGTGGCAAATGGAATCATCCTTTCTAGATTATTCTCTGGGATTTGGGGTATATCATTGACCATTTCTAGCTGACTTTTAATAAGCAACTCTGGTCTTCCGTACATAAACTGTAGGTGCTCGATAATATGTGGCACGTTTGCCGGATTCACTAATAGCCCTTTTACCTCCTCTTTTGCCGCTCCCTTTAAGATTTTCTGTAAACGTATTACATTTTCCAGTTGAGTGTAACCATAAGCAGCGGAGGATTCTATGAACATTGTAATAAATACTGGCCAATCTTCTGCCCTACCACTAAATTCTGGCAGATCCATAATTCTGTGCCCCGACATATAATTATGTGGGTATTGTCCCTGACTAGCCTGACCAACCCGAACGCAACCCGTAACATTACCAGACTCACCCGTACCAACATTAATGGGGAAAGGTTCGTAGACACCAGATATTCCGGTTGTAGTTTTAAATGGCATTTTGTTTTGTGTAGCACCATCATCGGTAGCACCCTGTGTGCCGCTCGAAGCATGCGGAGCGCCCATTATGGCTCCATGACGTTGTGCGCCGTCTATATTTGCAGCACCCTGTGTGCCACCCAAAGCATGCGGAGCTCCCATTATGGCTCCATGACGTTGTGCACCGTCCAAGTTTGCAGCACACTGTGTGCCGCCCAAAGCATGCGGAGCGCCCATTATGGCTCCACGACGTTATGCACCGTCTATATATGCAGCACCCTGTGTGCCGCCCAAAGCATGCGGAGCGCCCATTATGGCTCCATGACGTTGTGCACCATCTATATTTGCAGCACCCTGTGTGCCACCCAAAGCATGCGGAGCTCCCATTATGGCTAAATGACGTTGTGCACAGTCTATATATGCAGCACCCTGTGTGCCACCCAAAGCATGCGGAGCTCCCATTATGGCTCCATGACGTTGTGCACCGTCCAAGATAGCAGCACCCTGTGTGCCGCCCAAAGCATGAGTCTTCTCCAATTCTGAAATGCAGTCAGTTATAGATTAGCAATTTTTAAATTAACTATTTCCCTTTGCACTAAATGAATTTCTTGTATTTGTTGTTCTTGTCCATTGTGGATAGCTTCAATTTTTGAACTTTGTGACGCAATTTGTTCTTGCAATTGCGTCATCATTCTTTGCACACTTTCCAAGATATTCGTATTGTCTTCTCTGTCTTTTGGCGCTTTGCTTTTATTGGAAGCGTTTCTTTCTATCTCGCTCTCTCCCGCGGTAGACTCGTTTACCGCCGATTTCGGCGTTTCCTCCGCGTCCATATTGATACGCTTTTTTCTCCCGCGCGTTTTCATTTTATTGCTTATATTTCACATTTCTAGTCAATTCCGACACCATCAAAGCACTTTTACATATTATTTAAGTTAAAATAAAGAATGTTAACGTCAAGAATGTCTCGACCACGCGTTACTTTAACGCCCGAAAGTTTTACCGATACAAAAATAGAACATTCAGCACGAATTGATTTTAAACTTATTTATTACAAACTGAGTATAGAATAATTATGATGGTGTTTCTTAGATACAACAAATTATAAAGTTTATCTATATATATTAAGCCCTAAGGCTCATAGCCTCGAGCTTCGTTTCGTGCCAATTATCGGATGTTTATTTTAACGTATCGTTCCTGTGCAATTTTCTTCTATACTGACGCCTCGTCTCACTTCTTAGAGCTGGTTTCTGCCTCGATAAGTCAGGGTTGCATTCAGGTCGATACATACTAAGTCTAAAGGGAAAACGATCATGGCTACCTAAATTCAGGGCATTTTGTTCTTGCAATTGCGTCATCATTCTTTGCACACTTTCCAATATATTCGTATTGTCTTCTCTGTCTTTTGGCGCTTTGCTTTTATTGGAAGCGTCTCTTTCTATCTCGCTCTCTCCCGCGGTAGACTCGTTTACCGCCGATTTCGGCGTTTCCTCCGCGTCCATATTGATACGCTTTTTTCTCCCGCGCGTTTTCATTTTATTGCTTATATTTCACATTTCTAGTAAATTCCGACACCATCAAAGCACTTTTACATATTATTTAAGTTAAAATAAAGAATGTTAACGTCAAGAATGTCTCGACCACGCGTTACTTTAACGCCCGAAAGTTTTACCGATACAAAAATAGAACATTCAGCACGAATTGATTTTAAACTTATTTATTACAAACTGAGTATAGAATAATTATGATGGTGTTTCTTAGATACAACAAATTATAAAGTTTATCTATATATATTAAGCCCTAAGGCTCATAGCCTCGAGCTTCGTTTCGTGCCAATTATCGGATGTTTATTTTAACGTATCGTTCCTGTGCAATTTTCTTCTATACTGACGCCTCGTCTCACTTCTTAGAGCTGGTTTCTGCCTCGATAAGTCAGGGTTGCATTCAGGTCGATACATACTAAGTCTAAAGGGAAAACGATCAGGGCTACCTAAATTCAGGGCATTGGCAGTAACGTACCGCCTCCACAACAATAACTCAGAAGACATTTAAGATGTTGAAAACCAAAGATAGTGCAAACAAAGATTGAGTTGCTCAATACAGCTTGAAGAGGATTTCAGCACCGCAAAAACTAAAAGCCGATCTTCATCTCTTGAATTCAAATTATGAACTGATTTTATTAACAAACGTCTTGTGTATATCAAAGAATTCTTAGACTCTAAGAGGCGACAATTGTTCTTAAAAATGCTTACTCTAATGTTTATATTAATGCTTGTTTATATCATGCACAGCGTTGGCGACTTGATATTGCGCCGTTCTTGAGTGCTTTCCCACAGAGTGTGGACGCATGTTTTGTTTGGTTTTTTGAGCCATACTTGATATATGAATCTGTATCAGCTATTTTTTTTTTTTTATGTTTTGTATATTTCTTTGTTAAATCTGATTTGGTGAAGCCATTTCAGATGAACACGAAGTTTATTCTTAAACATTCTGCGAAGGGCCGCCAAATGCAACGTTTAGGAATTTCCGTCTAATCTTAAGATGTCTTATACAAATTATTATTCATATTAAAATTAGTAAGATAACTAATATTAAGGAAACATGACCGGTTACATGATGGAAGTTTAAGCCTAGTAATTCAATATGATGTTCCTTTAATGCTTGTAACTGGTTTCCTACTTTCTCCAATTCCGCCGAATGGTTTACTATATTTGCTTCTACTGGATTCCAAACTATATTTGCCATGTTACTAATATCGCCCACGTGCGACGTTTTAATAGCTATATACGACCCCGACTGTATGTTATGATGAGCCACTATAACTTTATCTTCTGTCCTAGCTGTGCAGCCTGATCTGAGGCTCAAAATTCCTTGCTCTGGTATAGCCATTATCTCTTGCTGTTCGTTACCAGATTGGACTCTAGCGTTAGTTTTAGGTGGAACCTTTAATAACCCACTCCTGCTACTATCTAATTCTACCCAGTAAGACCTTGTTTCAATAATCGTTGTGTATATGCAGTTAGATTTTTTATTCTATTTAAGAGCTGTCAGTTCACAGACATTACCATTATCATTGGCACTACTCCATGGCCAACTTCCTTCACATGTTCTCCTATGCGACTGCCAGTTCTGACATTTTTGCAATGCTGATTCGGACATTAAATGATACGAATCTATTTCAAAATTATAAATTAAGTACTGGCTGTCTATACGCACCATTACCATTTGGTTATTGTTTAATCGTACAGGCAGTGGAATAACTTTATAGAGAAAAGACGGATGTCTACCAAAAAGTGTTATTTTTGCATTTATAATTAGTTTTCTGTCAATAAAAATACCTTTTGCCGTCAACAGAGTGTATACATCTTTTAATTCAGTACCTGTTATTTTACCTGGTAATACTAATGTTTCGGACAACTTGTCCTTAATTTTTGTTATTTCCAACTTCATCTGGCTTGGTTTTAAAATGTTAGGGTTTAACCTACCATGGTTAATGTCCATTGAAAGATTTATAACTCCTGTCTGAATTTTTTCACATTCATCAATCACGGAACTCAGTTGCCTTACAATCATGAAGAATTGCATGGATTCTCTATATACAGTGGCGGACACGAATTTAAGACGTTTTTTTTTTTTTTTTTAGTTCTGATTTTCACGGCTCCTAAATAACTTAATCGAATAATTTTTTCTGTAATTTGTTGGTTATTGTATTCAGATAATGGACCGTAAGAATGGTCTTCATAGTTTAATCCGTTTATTTCACAGGTGCATTTGAACAAAGAGAAGTCCGTTTTTTGGGGGGCATTTATTTAAGATGTTTTTTCCAAAATCTTAAATAATAAAGATAGACGTTTGAAATCTTCGTAGAAGTTGTAGATCTAGCAAAACTAAGATAAACTGCATACAAAAATTTTTGTACGAAATAGCTTTCTTTTAGTACTTCTGTCATATTTTCAATCCGGTTGTTCATGTTGCGAAAGTTAACATTTATTTCGTCTATAGTTGTTTGTTTCGTTTATTCGTTATTCGTTTTACCGTGTTGTCTAATACGAAATGACACTGGTCTTCAAAACTATATAACTTTTGACATAAATCGCTCATTTTAGGAATCAACCTTTCGCCTTTATTAAGCATTTCAAAATATGCCAACATGTCATAGTACACTACTAGATCCCATGAGGACGCTTCTACTTCCACCTCACCCATTGGACCTAAGTACAATGCGGCTGTTGCGTTTAGTTCTTTTACAGTAATTTTTGGTCGATTATCTTTAATGCTTGCTGCATTCCAAAGTTGACAAAGCAGCATTAACATTGCTAACATCATTACGGTTCCTGCTTTGGACAGATGACCGAATCTGTTACTTTTCCGATATCGATTCTCCTCAACTTCTTCGGATGATTTTACCCCAACAAGTGGACAGATTTTATTTATAGGCCTTGTAATTGACCCATCTTGCAATTTGATTTTGACCACTCTTACTTTATCGTCCCTGCCTTTATGAATTTCCTCAATCTTGCCCAGAGGCCACCTGGCTGGGTGAGAATTTTCATCTTTGATCAGCACGACCTGTCCATTCTCTAAATTCTCTGTGGTTCGTCGCCACTTATTTCTTTGCTGGAGAGTATAATGTAGATATTCGTCTTTCCATTTCGCCCAGAAATTTTTTTTAATTTTTTGAATTAATTTCCATCTGTCTAAATTTCCAATTTTTTCTTCCGACATGGACTCGGCTGCTTCTAATGTCGGTCTTCCAATTAAGAAATGACCGGGAGTTAACACCTCGTTGTTGTCCATATCTTCACCCGTCGTATATAACGGACGTGAATTTAGCACGGCTTCTATTTGGCACAACAATGTTGCCAGTTCCTCATATGTCAGGTTGCTGTCTCCTATGACTCTTTTCAGATGATACTTAACGGATATGACCCCAGCTTTCCATATACCTCCGAAGTGAGGTTCTGCCAGCTTACAGCATACAGCTTCCTAGCCGCTCCCACAAAATTTGTACCGTTATTTTTTTTTTTTTTTTTTTGAAGTGAAAACTTCTTTAGAATCGTTGGGAGTGATTTCAGACTCGATGAAACGAAAAAGCGACACTAAAAAGAGACACATATAGATCTTATAGTATTTAGCCTGCGAGAGAATGAGATGCAAATGCATTATGAATAAATAGCGACAATGCGAAAATGAGATGCGTGCTTAACTACAGAACTGTCGACGTGGCTCTGTTGTTAGTGTGCTCGCTTGGCGATCGGGCGGCCGGGGTTCGACTCCCAGCTTGGTCGAAGTTTTTCATAATGATTTTTATTCATAATGCTTTTTATATATTTATATATTTTTTTGTGATACATTTTTATTTACTTTTTATTTATTTACTTTTTATTTACTTTTTATACCCTTGCAGAGGGTATTGTAAAATTGATCAGATGTTCGTAACGCACAGAAGGAGGCGTTTACGACCCCATAAAGTATATAAATTCTTGATCAGCATGAGAAGCTGAGTTGATATAGCCATGTCCGCAAAATTTTTTCTTCTAGAGCTATATGATATAGTGGTCCGATCCTAAGGATTTTCATACTTTATCTTACCCGGATAATAAAAAACCCCAAAAAAGATTTCATCCCGATAGCTCTTAAGACGGCTGAGTAAAACGCATACGCACAGACGGAAGGACAGATGGACATGGCTATATCAACTCAGCTTCTCAGGTCGTAAACGCCTCCTTCTGTGCGTTACGAACATCTGAGCAATTTTACAATACCCTCTGCAAGGGTATAAAAAGTAAATAAAAATGTATCACAAAATATATATTGAATGAATGAATGGCAACTAGAATCACTGTCTGTTCAGCTCTCTTAAGTGGGAGAAATATGTGCATGCGAAACCAGATTGAGCAATGGAAAAACAGTTTTAATTGTGGCAATTTATATTTCACCGAATCAATCAATAAATAGCATCACGGAATTCATTCATGAAAATTTAATAAAGTATACACCAGAAGTATCGCGGATACTTAGAAAAGATTACGATAAAGTTCCAACGATTTTAAGTGGCGATTTTAACGTAAATTTTGCATTGGACACAGCGGTTCCTTTAATTGACTTTCTCAATACAACATTCAGTTTAAAAGTGAGTAACAATCGCACTGAATCAACAACACGATCAAAAACAACAATTGACGCGGTATTTCAAAGATATGTTGACAACATCGAAACCAAAGCATTTGTATCATATTTTAGCTATCATAAGCAAACTCGTATCATTTGTTGAAATTGAAAACATTGAGGATTAATAATTATAAAATGAAGAAAATAAAATGTGACCTTTATAGCAATATTATAATGAACCTACAATTATCCCGCTCCTAATGCTGCTTTCGTCTCATTCTCCCCGGTATTTCAAAGATATGTTGACAACATCGAAACCAAAGCATTTGTATCATATTTTAGCTATCATAAGCCACTCGTATCATTTGTTGAAATTGAAAACATTGAGGATTAATAATTATAAAATGAAGAAAATAAAATATGACCTTTATAGCAATATTATAATGAACCTATAATTATCCCGCTCCTAATGCTGCTTTCGTCTCATTCTCTCTCAGTTTGTTTTACGGAAGGTTTCACTTCTATCGTGTCTAACCGTTAGACGCCCTCTTTTTTTTGGAATATTTATTTGCCGGATTACTTCAGATCTCGCTGGGAGGATTGTGGTATTGCTGCCACAAGTGTTTAATATTGGGATATTTATTGCAAAAATTTAAATTATTTGGTCTTAATATTAGTGAATCGTTTGGTTCACTGAAATCTAATTGGCAATTGAATGTTTTGAAGAAATCTAGTCCTAAAATTCCATCAAATGGAATTGGAAAACATTCGTCTTCTATGTGGAAGTTGTGTGGAATTATGAATTCATTTTGTCTTAGTTCTATAACGGTTAGACCTTTGGAAGTAATTGAACCTTCACCAATTCCTAAAAGTTCAATTGTGTTTAAAGTATCCATATGTTCAAAAGTATCTGTTTTTCTTTTATTATTAATACGTCTGCACCTGTATCTAAAAAGAAGGTTGATGAAAATATTTAGGCTAAGATTAAATGTGAATATCTTCAGAGATCTATTGGTTTTCCGAATTACTTTGGGTAAGTCGTACACTACCATTTCCGTTGTTAGAACTACCTCGGTTCGAGCTCTTTCGGTTGGAATTGTTTCTTCCTCGGTTGTTGTACCGTGAGTTACCACGATATCCACCGGTATTATTACACTGTGATAGTCGAAAAAAAAAGACATGGCAAAATTCGATGGTTTCACCCTATTTCGGGTCCTGCGAATCGAACTGCATCATTAGTTTTTTAAGTTATCACGATGGTTTCATACAAAATTTTTTGCGGAAGTTTTTCATCAAAGTTGCCATTTTTTCGAAAAGGATGTTTTTTTCATTTGCTTCTAACTTCTAAAATATTCATTTTTTTACAAACTTTCTTTAGCAAAGTTTCTTAGAATTGAAAGAGCTACAAATGTTGGGAAGTTATCTAGCCTCTAAATCCGTCCGTTCTCGAGCATTGGGACAAAATGTAAAAAAATCGAATCTTGACCAAATTTTTTTTATGTTTTCTTTCTCGCATTTTGCTAAAATTGATATTATTCCATTTGAAGCTTGATAATTATATGAGAACTTATTTTGCTCAATGACAGCAGAAGAGACAACAGACCTATCTAATTTACGATTTATAATATAACCGAACTCATTTTACTTATCAAAGACACGGACCCAGATATTATATGTATTCAAGAGTCTCACATTCCACACAATAAAAGCAATGTTATAGTTCCTAAGACATACAATGGCTATTTTAAAAATCTTCACTCTATAACAACAAACAAACAAGGAGTTGGCTTCTTAATCAAACGTCACATTCCACATAAACATATGCCACTGGCATCTAACGTTTTAGGAGATGCACTTCAACTAAATTTAAACACAAAAATTACGATAATTAACACCTACATACTGCCAAACCAAGACTTTACAGTAAATGACCTACTTCTCCCAATATCCAATTTTAATACTCCTATATTGCTATGCGGGGACTTTAATTCACGTAGTACACTATGGGGATCCTCAACAACCAACTCCCGAGGAAAAAGAATCGAAAAGCTCATCGAAAGAGCTGATCTTGTTCTGCTTAACGACGGCTCAGCTACGCACTTCTCAACACACAACTCCTTCACTTGCGTTGATCTTACAACAGTCTCATCGTCAATCGTCAACCGATGCCACTGGAAAATCGACAATTATTTACATGGAAGCGATCACTTCCCGATTACCACTACCATAATTACACAATTTAAAACCGAGAAAGTCACACATATTCCTAAATATAAAACAGACATTGCTAACTGGACGAAATTTCAAAAAGAGCTATCAACTAATATAAAAAACTTTAGATATTGCAACATTCACCAAGGTGTTTCCAAATTAACCAAAGCGATTCACGCAGCAGCAAATATAGCCATACCACAAACCAAAGGAATACCACAGAAAAAGAACGTAGCTTGGTGGAGTACGACACTAAACAAACTCCGCGAGAATAAACAATCCCAATGGATAATATTTAGACGCAACATGAGTCTACACAACCTTGTTGCCTACAAAAAAGCAAAAGCACTTTTTAAAAGAGAAGCTAAACAAGCAAAAAGAGCATCACTCTCTGATTTTACATCTGGTATAACGCCAACAGTGTCCCCAAAAAGAATTTGGACCGATATTAAAACTTTAACCGGAGTACCCAAAACGCCACTCAAATGTTTAAAAGTCAATCAAACTCTACTAACAGCCTCAAAGGACATCGCTGAGGCATTAGGAGAAAAAATGGTCCAACTACTCAAAAGATCAAAACTTTTCGTCGGAGTATATTTCCAATAAAACCGCACTTCTTGCCATTAACTACCACCCAGACAATGTTGCACCAACAGCAAAACATCTTGAAGCCGATATAACCTTTCTCGAATTTGAAGCAGCACTAACACAGACAAAAGGCAAAACACCAGGTTTTGATCGTATATCCTACCCTATGCTGAAAAACCTGACAATTGATACAAAACATAAGGTAGTTGGACTCTACAACCAAATTTTAATTCAAGGAAAATACCCACATGTGTGGACCAGAGCGGTGGTTGTTCCCATCCCCAAACCACATAAGCCCAACAACGACATAAACAGCTTTAGACCAATATCTCTTCTACCATGTATGAGCAAATTATTCGAAAAAATATTAGCCCGCCGACTGATGTGGTTCATAACCAGTAGCAATCTTATTTCACACAACCAATCGGCTTTTAAGCGGAAACACGGGACCATGGACGCCTTGTTGCAAATACATCATTTCGTGTCAGATGCTCTTTCCTCGCGTAATCACATCACGATTCTAGCGACTGATTTCGAAAAAGCATTTGATCGCGTAGGGGTACACACAATTCTACACAAACTAATGCTCTGGAGGGTTGGACCTAGGATCTTTAGTGTAGTAAAGGCCTTTATGGCCCACCGGTCATTCCGAGTGCGAGTAAACAACACTCTATCAAAACCACATCGGCTATTTAACGGCATCCCACAAGGTTCCCCACTTTCAGTAATTCTGTTCATAATAGCATTTGATGAACTAAACTCAATTGTACTACAACATAAAAATCTACATGTATCTATGTATGCTGACGATGCAATAATCTACACAAAACTAAAAGACGCAAACACTGTAACAAACCCATTTCTAAAAGTCCTACAAGATATCAAGAACTGGGGGAACTCTTCAGGTGCCTTGCTGTCAATAGAAAAATGCAAATTACTTCACATTTGTCGTAAACATCACTGCCCAGCTCACAACTTATCGTTTAATAATATAAATATAGAAACTGTAGAACAATTAAGAATACTTGGAATAATATTTGATAGAAAATTTAAGTTTAGGCAACACTGTACAGCTTTAAGAAATAATTTAGAAGCTAGACTAAACATAATTAAATTTCTTTGTTCAAAATTCTCCTACATACACGTAAACGTCCTAATTAATATTACCAGAGCAATAATGCTCTCCAAGTTGGATTACAGTCTTCCAATCTATGGATGGAGTGCCAACGCGAACTTAAGACAAGTTCAAGTTCCTTACCATTGCGCTGTCCGACGAAGTATCAATGCATTTCCTACATCGCCGATCAAATGTATCCTAGCGGAGGCAGGACTTCCATCGATAAAAGACAGATTGTACGAAACCACCGCAAAACTTATTCCAAAACTATGCACAACAGCAAACGTACTGCTAAACAAAAATTGGGTAAACGCAAGCAAGGCCAAAAAGAAATACAAAGTCCTATCCACCATACGTCGGTGCGCCATTATACTAAAAGAAATAAAAATTGAACTACCGATTTACTCAAACGGAAAAGCTCCTGCTCCGCCATGGTTACTTCAGAATACGTCTATTAATCTAGCGTTGCAAACGCACAAAAAAGAAATTACACAAAGCGTTATATACAGAAAACTATTCCTGGAAGAAAGCGAGAAACTAAGCGACTGGAGCTGGTTGTTTACGGATGCCACCAAATCCGTAGCCGGGACTGCTTTTGCTGTAGTGGACAAAAAAAAAATCCCTAATCTCAGGAGGTTTACTGCCCGAATACTATACCATATTCACCGCCGAGGCCCTAGCTATCCTAAATGCTTGTATATTCGCCCTAAACAATAAAGGGAAATTCGTAATTTTCTCCGACAGCCTATCCGCGATTTCTGCAGTAAAAAATCTAAACTGCCATAACCACCTTATAAAAGAAATTAGGAGTATTTGCACCAAGAAAAAGATTATCCTTTTTTGGGTCCCCAGCCATCAAGGAATAATAGGAAACGAAAACGCTGACGCAGCAGCAGATGCAGCAACTCGATCCCCACACTTTTTATGCACACCCCCCGCTGAAAAAGACTACAAGCAGTACATATCGCAACTTATAAAAAATAAAAAAGATGCAGACTGGACAACCTTTGACCACCAATATACACACTTCAACGCGACAGGATTAGCAGCTATATATCCAGCAAACACGCCCAAACAT
Source organism: Drosophila tropicalis (assembly GCF_018151085.1). Classification (NCBI taxonomy): domain Eukaryota; kingdom Metazoa; phylum Arthropoda; class Insecta; order Diptera; family Drosophilidae; genus Drosophila; species Drosophila tropicalis. The sequence continues at coordinate 1,394,523 of NW_027173322.1, forward strand.
ATATGGTCGTCCTTCATACGCCTCCGAATCGGACACACCGCAATGACTCACGAACATCTGCTTTCCAACGAACCCCCCCAAACGATGCACTTGCGGTGACAGACTCACCACCAGACACATCTTAGACCACTGCCAAGACTTGGAAAAAATCAGAAGAATGATATTTAATCAACAACAACCAACAAACTTCCTAAAAACAGTCAACGAAAGCAACATTAATATCATTTACAAATTTGTAAAACAAGCTAAAATTATAAAACAAATTTAAAATAGGCTAGCAAACAGAGACTATAATAAATAGGCGTCGAAGGCCATAGCAGCTAGTACGCTAAAAACTATATTAGACATAATATTTCATATTGTTATCTAATTATAATAAAAAAAAAAAAAAAAAAATAATAATAAAATGAAGAAAATAAAATATGACCTTTATAGCAATATTATAATGAACCTATAATTATCCCGCTCCTAATGCTGCTTTCGTCTCATTCTCTCTCAGTTTGTTTTACGGAAGGTTTCACTTCTATCGTGTCTAACCGTTAGACGCACATTTTTTTTTTTTCAATAGACGTAGGCGTACAACGCTCAGTACGAACAAGTGGCCCATATGACACCAGGCCCGGGCCTGTTACGAATGACCCTAAGTAAAGTTAATGTTACAACCTCTACCCACTCCGACCTAAGGGCATAGTCGTATTACATATATAAACATAAATTAAACTAAAGAAATAGAAAATATTAAATGCAATGAGATAATAGGTTACATATAAAAAGAAAACAGGATAGGTCAAAATAAAGATGACTACAACTAATTTCGAGCGAGGAAGGACAAGATCGCAGTTTTTATACCCGGAAGCGATGTTTCGGAACCGATAACGTGCCAAAGTCTGTTGTAATCACTACATAGTATACGAAAAGGTTCATGCAGAGAAAAGTTAGTTGTACAAGTTGGAAGTGTAAGCGGTGTGTAATTGCGGGTCCTTCTAGATGGAACAGAAATGTTAATTTGGCTCAACAGCTCAGAAGAGTCAATCTCACCATTCAAAAGTTTGTAAAGAAAAGTTACACCAAGCATTGTTCTACGATTAGTTAAAGAAGGAAGGTTAATTAACTGAAGTCGACTAGAATAAAATGGAAGTTGTACAGTTGGATCACAGCGCAAATCACGAAAGGCAAAGAGTAAAAACTGTTTTTGTACAGATTCTAATTTGTTTTGATAAAACTCATATTGAGGAGACCAAACAATAGATCCATATTCTAATATGGGACGGACTAAAGAAGTAAAAAGTATTTTGGTAGTATATGGATCCTTGAACTCCTTCGACCAGCGCTTTATAAAGCCAAGAACACTTTTAGCTCTACTAACATTAGTCGATATATGCTGATTAAAACTAAGTTTGTGGTCGATTAAGATCCCTAAATCTTTTACAACCAATGAAGTATTATTAATTTTTTCTAATGGGAAATTATTTAAAAAGTAACTCGTTAATTGGGGAGAACCTCGATAAAAAGACATAACTTTGCACTTAGAACAGTTTAGAGATAACAAGTTAGTCCTACACCACCCCTGAAAAGCATTCAAGTCAGCTTGCAAGGTATGACAAGAGAGAGAGTCTACGATGCGATTAGCGATTTTTACATCATCGGCATACATAAGAACTCTGAAATTTAAAAGAACGGTGGGGAGATCATCAATAAAAATGGTGAATAGCAATGGGCCAAGGTGACTACCCTGTGGGACTCCTGATTCAACACAAATGATCTTAGAAAGAGAGGACCTAAAAAGAACCCTCTGCCTCCTATTGCTTAGATATTGTGAAATCCAAGCAAGCAGAGCATCCGGAAAGCCAACCGTATATATCCGTATATATAACATCAACATCATAACATCACCGTATATATAACATCAGTTTGCTTTTGTTTCTTAAAACCTTGGATTACAAAAGATGTAAACTGTAAAAGGTTAGTTGTGGTAGACCTATTCTTGACAAACCCATGCTGGTATGGCGAAAAAATAGATTTACATAAATGCTGTATTTGAGACGTCATAATTTTCTCAAACAGTTTAGGTATCGCTGACAATTTAGAAATTCCTCTGTAATTAGTGGCGTCGGATTTATTGCCACATTTGTGAAGAGGTAAAATAAACGAATCCTTCCATATAGTTGGAAACTCGGACAGTGTAACGGACAACTCAAAAAGCTTAAGTAAAGGCGAGCACAATGACTTTGCACAGAACCTCAAGACACAAGCGGGAATACCGTCTGGGCCCGGTGAGTATACCGGCTTAATCGTCATTAGTTCCTTAGCTACCGAACTTTGCGTTATAATAGGATTGAGAATACAGTTGGATTTCGTTATAGGATATGGATATATCTGACTAGAGTTGTACTTAGTAGATATGTACGTAGTCGAGAAGAAGTTAGCAAATAAATTAGAAATATATTGATCAGAAGAGGCCGAATCATTATTAAAAACTGCAAACGATGGAAGGGAGATAGAATTTCGCTTTGAGTTCACGAAACTGTAGAATTAGAAACAATAAAATTCGATTTAGCAACCAAGTAACGAGACAGATCCGATGATAGACCCGTGACTTTATATTTTTTGTAATACCTAGACTTAAGATTCTTCAGTTTTGACAGCCCCCGCGTAAACCATGGTGATTTTTGCGTCACCACAGGAGACACTAGGGGTACACAGTCATTAAAGATTGAATCAACAGTGGTATAAAATAAAGAAATGGCGGAATTCATATCCGTACAAGTGTATAAATTAGTCCAATCGGTATTAAGAAAGGCATTGTTTAGTGCGACAAAGTCAGTCTTCCGAAAACATCGGGTGCGTACCATAGGATCACACTCGGAGATGGGCTCGCGGCTGGGAAACTCAATAGATAACTCTAAAGTTGGATGATAACTATCCTCTGGTAACACCATTGGACTAGTTCTAGATACTTCACAAAACCTAGGATCAGAAGTAAAAATCAGATCCAGAAATCTGCCAGACGTATTAGAAATCGAATTCAGCTGGGCTAACGAAAGCTCAAGCAGACCATCAATAAAATCATGACACCCAGAGGGCAGCAACGTTTTGCTACCATTAACTGTTGACCAAGTCATAGTGGGCAGGTTAAAGTCCCCAAGGACAATTAATAAGTCTCTGTCAGAAAGTAGTTCAAGTATAAATTTAATAGAATCTAAGTGTAGTAAATATGTTGGCCATTCCGATTGGGGCGGAATGTAAGAACAGGTAACAAAAATGGAAAAACGAGTAAAAGATAACTTAACGCATATAAATTCGATAGTACTTGAGACAGGTATTGTTATCAGACCCGATGATAGGGCGGAATCTACAGCAATAAGAACTCCACCACCCCTACGATCAGTACGATCACGTCTAAAAATATTGAATTTAGAGGGTAGAACTGTGGCGTCAAAAACGTCAGGTTTTAACCAAGTCTCAATAAAAGCAATTAGGTCAAAATCAAAAGCCAGACTATCTACAAAGAGTTTAGTAAGTTTAGTATTAAGGCCTCTGACGTTCTGATAGCCGACAGAGAAGGAAGTTGTTAGTTTTTTTGATAGAGTAGAAGAAGGAATAGATAAGGAAGGAGTGGGAATAGATGAGGAAGAAAGAGGAATAGATGGTGAAGGAATCCTTGTTTGGCCCCGTGTCTTCCTTTTTCTGGATGTAAACTCCTTCACAATTAAGCTTTTCGGCCAGAAGCTAGACTGCAGATACAGTCAAAGAACTCAATTGGAACACTGATTTTAAAAGATGAAATTTCTCTAGAATATGAAAATTTGAACTTTTCTATTGATATTTTGGGGACATTCAGTTTAGCCCGAATGTGGGCCATGACATCATCCGATGTAGCATCAGGGAGAAGTCTCGAAACAAAAATGTGTTTTTTAGGTGGCACTCCCACCAATGGTTTCGGCATTGCAGGTATTGCATCAGCTACCACATTAACTGTAGCATCAGTTGCAACAAGTGGCACTCCGGCACTACTATCACTAGAATCCCTACCGGCGAAATCCATCGGTGTAGATTCTTGCCCAGACAAAACGGACACTACAGACATCGTCTGCGGAATTAGAGTTGGCATTTGTTGAGAGGGGGTCGGAACCGATATCGATGTGGAGACCGGCAAACACAAGGACAAATCAGAAGTCTGTTCTCCTGTCTTCTTACGCTTTCGAGACTCAGTCAGTAGCGTTAAACTACTAAACTGTGACTCGACAGCTTTAAACTCTTGCGAGAGTTTAAGAAAATTGGCGGACAGACTCATCAGGTTATCCTTTGTTTGCCGCATGAAAAGTTCCATTTCATCTTCCACGATACGGCATGACTCACATCCCCATTTGAGACCCTTTTTTAGATCTGCATGTAAAGCCGGCGCACTTAACATGTACTGTAGTTTTACACAACCAACAGTAAATAAAACTATTCAGGGGTGAGGCGGGCTGCAAACAATTTTTAACCGAACAGACAGGCATTATGAGTTAATTGGATGAATTAGTAACAAACCAAATAAAAATGAGATATGTATTGTTTATAAAATATATAACTCACTCTGAGGTCCAGAAATAATAAGAAAGCGAAATATTGAGGGTGCACAAGGGTTAAAAGATAAAGAGAGCACTATAGAGTCTAAATTACAGACACACAACAGACTACAGTAAGAGGGCAAATAACGGCGACGAGTGAAACGAAAACAAAAAAAGTTAAAGAGCGCGAGCGCGGGAGCTAGAAATCACAAAAACAAAAACAAAAAAAAAAACCAACAAAGGTTTTAACAGAATTAAGGTTGTTAAAAATTATTAACACAAACACACAAAAACGCAAACGAGTGATATGGTTAGATTTAATGTTATAATTATAATTTTCGATCGCGATGCCGATAAAACAAAAAAAAAAAAAATTATAAAATCAGTTAAAATGCGGGAGCTTAAAAAAAAAACACGTCCGTCTTCCACGAGAGCGTTGATGTTTATTTTTATTATTTATTTTATCAGAATATACATATGTTCGCGCATTTACCCCGTCTTGCCACAAATCTTCGAAATGCTGCCAAGAAGGCATCAGTTGTCAAGTCACTAACAACTTCTAAATGAATTGCCTTAGTTGCTATGTACCCTTTGAATGTTCTTTGTCCCCGATTTTTTGAGCATCTTATTTGATATGGGACGGCAAAATCGATGCCAGTGTTATGAAATGGGGATGACACCGTTACCCTACTTTTGGGTAGGTTACCCATAATTTGCTCCGCAGTTACTTGGCGATATCTGGCACAAGCGACGCATTCCCTTAGGTATTTTTTAAGAGCGTTTCTTAAACCAAAAATCCAAAATTTCCTTTGAATTTGGCTTCTCATAATGTTAATTCCTCCGTGTAAGGTTTCCTTATGAGCATCTTTAATCAACAACATTATTAGATTTGATTTATCTAAAATAATATGTTAGCATTTTGCAATCTTCCCCCCACGCTCAATATTCAATCGTTATCAAAAAATAGATTTAAGCTCAAGATTTTGCTTTTCATGTCAATTTGCTTGTTCTGCGTAAGACATGCAATCTCTCTGCTAAATTGACATGCTTGTTGGTATTTAATTATAAAATTTTTAGCATTCTTAAGCTCATTGACGGTTAGATATGATGGGTACGCCTTATCTCTTTTTTTAGTGCCAATAAATCTAAATACATATGCCGTAATTCTGACCAGCTTATTTATACAGGAATACTTTTCAATTAGCTGCTGCATAATACTACTCTCTGTATTTAACAGTACGGAATTTGCCATGTCATCATCTGTTTTTTGTTTAGGCCATTTGTCTTTTGAGCCACGTTGGCCCATTCCACCACAATTCGCAATCTTTTAACTTATTTGGATAAATACCCCTGCTACGTCTGCAGGGTTATCTTCAGATTTTACATGGTTCCATGTTATTTCTTTGATTTTTAGGATATCCTCTATGCGCCGCCTTACAAACTTTTCTTTACTAGCACCGTTTTTAATCCAGCATAGTGTGCTAGTAGAGTCGCTCCAAGCATATATTTCAGCTGGAGCAGCAATAGCCTGCTCTTTGTAGCAATTGCTATAGCAAGTGTGCTGCACATAATTCCAATTTAGGAATAGTTTTCCTATTTTTGATAGGGTTAACTTTGTTCTTACTGGCTATTAAGGTAACTGCCCCACCAATTTTGGCATATACTACCGCTGCATATGCCTTTTCTGAGGCGTCAGCAAAACCATGAATCTGTAACAACATATCAGGCTGTGTCTTGATCCATTGGGGTAATCTGACTTCTTCCAGATACACCAAATTGTCCCTGAAAAATTTCCATTCTGTTGCGTCGATATCGGACAACTCTTGATCCCAATTTTGCCTATTACTGTTACTGGTGCTAGCCAACCTAGTGGATCATAAATCTTGGCTAGTGTAGATAGCACTATTCTTTTATTTACTTTTCTGTTCTCGTCACAGTGTACCTTAAACTTAAATTCGTCTTTAAACGGCTCCTACTGCAACCCCAAGGTTTTAATTGCTTCGTTCTCATCAATTTTTAATACTTTATTACCGCCTGTATCAATAACTTCTTCAACAATTTCGGATCTATTCGAAATCCATTTTCTCAAATTCATTCCCGCCTTTTCCAGCTCTCTGAAAACCTGCTGAACTTTGTGTTTTGATTCTTGTACAGTATTGCCTCCTGTCATTAAATCATCCATGTAGAATTCCTCTCGGATAATTTCACTAACCACTTCATCCTGACACCTGTTTGCTACCTCTGCAAGTACCCTTGCAGCTAAATAAGGTGCTGATGCAGTACCGTGCGTTACCGTTGTCAATTTATATTTTCTTAATTTTTTCTGCGGTGAATTTCTCCACAAAATATGCAAATATTTTTGATCGTCTTGATCAATGTTTATCTGCCGATACATTTTTTCAATATCTGCAGATGCTACGTACTGCCATTTTCGCCATTTTAGTATTATGTCAAATATGTCTTTTTGAAGTCGCGGCCCGATCCACATCACGTCATTGAGACTTCTGTTATTCGTGGTTTTTGCGGAAGCGTCAAATACAACTCTTAGTTTAGTTGTCAAACTTGCTTCTTTTACTACTGCTTGATGTGGCAGGTAGTACGTACCTTCATCCTTAGTTTCGACCATATGGCCCAAGTCCAAATATTCTTTAATAAATTTTTTGTACTCTTCCTTAAGTTTTGGATTTTTCTGAAATTTTTTCTCCAAGCTAAGAAACCGCGCAGTTGCTTGCGTCTTTGATTCACCTAACTCCTTTTCTTTCTTAAACGGGATCGTTACCACATACCTTCCAGAATCATTAATTTTTGATGTCTTGATAAAATTTTCTTCACATTCATTAGCTTCTATATCATCTTTTTCATCTGCCTCCATCTCCCAAAAACGCTCCATATCTGTGATGTCTATTGTTGTAGCTACTATTGACTCATCTTCTTTTGACTTCGTACATCCCGACACGATCCAGCCAAATTGAGTATTTTGCCCTAGCAGGCCATTAATCTTGGCCACTCCACTTTTTAAGATGTGGGTATATACGGGTATATATTATCAAATCTACCCTCCCAGGTTTATTAAAGTTGGGGTCAGCTAGCACGTAAGTTTGCCACTTTGACATATCCATGTTTGCTATTTTTAACGAAAGAGCTTTCATTAATTGCGGCAATACAATTGCCTCAACCTTAAGGAGTTCTATTTGAGAATCACGCGTCTTCATTTCAATATTTACCTTATATTTTGAAGAGTTAGGTTTTGTTATTTCCGTTTGTTTCTTGATCTTGGGTAATTTTAACGTTTGAGCGGCTTCTTCAGATAAAATAGTGCTCTGAGAACCACTATCAATCAAGGCTCTTAATGTTTCATATTCTCCATTTATTTTTTTAACTTGAATTAGGGCTGTGGCCAACAATTTTTGTTGTGCCGTAACACAAGTATTTACCTTTGCCTGTTTTTCCCCAAAATGAAGAAGAGTATGGTGTCCCTTGCTGCACAATGAGCAGACCATTTCATTAGTGCATCTCTCGTGTACACAATTGCACTTTTTTGGCTATTTCCACCCTTTTGGTGTTAGCGCTTTAAACTTATAGCACAGAAGTGCGTTATGCCAGGGGCCTTTGCAGATCGGACAACTATCTTTGAAACCTACAACCGACGTTTTTTCTAACGGTTTTTTCTCTTCTTTGCTCATGGCACTTAGCGAGCAATATCTTTCCATGACATCAGATAGCAATTGTATCTGTCTTGTTTTTCTAATCTGAATCTCATACAGAGTCTCTCTGTCAAATTTCCGAAGTATGTGTTGAGCGAGTATTACGTAGTATTATAACTTCATCGGATAAATTTGCTTTAATTTTAATTAAGTGTATTGACTCATTAATTATGTCAATCACTCCTTTTACACTCTTTGCGGATTCATTGTTGATCATCGGTAAATCAACGATCCGATTTAACTGCGCGGAAAATACCCTCCGATTATTTTCATACCGCTTGGTTAACAGTTCCCAAGCGGCACTATAATTGTCAGCTGAACCTGACAATTGATGAGCTACCACGCTCTTTGCTTCGCCATTTTAACGCGGATTTTAATTTTGCTTCTCTACCACTTTTGCAGCCTTATTAGTGAACATTTTTGTCTTATAGGATATCGATATAATTTATAATGATAATAATAAAATATGTAGGTTGATGTAAGTACTTATGACTATTTTAATTAATATCTTATCTGATGATCCTGTTCGCTGCTGCTTGTCCGCCAATGGGTAGAGTTCGCCGTTTTATTTTTTACTGTTTCGTCGCTCAGCAGCAGTTGTTCAGGGCCTATGGGCTCAGGCGGTACCGGTGTCGGACATCGCACTAGAATTTCTTATACTGCCACTGCACGTTCTTCAGTTTCTTCTTTACAGCTATGTATGTATCTTGTTGCTCTGCTGCTGTTGGTAGTGGCCGACTTGCAACTACATATAGTGTATATACATACACTAGTTAACCTTTTTTTCGACATTAGGCTTCGAATACGCCACACACCAAGTTTATATAGTTCTCTTTGTTTTTACCGCCGCCGAAATTATTGCAGTTGCTCGACTAGCCAAACTGCCATTAAATTCGAACGCACGCATTTTTTATTTATTAAGCAATAATATTTTGCTTTTATATTAAACTCTGTCTTATACCACTGGTGGGGGAAACAAGAGTTTTTTCTATTGCTACCTTTAGCTGATCTTATCATAAGAATTCAGACTTTAAGGAGCTGGTTCATTCTCTGAGTCTCTTACCACTGGGTGGGGAAAACTACAGAGTTCCTTTTTTCTCGAAGGACCAAAATGAAGAGGATTTCAGCACCGCAAAAACTAAAAGCCGATCTTCATCTCTTGAATTCAAATTATGAACTGATTTTATTAACAAGCGTCTTGTGTATATCAAAGAATTCAAAGACTCTAAGAGGCGACAATTGTTCTTAAAAATGCTTACTCTAATGTTTATATTAATGCTTGTTTATATCATGCACAGCGTTGGCGACTTCATATTGCGCCGTTCCTGAGTGCTTTCCCACATACTTTCCCCATACTTGATATATGAATCTGTATCAGCTATTTTTGTTTTTTTATGTTTTGTATATTTCTTTGTTCAATCTGATTTGGTGAAGCCATTTCAGATGAACACGATGTTTATTCTTAAACACAGCTTCTAGGCTGATTCAAGAGTATGGTGGTAGAGTAGAAACAATTCAAAGTTTTATAGATTCATTGAAATTAATTAATGAAATAAAGGCAGAACAAGAAAAAACAGCTATTAAAATCATAAAAACCAAACTAAAAGGGGACGTTAGACTACTAGTGTTTAAGAATAAACATCGTGTTTATCTGAAATGGCTTCACCAAATCAGATTGAACAAAGAAATACACAAAACATACAAGAAAAATAAGTCATAAAGATTCCTATGACAATTATTGCTTAATTCCAAAAACAAAAATAGCTGATACAAATTCATATTTCAAGTATGGCTCAAAAACCAAACAAAACATGCATCCACACTCTGTGGAAAACACTTAAGATTGTAACAGCGGCGCGGTATCAAGTAACCGACGCTGAGCATGAAATATAAACTATTTTCAACCCCCTAAAAACGTGGGTCATTAGAATAAGATATTTTTAAGAACAATTGTCGCCTCCTAGAGTCTAAGAATTCTTTTATATACACATACGTTTGTTAATAAAATCAGTTCATATTTTGAATTCAACGAATGAAGATTGGGTTATTCTTCTCCTCCGGAATCCCTATTCAACTAGTAACAATTAAAGTTAAAACATCGCCTGGAGACAACACTTTACGTCGATTATGTGCCAAATTTATATCGTCTGATAGTGTTGGTAATGCCAGTCATCTGTCCAGACAACGACCAAGACGTTCCGACGAGAATATTAATGCAGACTCCATCGACATCAGGTTGCCATCGATCACAAAAGTTAGGCATCGCTCGTACCACTCTCCGACGCATAATTTGTGTTGATTTGAAAATGTTTCCAACAGGACGGCGCTACATGCCGTACAGCGCATGCCCCGACCAATTTATTGCGCGAAATGTTCCCCGGAAGATTAATATCGAAAAACGGCGATTATGACTGGCCACCGAGATCACCTGATTTGACGCCTCGTGACTTTTTTTATGGGGATATTTAAAATCCAAGGTATACACTGGTAAACCAAGGACCCTGGCTGCGCTGAAAGACAATATGCGACAAGAAATTGCTGCCATATCGGCCGAAACATTGGGCAAAGTGATGCGAAATGCCGAAAAAAGTGCACATTTTGCGGTCAAGGCAATAAGCGGTCATTTGAGAGATATCATATTCAAAAAGTAGTTAGAACAAATCTCCTTGGACCTAAATAAATGAATTCCAAAAAAAAATTTTAAAATTTACTTTTCTATTGCAAAAACAAATCCTTCCACTTTAAATGGCCCACCCTGTATAATCCAAACGTTAAAGATTAAAGGTTCATGTAGCATAGGCAAGATTAATGAATTTAAAACAAAATGGCAAGAACGCAAATTTATTTATGTCAGAAATAGAAAATCTCACTAAATTATTAAAACGCGCGTTTATAACAGACAACGTGAACCCTGAAACAGCAAAGAACAGGCAGCAGTGAAATCAATTATAAAGAACTGCGACAACGAAAAGGTCAGAACTAATAGAAGCAGGCAATTTTACTGAAATGAATGATGTTGTAGCTAAATTTGTAAATACATCTACAATAATGGATCAGGATCACAGCGTGTTTTACACTAAAAGAAACAACTACACAAATAGGAACTCATATAATAATAATAGAAATTATAATAGTAATTAACAAAATAGAAACCCAAATAGTAAAACTAACTATAACAATACTAGGAAGTACAACAACTGTAATAATAATTATTATCGAAGAAATTATAACAATAGTAATACATAAACTATCACCCTTCACAATAAAATAATAATGTTAGACTTACAAACGTAGAAGAAAATGTAAAAAATCGAACAAATAAAATATATAGTTTAAATTGCAACCTTCATAGCTACATAACTTTAAACTTTGACGATGTAGGGACAATAAAATTACTATTAGACACAGGAGCTGATGTATCACTAATAAAACAGAAAATAGTAAGAAAAGACAATACAGTTGACATACACAGACGGACAAATTAAGTGGAATAGGCAAAGACGTCCTATTTACAATAGGTGAAACCAAACTCAAGATCAGCAACCTCTCAACGGAACACACCTTCCAAGTAATAGAAAATGATTTTCCCATCCCATGCGACGGAATCCTCGGGCTTGACTTTATAAAAAAATTCAATTGCACACTCAATTTTTCCACCAACAAATTTATAATAGATCCATATAAATCAAGATATAAAACTATAATTAATATAGGGATCATCCTCAAACAATAATAACACCTTTATCCCTAATCAAGAATTACACCCGGGGGTATTCGTCGCAAACACAATTGCTTCTAAGACTAACCCATATGTCCGCATATTAAATACTAACAACACAGACGTGCAAATTACAAATAAACCTATTAAATGAAAACCTGTCCGATTATGAAATCCTAAAAATAGACAAACAACATGATTCAACTTATGACTGACTTATGCTCAGAATTTGATGACGTATTCGCAATAGAATCTGAACAAATATCCTCCAACAATTTCTATAAACAAAAATTAAGACTTAAAGACACAACACCAGTCTACACCAAAAACTACACAATGGCACACAGCCAAAAAAACGAAGTCAATAAACAAGTAGGCAAATTGATCAATGTTGTTATTATTGAACCATCAATGTCTGAGTTCAATAGTCCAATCTTATTGGTTCCTAAAAAGTCGCTGCCTGGCAGCAATGAAAAACTGTGGAGATTTTAGTTGATTTTAGAAAAATTAACAAAGAACTAGTAGCGGATACATTTCCACTACACAGAATGGATGATGTCCTCGACCAACTAGGTCGTGCTAAATACTTCTCTTGTTTAGACTTAATGTCAGGATTTCATCAAATAGAATTAGAAGAAAACTCCTGGGACATAACATCATTTTCCACAGATAAGGGCTCATTCAGATTCAAGCGACTTCAATAAAACTGATGCAAGCAAGATCTCATGTGGAGCCGTCCTCAGCCAAGAATATGATGGACTCCAATTACCCGAATCATACGCATCTAAGGCATTTACAAAAGGCGAAAGCAATAAGTCAACATTAGAGCAAGAATTAACAGCAATACATTGGGCATTTCAAACCATACATATACGGAAAAAACTTCCTAATTAGAATTGACCATCAGCCATTAAAATATCTATTTCCTCTAAAAACCCCATCGTCAAAGCTTACTAGAATAAGGTTAGATTTAGAAGAGTTCGATTTTACTATAGAATACATCAGAGGACAAGAAAATTTTTGCAGCAGATGCTCCCTCCAGAAGTGAATTTGAAAATGTAAAAAACATAGAAACTAATAAAATACTTAAAGTAGCAACAAGATCAGAATTAAAATGAAGTAAGTCGACTCGCCGACGTGGTTATAGCATACACCAAGTGAAACAAATATTTCAAATTTCGGAAACGAAATGTTTGTCTATTAAATTGTTTTAATATGCAATCTCGCTCACTCTACAAATACACGAACAGTGTTGCCCAAGAAAGGGTGTTTTTGATAGGAGGAAACTAAAAAAAACTGAAATTTAAAAAAAATCAAACACAAAATGGATGATGTTTTTTTTCTTGTTATAAATTTTTTATTTTTACAAAATGTTTAGTATTTGATCTAAGTCATCACAATCAATTTCCTTGCCGTACGATCCCATAGTGCCAATCATATCTAGATACTTTTTCGTCACTTTATAATTGTGGCAGCATTTGTTTGACCGACGCAAACCGTATCTATGCCGGCATGGGCACGGAAACTGCAAAACACTCTTGTAGTATCATCTATGTCCCTACGCAGCCACGTTTTAAATTAGTCGCTATTAAGCCACACTTCTTGCTTATATTTCTTTGGCATTTTGGAAATCACAAAATTCAATAATCGTTTCGTTCACAATAAGATCAATTGAACTATTTGAGCGAACTAAGTTCCATATTCTAGTTCAACTAATCATATTCTAGTTCAGTTGGTTTCACTCTATTTTATTCAACTACAATGAACAACTGTTATTGTTAGCAAGATTTATCGCTAAAATATTATAAATTTCTTAGAAAATTAAAAAGCGGAAAAAAGACTTTTTTATTAAAAAAAAAAAAATCCAGAATTCCCGCTGCTCGCTGTTTCAAAATTTTTCCCGCAAATTGATTATCAAAAAAGACAGATTTGACGGGAAAAAAAGCTGATTTGGCAACACTTCACACGAGCACTCTATCGCCGCCACTAGCCAACGGCCAATTCTGCCCTTCTGGATCGAGTAGTAAAATACGTTCATACGCATATTTTGCAAATTTGGTAGTTTGGTAGAAACTACTACAATTTGGCTGTCCAAAAATCTCATATCAATACCAATACCAAACAAAAGTACAAAAGCGGATGCAAAGGCAATATTTGAAAAATTTATTTTAATCATAGTTCACATACATTAAAAATGACGATTGTTATGAATATCTATCAAACTTCACAAATTGCTTTAACACCACTCCATCCAACGTACATGGTTATTCACCTTTTGAACTAGTCTTTGCAAAACATCATAAAACTGTCCCTTTTTCATCTGAGAGTGTAGATCCCATCTACAACATTCATGCGGGATTGGGTCTGGCATTTCTGCTGAGCGAGGCGAATTGAGCTAAAGACGGGCAGTCGAGTCGAAGAGACGGGCGAGAGCGGTTGCAAAAAAGACGAAAGACGACACGACGTGAAGCAGTAAAGACGACTAATTTCCAACTAAATCTAATTAAAATAATCAAATAAATAGTTTTACATTAAAATAAACTAAAATACTACAAATAAATATAGTGAATAAAAGAAATTCCTACAAATATGGGGGCTCAACCTACAAAATGGGCATGACTCAGCCTACAAAGTGGCCATGGCTCAACTTATAAAGAAATAAAAAAGTAGTGAGTGAGAAAGCGACAAACTTACACAAAACGACGCAACAGTGGAATCAAACGACGAGAAAAAAAAAACAGCGCGAAAACGAATAAGAATTAGCATCAAACGACGAAAAAGTGGCGGCTTACGACGAAAAAGCGGCAAATAAACGGTAAAAAATTTTCAACGAACGACGAGAAAGTCTTTGAATACGACGATAACTGTGGTGACGTGGCAAACGACGCGTCGTATATATACATATACATATATGTATGTACAATATTAGTGTGTGTGCGTAAGAGAAAGAACTATGAGCAAACTTGAAGACTTTGGGAATGTGCAAGAGGCACTGAAAACTGAAAAGAAATCTAATATTACATTGTTTCACAAGTTTATTTACGAAGAAGAAGGCGATCGTGCAAAACGCCAAAGATTGAGAAAGTTTGAAGGGTTTGATTTTGATTGCAACAGCGATTTATATAAAACTAAAGTGTCTTATGTGGAAAAGAATTTAACAAATAACGATCTAGTGATTATTTCTAACGTTTTGGGTTTATCGCATGATAAATCGAATCTAACTTCCCATTTATTTCGCAATTTGCAAGCTGGAAATTTGCTAGCTGACCTTGACACAGAGAATGATCAAAACGAAGATGACGACGATGAGTGCGAAAGAGATGGCGATGTAGGCAATATGCAAGACGAAGACGAAATGTTGTCAGTAGTGAGCGACGAAACGAATTTTAGAACAGCTGCAACAAACGAAAATATGCGAAACAAAACGAATAGGGCAAACTCTACAGTCGTGGCCAACTATATTGATACGCAAAATGCAGTGAATGTCAACACGCCACCACCGAGGTTCGCTTTGAGTTTTCGGGACGTTGAGGACTCTTTACGACCTTTCCATGGCGATGAAGTATGGATTGAGGATTTCGAAGACATGGCTGACTTGATGCAATGGGATAGTTTACAAAAATTTGTTTTTGCTAAAAGAGCTATTAAAGGACTTGCTAAAATGTTTATTCTGAGTGAACGCGGAATTAAAAATTGGTCGACATTGAAAGAATCACTTTTAAATAAGTTTAAAACAGTAATAAATAGCGCGGAGTTACATAAGCAATTGTCAGAATGGAAAATAAAGAAAGGTGAAAGTGTTCAAGAATATTTGTTGAAAATGAAAGAGATGGCATCACGGGGTAATATAGAGAACAGTGCTCTTATGCAGTATGTAATTGACGGAATTAATGACTTGAGTATGAACAAAGCAATATTGTACAATGCTAATAACCTAAAAGAGTTTAAAGAGAAAATAAAATGAAAAAATGCGGGAAAAGTCGAGTAATCAAAAAAGTGAGTCTAAGAACGTTTAAATCAAAAAAGAAAGTGTAATGAAATACGAAAATAAAGAAAGTGGTATACAATGCTATAACTGTGGGCAAAAAGGACATATATCTGAGAATTGTGACAATAAGAGTAAAGGAAGAAAGTGTTTTGGTTGCAATAATTTTGGTCACATAGCAAAAGACTGTCCAAATAAAAAGCCTGAAAATAGCACAGATGTTCGTAATACTAATAAAATATCAGCTGATCATATGTTTATGTGTAAAGATGTATCAATCAACAATGAAAAGTTTATAGCCTTGCTTGATACTGGTAGCAAATATTTATTTATTTTTATTTATTTATTTATTTATTTACGTCAACTAACACAGCAGTCGACGAAAAAGCTTAAGCTAAAGACAGATAGTAATTAAATGAAGAAGGTAGCTTAGCTTTATACACAACTAAACATCCCCGGCCCGGTGGAGGTGTTTTATTTACACAAGGTGCCAGCTATGCCCCGATTCACAGCCAATGTGGCCAGGGATGAGTTGCAGGCAATCCAAGTCCAGAATATTTTCATTGGTTTCGCTGTAGATGATTAAAAAGTATAGCGCGAAGAGAAGTGACAGAAAGATGAGGAGAGATAAGGTGAGAAAGGTTGTTAAAAGATTGGCAAAGAACACGAAGAGGTTCGTGAAGAGAGTAGTTAGTCAGACATCTACTAAGGTGAATAGGAAAAAAGTTTCTGGTCCGACGTGAGGGAACACAAAAAATACAGCGTATCTAGTAAATTGGTAGAAATGACTTCGCCGTTGACTAGTTTATGGAGAAAGAGAATGCCAAAAACAAGCCTACGGTTATAAAGTGAAGGACGATTAATAAGAAGAAGTCTGTCAGAATAAGAAGGTAGGCGAAGACCCGGGTCCCAATTTAGACCGCGTAGCGCAAACTTAAGGAATTGCTTCTGTACCGATTCAATACTACGCTGGTGAACATCATATTGCGGGTTCCACACTGGCGAGCAATATTCTAGAGTAGGGCGAACTAACGAAGTGTATAAAACCTTTGTTACATAGGGATCATCAAATTCTTTGGCCCAACGTTTAATGAAGCCGAGAAGGCTGCTTGCTCTGTTGACAATTGAAGAAATATGAACATTAAATGAAAGTTTAGGGTCAAACATAACGCCTAAGTCTTTGAATGATGGAACACAATCTAACAAAACAGACTTAATAGAGTAATGAGCTAGGAGCGGAGACAAACGACTGAAAGTCATAAAAGAACACTAAGAGGCATTAAGGTGTAATTTATTAACGTGGCACCAATCACAGAACGCATCGAGATCTGATTGCAAGTACTGTTGGAAAGAAGGATCATTATAGGAATAACAAATCTTGACGTCATCCGCAAACATGAGCACGCGTGAATGAGCCAAGGCCAAAGGCAAATCATTTATAAACAATGTAAATAATAGTGGGCCTAGATGACTGCCTTGGGGTACACCTGACGTAACTCGAACAGTTTTAGATATCGAGGAACGAAAAGACACCTTTTGGGTTCTGCCAATAAGATACGACTTTAACCAACCCAATAATTTTGGTGAAAAACCCATGATGTTAAGTTTCGCGAGAAGCAAAGAATGATCAACCGTATCAAAAGCCTTACTGAAGTCAGTATAAATAACATCAGTTTGACACTTTTTACGGAAGCCATGGTGTACAAGGGTAGTCAATTCTAAAAGGTTGGTAAGCGACGAACGACCTTTCATGAAACCATGCTGACAAGGAGAAATAGTGGATCTGGATATATGTTGAAGAGAAGACGTAATAATTTTCTCAAACAGTTTAGGTATTGCCGAAAGTTTGGCAATGCCACGGTAGTTGGAAACATCCGATTTGCTACCCTTTTTAAAAAGCGGAATAATAAATGACTCCTTCCAAATATCAGGAAATCTACAAGTCTCACTCGATATAAAGAATAACCGAGCTAAAGGCTTAGATAGGGAAATAGAACACATTTTAAGGATGCAACTAGGTATGTCATCAGGCCCGGGAACGAAGGAAGACTTCATAGATGACAAGCTAGAGAGAATACAGTCTTCAGTAATACTGGGAAAAAACATACAATTTAAATGTGGGATTGAAAAGAGATAGGGTGTGGGATCCGAAACAGTAGTAGAATATGTCGACTGAAAAAATTTAGCAAACAGATCTGCAATATCTAAATCATTATTAGCAGACTGGTCGTTAAGTCTGAAGGTGGAAGATAGTACATTAGAGCGTCTTTTGGAATTGACAAAGTTGTAAAATCTTTTGGGGTTATTATAAAATTCAGCCTTACAGCGAACGAGATAATTGTTGTAGCATTGAGTATTTAAAAGACAAAATTGAGATTTAGCTATACAATAATTTGCATAGTCAAGTCGCGAACCAGTTTTTTTAAGTCTTTTAAAATATCTCGATTTAATGTTACGAAGATTAGAAAGCCTACGTATGAACCAGACTGGCGAGCTGGAGACGGTAGAGAAATTCACATAAGGAACGCATTTATCAATTAGAGAATTAAGAGCAGAGTAGAAAAACTTCACTGCACAATCTATATCACAGCACTCAAATAGAAACGACCAATCAAAAGAGAAAATAAGGCTGTTAAGAAGATTGAAATTTGTTGTACGAAAACATCTACGACGAGAATTTGAGATGCTATTCAATAAATTAGTGACGGAATTGTAAGAAATAGTAACTTCAATGGTAGGGTGATAAGGTTTTTCAGGTTTCACTAGTGGCTGTGTTTGCGATACAGCACTAACAGTGGGATCAGAGACAAAAACAAGATCAAGGATTTTTTTAGAAGAGTTAAGGAAAGAATTCAACTGATATAGTGGACATTCAAGTAGGCTATCAAGAAAAACATGTTGAGATGAAGGAATTAAGAAAGATAGATTATCATCAACAAGCCAAGAAATATTAGGCAAGTTAAAATCACCTAAAACTATAAGAAAATCATGATCTTTAAGACGACCAAAAATAGTTCGTAAAGCATCAGCATGGTGCACGTAGATCATGATATTAAAAGCTGGAGGAATATATGAACAAGAGATATATAGGCTAAAGTTAGAACATGTAACTTCGACGCAAATAAACTCAACACCTAAGGGGAGATCAATCGGCACCACTCTTGAAGACAGATTCGAGTTTACAGCAATGAGTACTCCACCGCCACGACGACCAACATGATCAAGCCTATAAGAAATAAAATTATTAGAAAGAATTTCATTATCTAAAACAGAGGAGTTAAGCCAAGTTTCAGAGAAAGCTAATATGTCAGCTGAAAAGGTTTGGCTATCACAGAAAAGGTTCGACAGCTTGGTAAGAAGTCCTCTTACATTTTGATAATGAATGCAAAGACTAGACGTTATTAGTTTTTTGAAGCAGAAGATAAAGTAGGAAGGTGGACAGGCAACGGACGAGAGCGCTTATTGGGCGCAAACTCGTGTACAACTAGGCCCTGTGGCCAAAAATTAGGGTCAACCATAGCTGAGAAGTACTCATTTGGTACTGTAATTTTAAAAGAGGAGATTTCATGAGGCCTAGAAAACTTAAACTTTTGAATTAAAACCTTAGCAGGGCAAATATTACCAATGTAAGCTGCCACAGACGACTCAGAAGTATCTGGAGCAAGCCTAGAGATAAATAATTGTTTGCGATGAGGCACTACCGTTAGTGGAGGCGGAGGAGCATTGGGATCTGCAAGTGATTGAGAGCCGGCATGATCCTGTGATTGATCAGTGTTCCCGTGAGGGATAGATTGAGGTACACCAGCGCTTGTAATGGGTACTACTTGAAAAGAAGAGCATAAAGATGGACAAAAAGATGGTGTAGGCGAAAGTTAAATGGGAGAGGAAGTAATAGAGAGAGCTGGCGACTGCTTACGAGGCAACTCAAGGGTACATTTCTTGTGCAATTTCTCAGAAGGTGGAACAAATTTGAATTGCGACAATAATTGATTGCTAGAGTCACACTCGTTTGACAGCTGTTTGGCCAGTTTGTTTAAAGAAAGAAACCTTAAACGAAGATCCCTATACATACGGCTAAAATCAAGCTGCTGGCTGGCACAAGATGGGCAAGTCCAGCGCATTAAGCCAAGCTCAGGCTTAGACATAGACAAACCAGAAAATTTGTCGTAGTCGCGGCCATTGAGGCCAGCACATTTTAAGTGAATAAGATTATCGCAGAGCCAACAAGATATTGCTCTATAATGATCATCAAAACGATCAGAATGTTTGCAATTAGGTAGACAACAAGCCATTGAAAAGCCGAAAGAAAGGCAAAAAAATTATATATATATAAGAATATATAGAAAAATTAAATTCACAGCACAAAGATAATTATTGATAAATAATCAATAATTACAAATAAAACAAAGAAACAGCTAGAGTGCACAGCACAACAGAGAGTGCAAGAACAGTTATAAGCCGAGCTTTGAGAGGCGGCCTTAAAAAAGTGATTACGCGGGAGAGAAGCTAAGCACAAGCACAAAGCAGAGAGAACAACAAAGCCACTAGCACTGATGGTATGATAGGGGCGATGAGGGGAGCAACTGCAGAAGCAATGACGAAGAAAAAAAAATATGTAAATGCACCAAACGATAATCACGAAAAAGAAAAAACTGTTTAAACTGATTAATTTGGCGAATTATGGAAATAAAACACAAGGGAGTCAAGCGAATAACAACAGCGGAAGTGTAAACAAACTAAGCACAATTAAAAATTGAGAAAAAACAATAAATATTAATAAAAACTCAGGAGCTATGCAAAAACACGACCGTCACGTCAGAGAGCAGAAAGCTTTTTTTGATATAATATCGTAACCGAAACAATTTATAATCGTTTGAAAAAACCTAAGCTGGCTAAAGTTGATAAAGTTCTACACGGTTTCGGAGATAAAAAGAGAGTGGTACCTATCGGTTCGTTTACGGAAAGGCTTTCCGTAAGCCAAGAATAGTTTGATTTGGTTTCTTTAGTGGTATCATCTGAATTCCTAGATGTTGAAGTGATTTTGGGAGAAGACTTTTGTAAGCAAGCCGAAATAAAAATCAATCGTGATGGCGTACAAATCGGGAAATATAATGATGAAACGGATTTAAGTTCGGTAATGAGAATAAAGGTCGAAAAGGACGAAATTGACATAGACTCAAATGCATCGAAAAGTACAAAGTGCGAAGTGAACGAACTTATCAAAAACTATAAGCCGGAAAAGTTAAAGTCGACAAATGTTGAAATGCGTATTGTTTTAAAGGACGATAGTCCAATTTATTCGAGACCACGCAGATTCGCTTTTGCTGAACGGTGCATAATCGGTGACCAAGTCGATTAGTGGCTGAAAGACGAAATAATAGAACAATCCGAGTCTGAATTCAGCAGTCCGGTCGTATTAGTAAAAAAACGCGATGGCACTCCACGGCTGTGCATGGACTATAGAAGAATAAACAAGGTAATAGTAAAAGACCATTTTCCATTACCTCTGATTGAAGATCAATTGGATCGGCTGCAAGGAGCAACAGTTTTCAGCACTATCGATTTAAAGAATGGATTTTTCCATGTAGATGTTGAAAAAGAGAGTCGAAGATTCACCTCATTTGTTACACACAACGTGCAGTATCAGTTTTTAAAAGTTCCTTTTGGATTGACGAACTCCCCTGGGTATTTCAGAGGCACGTTAATGCCATTTTTCGTGATTTAACCCGTGCTGGTACGGCTATCCCATACGTCGACGACATTATAATCCCTGGTAAAACTGAAGAAGAAGCCGTCTCCAATCTGAGAAATGTTTTGAAGCGATGTGAAGAATATGTTTTAGTCATTAACTTAAAGAAATGTTGCTTTTTGAAGAGAAAAATAGAATTTTTGGGGCATACTATAAAGAATCAGAAGATATGTATCTCAGACGCAAAGACCAAAGCTGTAAAAAAATTTCCTATGCCGATGAATCAAAAGCAGCTATAAAGTTTTCTTGGTCTGGTTGGTTATTTTCGCAAGTTCATTGCAGATTTTTCGATTATAGCCAAGCCTCTTACTGATTTATTAAAAAACGAATCAATTTTTAGATTCAACGAGAGTCAGATAAAATCTTTTAATTTGCTAAAAGCATTGATAACACACAAACCTGTTATGCAAATATTTAACCCCAAGTTTGAAACAGAAGTACATACAGACGCATCGATTGATGGCATCGAAGCAATTTTATAACAAAAGTTACCTGATGATAAAGAAATTCACCCTACATACTACATACTATACTACATGAGCAAAAAGACGACTGAAGCGGAAAGAAAATTCACTAGCTACTAATTAGAGATTTTGGCGGTAGTTGAAGCATTTCGTAAGTTCCGAGTTTACCTTCTAGGTATGCATTTTAAAGTCATAAGCGATTGTAATGCGTTTGCAAAGACGATGGATAAAAAAGATGTGTGCACTAGAGTCGCACGATGGATTCTTGAGATCCAAGAATTTGATTTTGATGTTGAGCACCGTGCAGGAAATCGTATACGTCATGCGGATGCGCTTAGTCGCTACCCTGTTATGATTATATCAGAAGATTACACACACAGTAAATTAAAGAATGTCCAAGCACAAGACGACCAATTGAAGGCCATAATCGATATCCTTGCTCCGAAAACTTCTCATAACAACTATTTTATGAAAGCTGGCATACTTTATAAGTTGGTTGATGATGAAGAACTAATTGTAGTTCCCTCTACTCTGCAACGGGAAATTATTAAACATGCTCCCGAAAGAGGTCACTTTTCTGTGAAAAAGACGAAGTAAATAATTGCAAAGGAGTATTATATCCCAAAATTAGATGAGAAAATACAACACCAAATAAGATGCTGCATTCCATGTCTAACACCTAATCGAAAGCTTGGTAAAAAGAAGGAGAACTGCATCCACTGCCGAAAGAAGAACTGCCCTTTCAGACGTTCCACATCGATTTTCTTGGACCCTTAGAGTCAACTCACAAGCAGTATAAGCACATTCTTGCAGTTATCGATGGCTTTACAAAATTTTGCTGGTTGTACCCGACAAAAACGACATCTACGAAGGAAGTAATCACAAGACTACAACAACAAAGTTTAATTCTGCGTTTACTTCTGACGAGTTTAAAGAGTATTGCAAGGCAGAAAATATCGAACTTCACGCAGTTACGACTGGTCTTCCACAAGCGAACGGACAAATCGAACGCCTTAACGCTGTTATTATATCCGTGTTGTCTAAGATTTCGATAGAAGATCCTAGCAAATGGTATAAGTTTGTCGGCAAAGTGCAACAAACGATTAACTCAACGTACAGCAGAAGCACACATTCAACGCCGTTCGAACTACTGATTGGTACAAAGATGCACACAAAAGACGACCTTAAGCTGAAAGAAATAATTCACGATGGGATGATTCAGATTTTTAACGACAACAGAGATGATCTACGGAATATAGCGAAGCAGCAGATCCTTCGTGTGCAAGAAGAAAATAAGAAATGCGTACTAGGATGGCCGAGTTGTGGGATTGGGTCTGGCAACTCTGCTGAGCGAGGCGAATTGAGCTAAAGACGGGCAGTCGAACCGAAGAGACGGGCGAGAGCGGTTTTTTTTTTTTTTACGCGCGAGCCCAAGCAGATAACTGCCCACCTCCCACCCGACCGACCGAGGGGTGCAGCCGTATAACGCACGGCACGAATCGCGTGGACAAATACACAATAGAAAAAACAGACAAACAAATAATACTATAGCTATCTATTAACTAAATGGGATAGGATAGATGTTTTAAGCATATTAATAGAAAACTCTGAGCTGATTACAGGGAATAGAAGGTTGTAATCAGAGCAGAGGACCCTAAAAGGTTCATGCATAGCATAGTTAGAAGAACAACGACTAAGGGATAAAGGTATCAAAGGATGTCTACTCCGTCTACATGGTACCGACAGATTCACCTGAGCTAATAACTCAGGCGAGTCGATATCACCAATTAGGAGCTTGTGCATAAAAATGACACCAAGCATAATTCTACGGTTAGTTAGGGACGGAAGGTTAATCAAGAGAAGTCTACTAGAATACGAAGGCAAATTGACATTGCGATCCCAGCTTAAGCCACGAAGAGCAAATAGCAAAAACTGCTTTTGAACGGATTCAAGTCTAATCTGGTGCGACTCATATTGAGGTGACCAAATGCAAGATCCATACTCTAAAATAGGACGGACAAGCGAAGTAAAAAGAACTTTAGTTGTATAGGGGTCATCAAATTCTTTTGACCATCTTTTAATGAAACCCAGGACACTCATGGCCTTTGCGACCGTGGTGGAAATGTGGGTGTTAAAATTTAACTTATGGTCCATAAGTACGCCCAAATCATTTATATTATTTAAACGTTCTAAAGGGCTATTGTTTAGAAAATAAGTGACCAGTTGGGGAGAGTTACGGAAAAAAAGTCATTACCTTACATTTGGTAGTGTTAAGATTTAGTAGATTACACTGGCACCAGGATTGAAAGTTTTTAAGATCAGCTTGTAGCCGACTAAATGAATTTGTATCTTTATAAGTAAGACAAAGCTTGACATCGTCAGCATACATAAGCACACGCGAATGAACAATGACTGATGGAAGATCGTTAATGAATAGTGTGAAGAGCAGAGGGCCAAGATGACTACCTTGAGGTACACCAGAAGTCACAGGAATGGAAGCGGAAAAAGAAGACTTAAAAAGTACCTTCTGTTTTCTATTTGTTAAATATTCACGAACCCAAGAAAGGAAAAGGGGTGGAAACCCAATGTCGCTCAGCTTAGAAAGTAATAGGGTATGATTAACGGAATCAAAGGCTTTGCTAAAGTCAGTATATATTACATCAGTTTGTTTACCATTTTTAAACCCCTTGATAATTACTGATGTAAATTCTAAAAGGTTAGTGGTTGTAGATCTACGTTTCACAAACCCATGTTGGGATGGCGAAATAATAGAGCTGCAAAAATGTTGCAATTGAGAAGTTATAATTTTCTCAAAAGCTTTCGGAATAGCGGACAATTTTGAGATACCCCTATAGTTAGAGGCTTCGGACTTTTTGCCATTTTTATGCAGAGGAATGATATACGACTCCTTCCAAATAGATGGAAAAGAGGAAGATTCGACAGACAATAGAAACAATTTTAAAATGGGTTTACATAATGCGTTTGCACAGAACCTGAGTACGCATCCAGGAAGACCATCTGGCCCCGGAGAATAAACAGGTTTAACTAATTTAAGTTCCCTAAGAATAGAACTTTCATCAATCACTGGATTGAAAATGCAATTAGCCTTTTTTAAATGATAAGGATACGGACTTGCTCGATATTCCGTTGAGGAATAAGTTGTTTTGAAAAAACTCGCAAACATATCGGCAATTGCCTGATCAGTGCTTGCTTTTTTATTTTGAAAAGACAAAAAAGATGGGTGCACAGAGGTCTTACGTTTAGAATTAACAAAGTTATAAAATTGTTTAGGGTCAGAAGAAAACTGAAGCTTACACCGCTGAAGATAATTCTTATAGCATTGTGTATTAAGCATCATGAATTTTGAACGAGCGACTGTATACAGAGCATAATCTGATGAACGACGTGTTTTTTGAAACTTCTTATAATATCGTGTCTTCACATTTTTCAAATTGGATAACTCACGAGAGAACCAGGGAGGTTTGTTAAGCCGCTCCAGCCTACCAAGAGGCACACAAATATCAAAGAGTGAATTCAGAGTATCATAGAAAATACGAACAGCTGAGTTCATATCTCTACAATTGTACAGATAAGACCAATCGGTAGTAGCAATGTTTTCATTAAGGCTGGCAAAGTCAGTCTTACGAAAGCACCTAGTTAGAGGTAACTCATTTAAACCAAGTAATGGTGAAAGCAAGGGCAAATCAATTTTTAAATTTAATGTAGGATGAAATTTGTCTTCTGGAAGAACAAATGGTTCGATTCTAGAAACCTCACAATAAGAAGAATCCAATACAAAAATAAGATCTAACGATTTTCTATTAGAATTTAAGACGGGATTGACTTGGGATAAAGATAAGCCTAGAAGGCCATCAATAAAGTCATGTGACAAAGAGGGCAGCAACGTGGTAGTTTCATCTGTTAGTGACCATGCTAAAGCGGGTAAATTAAAATCACCTACAACTATGAGCAAGTCTTGACTGGAAACTAAAGAGGAGACAAACTGAATTGCCTCTAAATGATTTAAATATACCACCATGTCTGACAATGGTGGAATATAGGAACAAGTAATGAAAGCATTAAAAGATTTAAAATTTACTTTAACACCGACAAACTCAATCTCCTGGGTACTAGAAAATTGAATCATTTCAGATGATAAAGCAGCATCAACAGCTATCAGAACGCCACCACCTATACGAGAAATCCGGTCACGTCTGAATATAGAAAAGTTTGTGGAAAAAACCGATGCATCAGCAATATCAGGTTTTAGCCACGTCTCTGTAAAAGCTAGAATGTTATGTTCAAAAGAAAGACTATCTACATATAGATTAGGAAGTTAAGATTTCAGTCCTCTCACATTCGGGTAACTCAGGTTAAGGGACGAAGCTAGTTTTTTGACACACCAGCAGATGCTGATGTGGCAGGAATAGTATAAGTTGTTTTTGTTGGCAAGCGAATCGGTTGCCGATTTTTCTTTTTACAGTATATTCCTTAACTATTAAATGTTTTGGCAAAAAATCTTCTCGATATATAGTGTCGAAGATATAGGCAGAAACACTAATTTTAAAGTACGAAATGTACCGAGAATAAGAAAATTTAAACTTCACCGCAATATTCGAGACATTAACTTTCTTCCGAATATAGGCTATTACATCATCAGATAAGACAACAGGGTCTAGCCTAGAAACAAATATATGTTTCTTTGGTGGTATGCCAACGAGAGACCGCGGTCCCGAAACGTCAGCCGCAGCAGTAACTTTGGACAAGTCACCCACTGCAGCAGTCAACTTGTTTACGGGGCCCTCGATACTTTTAGAACTATCGGCAATTTCCATTGGAATGGGTAATTGCCCGGACACAGCGGACACTACAATAGGCATCGTTTTTAAGAGATCATTCCCAGGTGATACCGGTAATTCCTTACTAATAGCATTCACAACCGGCTTCTTAAACGGTATCAATTGCTGTACATTAGGAGTGGACGGTGCATGAGACCGGTCGGGGACGATAAGAGACGCTGGCGGGTCTACAGATGCAGAAACACCCCAAGGACTGGTCCTTTTACGTTTCGGAGACTCATTCATAAGCGATAAACTTCTGAACTGAGTCTCCACCGCAGTAAACTCCGCTTGGAGTTTATTAAAACCTGCCCTTAAAGTGTCAAAACTATCTCTAGTCCGCCTCATGAAAGAGCGCATCTCATTCTCGACCTCTCGGCAAGCATCACATCCATATTTTAAGCCACCACCTTTAGCAATAGACTCCTTGATTCTGCCTGTGTAACCTGCACACTTAACGTGAACCGCATTGTCACACAACCAACACAGAATATAATCATGGGAGTCAACCGCATTAGTGGCAACTATGCAATTATTTTTTGAGCAGACAACCATTTTATCAAAAAGTTTAATTTAATTAAAAAAAGGAAATACAAAAAATAAAAAATAAAAATTCTAAGGGTTAAAATTCTGTGTATAAGAATATACTGACCAGTTCTGACACAAGGGTTAATGTGCAGAGTAAGCCTTCACAACTAGAGAATAAAAAGAGATGAAAGCACAAAAACAAAAAC
This sequence comes from Drosophila tropicalis, assembly GCF_018151085.1. Lineage (NCBI taxonomy): Eukaryota > Metazoa > Arthropoda > Insecta > Diptera > Drosophilidae > Drosophila > Drosophila tropicalis. The sequence goes on from NW_027173322.1 coordinate 1,422,268, forward strand.
ACGTATCACAAAGTCGCGGGTAGGCAAAAGACGAGAGCGCAAATCAATCAAGAATAGGAAAGAGCGGGAGAGCGCGTCAAATTGAACACATGCAACAACAATTTGTACGCAAGAGCGCGAGAGTTAGTTAAAACGGTAAAGACACAAACGCAAAAGAGATAAGCAAAACAACAACACCGCTAATGCAAGTATTGTTGTAAGTTTTGATTTTATTTAAATTTAAACAAAAGCGACAGCAAGAATTCGCGAAATGAAAATAAAATTCGGATGTTGAAATTATTATTAATTAAACCGATAATGAATTTAAGAAATTTGTAAAAGTATTTAATAGCGAGAAAAAAATAAAAATTGATAAGCGCAAAAAAAACACGTCCGTCCTCTGCAACGAGTGAAAGTTGTAGGATGATCTAGTGATTATTTGTAACGTTTTGGGTTTATCGCATGATAAATCGAATCTAACTTCCCATTTATTTCGCAATTTGCAAGCTGGAAATTTGCTAGCTGACCTTGACACAGAGAATAATCAAAACGAAGATGACGACGATGAGTGCGAAAGAGATGGCGATGTAGGCAATATGCAAGACGAAGACGAAATGTTGTCAGTAGTGAGCGACGAAACGAATTTTAGAACAGCTGCAACAAACGAAAATATGCGAAACAAAACGAATAGGGCAAACTCTACAGTCGTGGCCAACAATATTGATACGCAAAATGCAGTGAATGTCAACACGCCACCACCGAAGTTCGCTTTGAGTTTTCGGGACGTTGAGGCCTCTTTACGACCTTTCCATGGCGATGAAGTATGGATTGAGGATTTCGAAGACATGGCTGACTTGATGCAATGGGATAGTTTACAAAAATTTGTTTTTGCTAAAAGAGCTATTAAAGGACTTGCTAAAATGTTTATTCTGAGTGAACGCGGAATTAAAAATTGGTCGACATTGAAAGAATCACTTTTAAATGAGTTTAAAACAGTAATAAATAGCGCGGAGTTACATAAGCAATTGTCAGAATGGAAAATAAAGAAAGATGAAAGTGTTCAAGAATATTTGTTGAAAATGAAAGAGATGGCATCACGGGGTAATATAGAGAACAGTGCTCTTATGCAGTATGTAATTGACGGAATTAATGACTTGAGTATGAACAAAGCAATATTGTACAATGCTAATAACCTAAAAGAGTTTAAAGAAAAAATAAAATGTTATGAAAAAATGCGGGAAAAGTCGAGTAATCAAAAAAGTGAGTCTAAGAACGTTTAAATCAAAAAAGAAAGTGTAATGAAATACGAAAATAAAGAAAGTGGTATAAAATGCTATAACTGTGGGCAAAAAGGACATATATCTGAGAATTGTGACAATAAGAGTAAAGGAAGAAAGTGTTTTGGTTGCAATAATTTTGGTCACATAGCAAAAGACTGTCCAAATAAAAAGCCTGAAAATAGCACAGATGTTCGTAATACTAATAAAATATCAGCTGATCATATGTTTATGTGTAAAGATGTATCAATCAACAATGAAAAGTTTATAGCCTTGCTTGATACTGGTAGCAAATATACTATCGTAACCGAAACAATTTATAATCGTTTGAAAAAACCTAAGCTGGCTAAAGTTGATAAAGTTCTACACGGTTTCGGAGATAAAAAGAGAGTGGTACCTATCGGTTCGTTTACGGAAAGGCTTTCCGTAAGCCAAGAATAGTTTGATTTGGTTTCTTTAGTGGTATCATCTGAATTCCTAGATGTTGAAGTGATTTTGGGAGAAGACTTTTGTAAGCAAGCCGAAATAAAAATCAATCGTGATGGCGTACAAATCGGGAAATATAATGATGAAACGGATTTAAGTTCGGTAATGAGAATAAAGGTCGAAAAGGACGAAATTGACATAGACTCAAATGCATCGAAAAGTACAAAGTGCGAAGTGAACGAACTTATCAAAAACTATAAGCCGGAAAAGTTAAAGTCGACAAATGTTGAAATGCGTATTGTTTTAAAGGACGATAGTCCAATTTATTCGAGACCACGCAGATTCGCTTTTGCTGAACGGTGCATAATCGGTGACCAAGTCGATTAGTGGCTGGAAGACGAAATAATAGAACAATCCGAGTCTGAATTCAGCAGTCCGGTCGTATTAGTAAAAAAACGCGATGGCACTCCACGGCTGTGCATGGACTATAGAAGAATAAACAAGGTAATAGTAAAAGACCTTTTTCCATTACCTCTGATTGAAGATCAATTGGATCGGCTGCAAGGAGCAACAGTTTTCAGCACTATCGATTTAAAGAATGGATTTTTCCATGTAGATGTTGAAAAAGAGAGTCGAAGATTCACCTCATTTGTTACACACAACGTACAGTATCAGTTTTTAAAAGTTCCTTTTGGATTGACGAACTCCCCTGGGTATTTCAGAGACACGTTAATGCCATTTTTCGTGATTTAACCCGTGCTGGTACGGCTATCCCATACGTCGACGACATTATAATCCCTGGTAAAACTGAAGAAGAAGCCGTCTCCAATCTGAGAAATGTTTTGAAGCGATGTGAAGAATATGTTTTAGTCATTAACTTAAAGAAATGTTGTTTTTTGAAGAGAAAAATAGAATTTTTGGGGCATACTATAAAGAATCAGAAGATATGTATGTATGATGATACAGAATTGCACCCTGTATACTACATGAGCAAAAAGACGACTGAAGCGGAAATTAGAGATTTTGGCGGTAGTTGAAGCATTTCGTAAGTTCCGAGTTTACCTTCTAGGTATGCATTTTAAAGTCATAAGCGATTGTAATGCGTTTGCAAAGACGATGGATAAAAAAGATGTGTGCACTAGAGTCGCACGATGGATTCTTGAGATCCAAGAATTTGATTTTGATGTTGAGCACCGTGCAGGAAATCGTATACGTCATGCGGATGCGCTTAGTCGCTACCCTGTTATGATTATATCAGAAGATTACACACACAGTAAATTAAAGAATGTCCAAGCACAAGACGACCAATTGAAGGCCATAATCGATATCCTTGCTCCGAAAACTTCTCATAACAACTATTTTATGAAAGCTGGCATACTTTATAAGTTGGTTGATGATGAAGAACTAATTGTAGTTCCCTCTACTCTGCAACGGGAAATTATTAAAAATGCTCCCGAAAGAGGTCACTTTTCTGTGAAAAAGACGAAGTAAATAATTGCAAAGGAGTATTATATCCCAAAATTAGATGAGAAAATACAACACCAAATAAGATGCTGCATTCCATGTCTAACACCTAATCGAAAGCTTGGTAAAAAAGAAGGAGAACTGCATCCACTGCCGAAAGAAGAACTGCCCTTTCAGACGTTCCACATCGATTTTCTTGGACCCTTAGAGTCAACTCACAAGCAGTATAAGCACATTCTTGCAGTTATCGATGGCTTTACAAAATTTTGCTGGTTGTACCCGACAAAAACGACATCTACGAAGGAAGTAATCACAAGACTACAACAACAAAGTTTAATTCTGCGTTTACTTCTGACGAGTTTAAAGAGTATTGCAAGGCAGAAAATATCGAACTTCACGCAGTTACGACTGGTCTTCCACAAGCGAACGGACAAATCGAACGCCTTAACGCTGTTATTATATCCGTGTTGTCTAAGATTTCGATAGAAGATCCTAGCAAATGGTATAAGTTTGTCGGCAAAGTGCAACAAACGATTAACTCAACGTACAGCAGAAGCACACATTCAACGCCGTTCGAACTACTGATTGGTACAAAGATGCACACAAAAGACGACCTTAAGCTGAAAGAAATAATTCACGATGGGATAATTCAGATTTTTAACGACAACAGAGATGATCTACGGAATATAGCGAAGCAGCAGATCCTTCGTGTGCAAGAAGAAAATAAGAAGACCTACAACTTACGTCGCAGACCTGCTTCCATATACAAAGTCGGTGATCTGGTAGCTATTAAAAGAACCCAACTTGGAGGAGGTTTGAAGCTGAAGCCCAAATATTTAGGTCCGTACCGCATTACCGTGGTAACGGCCAGAGATACATACGACTACTAGGCGAACTACGACTTGCGCTGCCTACATGAAGCCGTGGGTTCCCTGTGACATAGACGACTAGGATGCATTCGAGGCGAATGCGTACTAGGATGGCCGAGTTGTGGGATTGGGTCTGGCAACTCTGCTGAGCGAGGCGAATTGAGCTAAAGACGGGCAGTCGAACCGAAGAGACGGGCGAGAGCGGTTGCAAAAAAGACGAAAGACGAAACGACGTGAAGCAGTAAAGACGACTAATTTTCAACTAAATCTAATTAAAATAATCAAATAAATAGTTTTACATTAGAATAAACTAAAATACTACAAATAAATATAGTGAATAAAAGAAATTCCTACAAATATGGGGGCTCAACCTACAAAATGGGCATGACTCAGCCTACAAAGTGGCCATGGCTCAACTTATAAAGAAATAAAAAAGTAGTGAGTGAGAAAGCGACGAACTTACACAAAACGACGCAACAGTGGAATCAAACGACGAAAAAAAAAAAACAGCGCGAAAACGAATAAGAATTAGCATCAAACGACGAAAAAGTGGCGGCTTACGACGAAAAAGCGGCAAATAAACGGTAAAAAATTTTCAACGAACGACGAGAAAGTTTTTGAATACGACGATAACTGTGGTGACGTGGCAAACGACGCGTCGTATATATACATATACATACTAGAGGTGGGAAACTATCGATAGTCGGCACCATCGATAGTCGACGATAGTTTTTTCATCACCATCGATAGTGGACGATAGTACCATCGATAGTGCACAAGGCAAAGCTAACTATAATAAAGTATTTAAAAAATGGTTTAATTCGATGTTGTAAGATATAAGAAATGTCCAAAATTGTATTACCTATTACTATAATTTTTTGGAAGAGTTTATCCATAGATTTTGGTTTAAGAATAATAAAATATTGACGTTTTCCTCCTTCAACCGTGTTCTGCGGTCAAAGACAATTTGCCCTGCATTGCTAAAAATACGTTCCGACTCCACAGATGTTGCAGGAACGCAAAAATATTTCATCATTAATGTCTTGATGGGCGGAAAGTCCATTTGGTTAACCTGAAGAAAATTTTATGTAAAACAGATGAATTTTTTCTATCCATAGTTAATTTAATTAACTAATTTTTTACCTGTATCCATAACAACGGATCCATTTCTTGCGGCACTATGGCTCTTTCCAAATAGTGCCTCTTTACAATAATGGCGTCTGATCGCGCGTTTCCACGCCTACCACTAGCTTGATGATCCAAAAAGTCGAAAAATGAGTCCTGAGTTGTTTGGATGGGTTCCGAGTCCACAGTGTTGCCATTCTTACATAAGGTCGCTAACTCGTTTTCAAAGCATTTTATTAGGCAATAGAGGTGGGAAACTATCGATGGCACTATCGACACTATCGATGGTTGAGCACTATCGAGTCGACTCACTATCGATGGTGTTGCTCTTCCGATAGTAGTCGATAGTATCGATAGTATATCAAGTATGCGATCAATGGACTCATATATAAAAAAGAGTGTATTATATGACCCCAACGCACATCGGAAAAAGGTTATTGATCGAACTTTAGCGGAATTGATTGCCATAGATGTTCAGCCCTACAGCATAGTAGAGGATATAGGCTTTATAAAATACAGCAAAATTTTGGACTGCAGATACCAGTTGCCAAGTCGCGCACATCTAACAAATGTGCTAATGATGGATTGCTTAATGCTTGCGAACTGTTAAAGATTCGAAACATTCCGTGCTTTGCTCACACCTTAAATTTGGTAGTTCAAGATGGCTTAAACTTTGATGATGATGCAGCAACTAAGGCGTTAATTCAAAAATGCAAATCAATTGTCAGATTTTTCAATAAAAGTACAATTGCAAACTAAAAGTTTAAAATGGCACAAGACGGCTTTGCTTATTCGTTGCTACAAGAAACTCCAACTAGATGGAATAGTTTTCATTTTATAATTGAAAGAATATTAGTGACGCATGAAGAAATTGCTTTGGTACTATTATCAACAACAGATGTACCACTACCAATTTATGCTGAAGAAATAAAAGTGCTGAAGGACATGGAAAAAATATTGTCCTTTTTTCAACAAGTCAGCGAAAAAATATCTGGAGCACAATATGTCACAATCTCGCTTATTATTCCATTAACTTTTGGACTTTTACGAAAAATGCAAGGTAAAAAATTAGTTAATTAAATTAACTATGGATAGAAAAAATTCATCTGTTTTACATAAAATTTTCTTCAGGTTAACCAAATGGACTTTCCGCCCATCAAGACATTAATGATGAAATATTTTTGCGTTCCTGCAACATCTGTGGAGTCGGAACGTATTTTTAGCAAGGCAGGGCAAATTGTCTCTGACCGCAGAACACGGTTGAAGGAGGAAAACGTCAATATTTTATTATTCTTAAACCAAAATCTATGGATAAACTCTTCCAAAAAATTATAGTAATAGGTAATACAATTTTGGACATTTTTTATATCTTACAACATCGAATTAAACCATTTTTTAAATACTTTATTATAGTTAGCTTTGCCTTGTGCACTATCGAGGCACTATCGATGGTACTATCGTCCACTATCGATGGTGATGAAAAAACTATCGTCGACTATCGATGGTGCCGACTATCGATAGTTTCCCACCTCTATTGCCTATGGCTTGTTTGTTATTAATTGATAACATTGCGTAATGCTATTTTGCAATTACTACCTGTTTATATATATGTCTTTCTACAATGTTAGATTGCTAATTACCTGATTTGGAAAAACTGACAAGACAGGTAAATGTTATTTAAGTTGATGAAAAATTAGTCCTACTTGCAGGTTGGTCGTTTTTATTTCCGTTTACCTAATTGGATGTAAATATTAATTTAGGTAAGTTTTTGACCTAATTAATACAAAAAGGTTAATACCGATTTTTCGTTTTACCTAGTTAATTCAAAAAATATAACATAAAGAGCTAATTGTTCCTCTCGTTTGCGACAGTTTATTTTTAACTCCATAAGTGGAAACACGTTAGACACATTCTGAATAGTATTTGTTAATATTATTCAAGACAGTTTTATTTGTTTGTGCAAAAATGTTGTTGAATGAAAGAATTTTGCAAGTTTTCCACGAGTGTGAAAACTTAAGTGATTTTGAAATGGGATTGCTGAAGGAGATGGTCATTTCATTCGAAAACGAGTGTGAAAACTTAAGTGATTTTGAAATGGGATTGCTGAAGGAGATGGTCATTTCATTCGAAAACGCTAGTACGGAGCTTAAGGTAAAAATCAAATATACACATTGTAACTTAAAGCGAAAATGGATCGCAAGCTGCAGAAATCTGGAAAATTGCGTGAAAAAACATGAAGTGTGGCTTGAGGAGTATACCGAATTCGGAGATTCGAGGGACGAAGATGTTCAACCATCAAGTAGCCGAGGAAGAGGAAGGCCGCATAAAGATGCGGAGGATTGTTCAACGTTCACAAGGAAACGAAAGCTTCAGGGTGCTACTGAAAGCATTATAACGGAGCATCTTTCAGAAGCACTTTCTTTAAAGTATACAAAGGAACAAGAAAGGGCAAAGGCGAGCATTACGAAAGCTGTACAGATCGCTAGTCCTATTCGACTAAATAAGTACCAAATTTTAAGGAGTTCCTTAAAAAGTCATTACGTCGATGTTCTTCCCGGATACAAAAAGATTGGATTTCCCAAGAAGGAAGCAGTACCAGTTCATGGCTTCTGTAGTTCCTTTGCGCCTGAGAAGTGAAAGTTCTGAACATTGGAGAAATCTTCGACCGTCATCGACCCACTATTGTCGGCCTTTGTTATTCAAATATGCAGAGTCCTCGGAATTAATCTAATCAACTGTTGGCGACATAAAAAATCAAATAAGCCAACTGAAACCTGCTGTTTTCCAAACCAAGAGTGGAAAAACTTTTACGGTTAAGTTTGATTTTTTCCTGACATTGATTGATGGAAAAGTGTTAAAAGAATTTACAAAAACTGCTACGAATATTCAATTTCTCCGTTGCATTGCAGAATAAAGTGTATGGCTTTTATTTTGAAGCTAGCTTACACACTTCCTCAGCCAGGAGAAACAAAAACGGATAAAACATCTCGTGATATTCAGAGCAGGAAGGAGATTATACAAGCTGAATTCTCTCGGAAGCTGGGACTGAAAGTTGACTGGCCAAAGTACGGCTACGGAAACACGAATGATGGAAATACTTCAAGGAGATTTTTTGAAAATGATGAAATGACATCTTTTATAACAGGTGTTAGTCAAGAGATCATTAAAAGGTTGGCTGTTATATTGAATGTTATGAATTGCAAGGAAATGGTAAATGGTGAAAAAGTTTCCGAATATTCTTCAAGGACTGCTCAGCTTTTGACTGAATTGTATCCGCAAAAAAAACTTACCCCAACGGTACATAGGATTTTGGCTCACGGAAAGGATTTAATAGAACTTCAGTGTTTATTAATTGGAGAGTTATCCGAAGAAGCACATGAATGTAAAAACAAGGACTACAAAGGGTTCAGATATACTAATACATTAAAAACTTCTCGTGTTAGACAAAATAAAGACCTTTTTAACATGCTAGCAGCCTCTTCGGACCCATTTATTGCATCACTGAGACACGTGCGATCACGAAAGTATTTGGAAAATAGCAACTATAGTCCCGAAATGTTGAGTTTATTAGATACTGATGTAAATATTGAAAATTATTTTAAAAAAAATCAGCCATCAAATTTTCAAAATTAACCTAAAAAAAAAATAAAAAAGAATTTTTTTTCTTTTTGTAATTATGTTAAAAAATCAAATTAAAACATAAAAAAATGTTACATAGTCGTCTAAAACAATGAAAAAATCCATTTGTGATTGAAAAAAACCGGGTTTCGATCCATTTTTAAAGGAAAAACATGCTTGGAAATATTTTCTGACTTTGACCTTGAATATTACAGCACCACGAACACCTAGCACTTTTGACAAACATTCATTTTGAAGCTTAAGGTATTCTTTATTATATGCTTTTTAAATTTTTGAAATCGCTAAATTGGTTTAGACGCTATGATTTTTGCAATGTAAAATGCCAAAAGGCCCAACTGCGTGTCGTAGGGACCACTTGAACGTACTGCGCCTAGTATCGTCAACGTCCGCTAAAATCTTACGAAGGTTTCCTCCAAATGAAGTATGGTATAGCCGTCGTAGTAATTCTTCATAATTTTGTATTACTTATAACCGCACTTTCTGCTTAACTAAAACTTTAACATACATAATTTTTTTTCATTTCGCGATTGCTTTCACTAAAATTAAAAAATTCCAATATACATACATATATTTAATCTTACAACAAAACTTGCATTAGCGGTGTTGTTGTTTTGCTTGTCTCTTTTGATTTTGTCTTAAATTTTACCATTGTAGCTAACTATCGCGCTTTTACGTACAAATTGTTGTTGCATGTGTTCAATTTGACGCGCTCTCCCGCTCTTTTCTATTCTTGTTTGATTTGCGCTATCGTCTTTTGCCTACACGCGACTCTGTGAAACGTGTTTTTGTTTTTGTGTATTCCTGGTTATTAATTTCTTTAGTTGTGAAGGTTTACTCTGCACATTAACCCTTGTGTCAGTACTGGTCAGTATATTTTTACACACAGATTTTTTACCTTTACAAGTTTTATTTTTTATTTTTTTATTCATTTTTTTTAAATAAATTTAACTTTTTAATAAAATGGTGGTCTGCTCAAAAAATAATTGCTCAGTTGCCACTAATGCGGTTGAGTCCCACGATTATATTCTTTGTTGGCTGTCTGACAATGCGGTTCACGTTAATTGTGCAGGTTACACAGGCAGAATCAAGGAGTCTATTGCTAAAGGTGGTGGCTTAAAATATGGATGTGATGCTTGGCGGGAGGTCAAGAATGAAATGCGCTCATTTATGAGGCGGACTAGAGAAGTTTAGAAGCTTGTCGCTTATGAATGAGTCTCCGAAACGTCAAAGGACTAGTCCTTGGGGTGTTTCTGTATCTGTAGATCCGCCAGCATCTCTTATCGTTCCCGACCGGTCAAATGCACCGTCTACTCCCAACTTACAGCAATTGATATCGTTTAAGAGCCGGTGGTAAATGCGGTTAGTGAGGTATAACTGGTATCACCTGGGAATAATCTCTTAAAACGGTGCCAATTGTAGTATCCGATGTGTTCCATTCAAATGAAAATAGTATCGAGGGCCCCGTGAACAAGTTGACTGCTGCAGTGGGTGACTTGTCCAAAGTCGCTGCTGCGGCTGATGCTTCGGGGCCGTGGCCGCTCGTTGACACACAACCAAAAAAACATATATTGGTTTCTAGGCTACATCCTGTTGTCACATCTGATGATGTAATAGCCTATATTCGGAAGAAAGTTAACAACTCGAATATTGCGGTGGAAAATTTAAATATTCTTATTCTGGGGACATTTCGTCCTTTAAAATTAGTGTTCATGCCAATAACTTTGACATTATATGGGTTACCAGAATGTTAGAGGACTGAAATCTCACCTGCCTAATATAACATATATTCAGACGGGACCGGACTTCTCGCGTAGTCGGTGAAGTTCTGATAGCTGTTTTATTTATTTAGTTATTAAGAGCTAATTTACAATTAAAATTATAAGCTAGCTTTTTTTTTTTTTTTTGCTATGGCAACGTAGGTCTTCAGCTCATGTATTCTAGGTTCATATGTATAAATTTACAGAGTAGCTAGTTTTATTTGAATATAATGTGGGTGTGTTGTGCTATTGCCTTAAATATCAATGTACAAGCTTGTGTTTTTTAAATATTCTAGGGTTTTCAGTATGTTAGGAGGTGTGGAGTTTGAGAGGCAGTGCAGTGGGTTAGTATTTTGGAATATTGTGTATCTTTGTGTTTTCAAGAAGTTGTAGGTGACGAGTATGTGTTCTATTGAAATGTTTTGGTTGCAATAAGGGCATTCACTGGGGGTGCGGTCGAAATAGGATTTATGGGTGATTTTTGTGTGACCGAGTCTAAGTTTAGTAATTTTTACTTGATCTGCACGTGTTAGGGAAAGTTGATTGTTTTTTGAATAGAAGGTAGCTGTTATATTTCTTGCCATTTATGCTTTTGTACCAGTACAAAATGTGTTTGCACTTTTAAGTGGTGTGTTTTTTTTATGTATTTCAGTATGTCCTTTATGTTATGGTTGTCTTTGGCTGAAAGTTGTTCTTTGGTTGCGCGTTTTGCAGCGTTGTCTGCTTTCTCGTTTCCTGCAATTCCTACATGCCCTGGTATCCAGAGAAGTTTGAATTTTGGAAATGTTTTTTGTAAGGTGTTACGAATATATGAGCTGTAGTATTCGCTGTTGTTTGTGTTACTTATGGCGTCTATAGCAGACGCTCCCCCTTTTTGTTTTTAAAAATGTCTATTGCTTCGGCGATTGCGATTATTTCGGCAGAGATGACAGATGAGTAGTGTGGCAAAAGGATGGGCTTAATAGTTGCTGTTTCATATGTTATGGCAAAAGTTGTGATTGATTGGGTTTGGGACCTGTCGGTATATATATATGTGTATTTGTCGGCGTTTTCCGTTTCCTTTTTTCAAAATTCTGCCTTGTATATTTCTGGAGAGGCATTTTTATACCATACACCCAAAATGTTGAAAATGGTATATTAAAGTCGCCAAAATGTATGTAACAGGCAGAAAGAAGCTTCTCCACGCCCCTTTCCACCCCCCGCAATTTAAAAAAGGCGTTTATCACTAAAACTATTCTAGCTGGAGACACCATATTTTTTATGTTCATTTGCTTACTAAATGCGTGCATCATGTATGTATAAAGATTTTGCCACGCCGCTTTTCGCCCCCTTAATTTGAAAAAAATCGATTATCTTCCGTATTTTTCTACTTTATGCAATCAAAATTGGCACACCTAAATTTGATCAAAATCTGACAAAAGATAGTCGAGATATGCATATAAACGTTTTGGCTGATGGGGGCGCCAGGGGGCTCGTATGCTTGAATTAGCAAGATACTAAGATATGTTTGTAAAAAGCATGTGAAAATGCATTTGTTTAATAAAATTGAAATATTTGCTTTACTGGTGTATGGTATACCTAAGTCGACGAGACGACTTACTTAATTTTTATCCCAGTAACTAAGTGTTTTATCAATGTTTATTAATATTGACTCGCCTGAGCTATTAGCTCATGTTAATCTGTCGGTACCATGTAGACGGAGTAGACATCCTATTATACCTTTAACCTTTAGTCGTCGTTCTTCTAACGAAGCCATGCATGAACCTTTTAGGATTCTCTGCTCTGATTACAATCTCAAGATTCGATGTAGCGCTTTTGACAGCACGAAAGGTTCTTTTGCGAATAAAACAAAATACAAATATTTTCGGGGGGCTTTGTGCCTTAGTTGCTTACAGCTCTTTATTATATTATTTTTATTTTCGAGGGCTTTGGGCTCTAGAGCTCCTTTACTTGTTTTTAGCACAAAAAGTCTTGATCACGGGCTCATGGGGGGGGAGCGCTTGCATCGAGGCCTTCGGCTCTAAGATATAAATATGTTGATATATGGTATGACAGTAAAGGTGGGAGATTTTCCGATTTTCATTTTTGCAACGACATCTGCCAATTCATTCCCAATAATACCTTTATGGCTGGGTACCCAAAATATTTGAAGTTTGGCTGGTGCTTTTAGAGAGCATCTCATATTTGGCAAATTGTAGTACTAATACTAGTATTGCTCGTGTTTTGTATGGCTAACACTGTTGATAAGCTGTCGGTGCAAATCACATATATAGCTTACGCAGAAAATATAGTAGAATATTCCGGAAGCCATCCAGATGCTACAAGTACTCCCTCTTGGTTGATGCAGGCGAAAGCTGTGATATGTAGATTTTTTGGCTGATTCTTCGGCAAATAATCTTTGAAAGGTTTGGCTGTTGGTGTTGTTTTTTGAGAATTGTAGAAGTGTAGTGTTGATGGAGGTCGGTCTAAGTAGCCATGGAGGTGGTGTAGCCTTTTTGGAGATTGTTGGTGGTTGGATGTTAAGTTCCTTTGAAAGTAAGGCGCATCTGCGTATGGTAGAGAGGTGTCTATACTGGTTTTTTTGTGTCAAGTCTTTGCGCATGCTATTTTGCAGGAGCAAGTTTGGTGCGCAAAATAGTTTTGGGATAAGTTTACTCGTGATTTCTGTGATTTTGTCTTCAATAGAGGGTAACATTGCTTCTGCCAATACACACTTTATGGGTGTTGTTGGAAAAGCATTGATGCTGCGTCGAGCTGCAGTGCGATACGTGATGGAGTCCATAGTACTGTGTTTCGGCTTAAAGCATACCTGATTTGGATTTATAAAGTTGTTTTTTGTAATATACCACATAAGTCTACGAGCTATCATCTTTTCAAATATTTTGCTTAAACATGAGAGTAGGGAGATTGGTCGAAAGCTACTGATTTCACCGGAAGGTTTGTTGCGCTTAGGTATTGTCAGAGCAGCCGCTGATAGTTTCCATCTTTAAAGATACAATTGTAAGTCCCAAGAAGCTTTGACCTCGCAGAGGGTGGGAGGTGTTTAATCGTTAGATATGATGTACGGTCGTGCCCTGGAGTCTTTCCCTTAGCTGTTTGCAACGCGGTTTCAAGTTCCAGTTCCGTGAATTTCAATTCGATTTGTTTAGCTGATATTGAAAAACCAGTAGTGTTGTATATAAAGTCGAGAAAAAGTTTTTTGTTTTGAATTTACTGAATATCAAAATTACTATCTTATGAATATGCAGACGAATTATTAGCAAATTCATTTGCAATACGTCATATTTACAAATAATTATATGTGCATTATTTCTTTTGTCTTGTTTTACTGTTATAAGTTAGTTTTTGAAAGTTTGACGAATGCACAGTTATCATGGTATTCTTTGTGCTTGCCATGCGTATAAAATTTTGTCATTCTAATCTCTTTCGTGGTACCATTACTGCAAAATGATTTGGTTCATCGGGTTCTGCGTAGTAAATAATTATATGCGCAAAACACTTGTGGCTGATCATTCGTACGTAAAGTGTTGCTGTTGAAGACTTATTTCTGAAAATTTGCTTAAATCTCTATTGTAAGTATATTATTAATTTAAATTTATAAATAAAAAAACCTTAATTAGTACATAATATATATTGTTGTCAGGCTAAAATGCCTCGTGGTACAAGTTTGTCCAGGTGGATACAAAGTTAACAATTGTCAATTAATATATCCCACCCAATCAATCCATTTTTACCAGTCAAGTACGTGACCTAGCAAATTGGGACATTTTTGCCTTTTCTTGTAATCGACATTGTCATTGGGCCCCCCACTCCAACATACAATTGCAAGTTGCTCAACTAACAAAAGCCATCAGTATGGCCGCTAATATAGAAATCCCACAAACTAAACCACATACATTTAAAAGAAAAATTTGCTGGTGGGTTAATATCCTTCAGGGGCTTCGAGATACAAAACAACTGTGAGGAACATTATATACACAAGAATAATGTCCCACACAACAAACAAGCTACAACAAACAAGATACAAACAGCCAGATACAAACACAAACCAAAATATAAGAGTGAGATCAGATGTGAATGATCAAATAAACAAGGCCAGCCGAACATTGCAGATCGAACCCCACGCAACCGCTGACGATTTCGTACAAGCGGGAAGATGCGTGGGAGACATAATGCGATAAGTTCGGTCGTATAAGAGCCAATACAAGAGGCCGACCGAATATTGCCGATCGAACCCCACGCAACCGCTGGCGATTTTCGTACAAGCGGGAAGATGCGTGGGAGACATAATGCGATAAGTTCGATCGTATAAGAGTATTTGGAACCCGGTTTGACTGCATAATTGCACACAAAAGGGGGCATTGGCCTACTTATGCAAATTAAGAGCACAGAGAGGCAATTATGAGTGCATGCATTAGAATACGCTGAATAAATGTACATGCATGTTCACACGTACACTATGCGTGAGGGAGAGTATCGATGACCAATAGCGTACTCTCTGCCTACGTCACGCTCATGAGAATGAAAGCAGTTAGATTGCGAGCAGCCAAAATCTGGTGAGCGAGAGAAAATGAAAGTGAGGGCCAAGCAAGCCCATGAGACGGGTGCGGGGTATGCATGCTTGGTATGAAGCAATGATGGTTTATGGAGGCGTGAGGGGAATATGCAAGCCGAAGGGGGAGGGATGAGGCCATGGGGAAGCCCTCTATCTGATGGATGCGAGATGCATATGAAAGTGTGTTTGCATGGGGATTTAAATAATACAATACGTTAAATTAATCAGGCTATTTATGTTTAAATGATAATTTTAGTTAATACAATTAGTATATATGTATGTAAATATCAATATTGAGCAAATATGGGTGAAATTGGGTATGACGAGTGAATCAAAGGGAGCGACGGGCGACGGCAGCGCTGGCAGAGAAAGCAGAGAGAGTCAACGGGATACGAAGGGCGGCCAATAGAAAGGCGACGCCAATGCGTGAAAGTGATGGAAGCACGTAGATACAAGGGAGCGAGACAAGGACAAGGAAATAAATGGGCGCTCAGCCACAAAGAAAGTGGACATATGCGCAAGGGATTTACGGGACTTTCACCACGCATAGCAACAAGTGGATGCGTGGGTGAAAGCAGAGGGCCGATGGAAATGTACCAGCTGTATAGCGGTACTACACCAAGATATTCCTGAGGCCGGGGAATCTGCCTATATAAAGGCAATGCCCATCAAGCAGATCATCAAGTCATCAAGTCGTGATCAAGTAACAAGTAATTAAGGCCTTACGAGTAACCTTAAGAACTTATCAAGGAAACAAAAGGAGCAGAGGAAAAACAAGGAACTATACAGGCCTTACGAGTAACCTGTACAGTTTATTTCGACAGCAACAAATCCTTAAATAAGGATAGTAAGCACCGCACCCAAGCTAGAGTGAGTGGGAGAGAAGCCAAGCATTTCCAGGAGTATCCAAAGTCAGTGGTAGGCACGAGGATATATCCTACTGCCGGAAATTCCAGGATCTATATATCCTGACGATCACCAATTACTGAGGAACATCCTGCTTCGTGATAGTCGCTACGGGATGTATCCCAGAACCTAAAAGCGAAAGCCATCTCAACAAACAATAGCGAAAGGGGTGCAGAGGTGGGGAGCACCAACCAAGCGCAGGATACAGGCCGAGACAACGACCCGCAACGGTTGCAGGAGCAAAAGGAAGGCAAGAAGGGACGACGAGGGATTGCGAAGTGATTCGACAACGCTGTCCAAGCCCAGACCTACCGCAGAGAAACTCGTCATAACCAATCAAGCCCATAAAACGATCGCAAATAAACGTATTATAAAACCCAAATCAATAAACAAAGCTGTTCTGATTTCACCGGGGCACAAAATAAATTTTGTTGTGCCGAACCTAGCCCACGAGATATTATAAATATCCCGAAGGACGAGAAAGGATCGTTACAACTGGCGCCCAACGTGCTATACTGGTGAAATTTAGAAAAACAATACAGTTTATAAATCAGAAAAAGATCAAAAATGGGAAAAGGATGGATTTACCACATGAAGAAGGAGGATTTGGTACAGACAGGCCAAAGGATCGGGATCGAGATAACCGGCACAGTGGAGGAAATGAGGAAACAGCTAGGCGAGTGGGTAGAAAGGAATGAAACGGACCCAGACTGGAAGGAGGAAATAAATAGATTGGAAACAAAGTACTCGAAAAATATAAAAATGAAAACAATAGCAAGCACATCAAAAACATGCGAAAGTGAGGCTGAGGAATTCCAAAAGATAAACATCGCCACACTAGCAATCCCACCATATTTACCACCAAGATGGGGAAGCGAAGGAGCCCTAGATAATGCAGAGACAAAGAGGGACATAAGGAGACAAACAATAGACCCCAAGAAAACGGCACCACATACAACAAACAAGACCACCGAATACGCCAAGGTGGCAAAACAAGTGAGGGAGTGGACATTCAGGTTCGACGGCAATTCCAGACCACTAGAGTTCATAGAACAGATCGAGTGGTCAGCAGACATGTATGGCATCGAACTGGACATGATCCCGAGAGCGATGCCAGAGCTGCTGAAAGATAGGGCACTCAAATGGTACGTCGCAAACAATAAGCAGTGGCGAACATGGAAGGAATTTGTTGAGGGCTTCAAGAAATATTTCTTGCCGAAAGGATTCTTCAACAAATTGGCTGATCAAGTGAAAAATCGCAAGCAAAACAGAAACGAGTACTTCAAGGACTATATGGTGGATATGCAAACATTGATGAGACCCCTAAAAATACCAGAGTACGAACAATTGGAGGTCATATTGGAAAATTGCACTCCAGATCTAAAAATATTCGTTCGGCCGCACAGGGTCAGAGATCTAGACGAGCTGATGCAGTTGGCAGAAGAACACGAGATGCTCGAACAAGAGCGATTCGAGTTCCATCGCGAAAACAATGCTCAAAGAACACATAACAACCAATCAAACCACAGAGGAGGAAATAATCACGGGCCACCAGTCACACAGTGCCGAAGATGCCAGGACAACAGCATGGAGAATCATTCGAGAGCAAACCAAGAAAACAAGAACGTCCGAGACGGAAAAGTCCTGAACCCGAATCAGGCGTGCCGCAGATGCGGGGGGAGCCGGACACTGGGCCAGAGAATGCAACAATCAGAGACTCAATTTCTGCTGGCAGTGTGGAAAAGTGGGAAAAAGGACGAAAGAATGTTGTTGGAGCTCGGGAAACGAAAGGCGGTTCCAGCCTATCAGGGGCGAGCAGGGACCCAGCCAACAAGCTCCTCACCACTAATAGGCCAACTAGTAGAAGAAGAGGATCAATTGTCAGCAATTATCGAAGTAGCAGGAATACAGATGAAAGCGACAATTGACTCCGGAGCCACGAGTAGCTTTATCAGCAAGCAGATATTGGAAACAGTGAGGAATAAGGGAAAATGGGAGAACACACACAAACAGGTATACATGGCAGACGGAAAAGTGCGAGACATTGAAGAGCAATGGACAGGATGCGTGAGATTCGGACACAAGGAAATCCACATGCCATTTCTGGTCATGCCAGAAGGAATGGATGCGCTAATATTGGGGTGGAATTTCCTCCGGATTATGAACACAGAAATATCGTGCGGTGGCCACAAAGTGCGAATACCGACAATGAGGCGAATACAGGGCAGGCGCGTAGAAAGAATATCCATCATGGTCACTCAGAAGAGTGACCAGCAAGAAATACAAAGCTTTCTGAGTCAGGAATTGAAGGAATTAGAGAAAGTTAAGGGACTGTCAAAGGTGGGAATACATCGCATAACGATGAAGGACGATAGCCCAATAAAACAAAGGTATTACCCGAAAAACCCGAAAATACAAGGAGAAATCAATGCAAAGGTCGACGAACTGTTGACAATGGGATGCATAGAACCATCGCAAAGCCCATATAGCTCACCCATAGTGATGGTGAGAAAGAAACAGACAGGCAAATGGAGATTATGCGTAGATTTTAGACAGATTAACGCAAAATCTATAAAAGATGCATACCCAATGCCACGCATCGATTACATCTTGAATCAACTACGCGAAGCAAAATTCATAAGCAGTTTAGATCTGAAGGACGGATACTGGCAAATTCCGTTAGAAGAGAAAAGTAGACCAATGACGGCATTCACAGTCCCAGGGAAGGGGTTATTTCAATGGAAAGTAATGCCGTTCGGTTTACACTCAGCATCAGCAACTTTCCAACGCGCACTGGACCAAGTCATTGGCCCAGAAATGATACCAAACGCATTCGCCTACCAAGATGACATTGTGATAGTGAGCAAAACAATCGAAGAACACATGAATCATCTACAAGAAGTGTTCAGGAGATTGAAGGAAGCAAACTTGAGAATTAATGCCGAGAAGTGCCAATTCTTTAGAAAGGAGCTAAAGTTTCTAGGACACTTGGTAACAGAAAACGGTATTGCAACGGACCCAGACAAGGTGGCAGCAATAGCCCAATTGAAGCCGCCCACGTGCACAAAAGAATTACGGCAATACCTAGGGGTGGCCTCGTGGTACAGACGATTTGTACCGAATTTTGCTATGATAACTCATCCGTTAAACGCATTGCTCAAGAAAAAAACCAAATGGTATTGGAGCGAGGAGCATCAAGCAGCATTCGAATCGGTAAAAGAAAAACTCACGAGTGACCCAGTATTGGCATGCCCAGATTTCACAAAAACGTTCGTACTCCAGACAGATGCAAGCAACACAGGATTAGGGGCCATACTGGTACAAAACACCGAGGAGGGGGAAAGAGTGGTTTCATATCTGTCGAGAGAATTGAATCAAGCAGAGAAGAACTATTCAGCAACAGAGAAGGAATGCTTAGCAATAGTGTGGGCAGTACGCAAGCTGAGACCATATCTCGAGGGATACCGATTTAAGGTGGTGACAGACCACATGGCGTTGAAGTGGTTGAATAGCATAGAAAGTCCCACGGGCCGCATAGCTCGATGGGCACTGGAATTACAACAATACGATTTCGAAATAGCATATCGAAAGGGCAAACTAAACATTGTCGCAGATGCACTATCAAGACAACCGATGGAAGGGTGCAAAAGAATAGTAGACAATGGCGCCCGATTACGACAAGCAAACAAAGAATGCGAGTGGATTCAAGAAGTAATAAATAAAATACTACAACAACCACAGAAGTACCCAGATTACATAGTAGAAAACAGCCAGGTGTACAGAAATATTCCTCATAGAGCAGGCCAAGAAGAAGTAATATCATGGAAATTGTGTGTGCCCAAGACGCTACGAAACCAAGTGATGGAAGAAAACCACACTTCCATAACGGCAGGGCATACAGGAAGCAGGCGAACGATTTCCAGAACTGCGTCAAGATATTACTGGCCAGGAATGCAACGAGATATCAGGAAATTCGTGGGAAAATGCACGACATGTCAGCAATACAAACCCAACCAGCAGCAGGCAGCAGGGAAAATGCTGACGCAAATACCTGATGAACCATGGGCCACGGTTTGTGCTGATTTCGTCGGACCGTTACCACGGTCGAAACATGGAAACTCAATGTTACTGGTAATCATTGACCGATTCTCAAAATGGACAGAATTAATACCCATGCGAAAGGCAACGGCGGATAATCTAATCAAGGCCTTTAGGGAAAGAATTTTGTCGAGATTTGGAGTCCCTAAAGTAGTAATAACTGACAATGGAGTCCAATTCACTAGCAGAACATTTAAGAAAATGCTAGAGGAATGGGGATGCCAACACCTGTTGACGGCACCATACACACCACAAGAAAACCCAACCGAAAGGGCAAACAGAACAGTGAAAACAATGATTGCTCAGTTTACCGGTGAAAATCAACGGAAGTGGGATGAGAACTGGCCGGAAATAACACTGGCTGTAAATACCAGTCAATCAGAGTCAACTGGATTTACGCCAGCATACGTGATACAAGGACGCGAACCTAGAATGCCAGGCGCGATATACGATAGTGTCACGACAGGCACAGGAAAGCAAAGCGTACCACCAGAGGCAAAGGCAAAACAAGTGCAAGAGCTTTTCGAGCTGATAAGACGTAATCTGGAGAGGGCGGCACAGGATCAGGCACGTCACTACAACCTAAGGAGGAGAGAGTGGAGACCAACAATTGGAACAACAGTATGGGCAAAAGAACACCATCTCTCGAATGCGGCCGAAGGATTTGCAGCAAAGTTGGCACCAAGATTTGGAGGCCCTTATGAAGTGACAGGTTTTGTATCTCCAGTTATATGTAAATTACGGCACAAAGAAACAGGAAAAACCAGGCAAGCACATATCAGCCAGATGAAACAACAAATATGTGAACAGACAGATGTCAATAAACTAGATGAACAATGAGTATCGACGATTCTGATGACATGGCAGCGAGAAATCTGCACAGACCGGCCGGCTGGGCAAAAATCTCAAAGACATGACACAGAGCCAAAAATCTCAAAGTGCATCGAAATTGTACAAAATCACATAAAACAACAAAAATCACAAAGTGCGTAAATAAGAACAAGCAGAATAGCAAAGTCGCAAACCGTATACTGGAACAAGATAAATATATGCGGACATCTTATACATACAGTCAGGCAAATACGCATAAACAAACAGAAAATAGCAAACAAAAACAATGATAAACAAAAAAAAAAAACCCGATCACATAATCAAGGAGAGCCAAAACCTACACAGGCGCACGACAGTACACATGTAATAGTATGAGTGCACAAAGAGAAAATAAAAGGAAAGAGAGAGGAACACACATACACATGCGCATAAGAGTGAGCGTGTAATCGTGCAGCATCGCGACATACACACACATGCGCGCGTTAATGCAGTAGTATTAGTGGAGCATTGCAGGGGCATTAGAATATTCGGCATCGATAGTTAAATAGAGAATCCAAAGTTTTGAATAACGGTAAAAATTTGACAAATATCAAAGATGCGAGGTTTCCTGCATGCAGAAATCCTAAGCAAGAGTCACTCAAAGCTTAACACTCGGAGAGTCAACCCAAAAAAAAAAAAAAAGGAAACAATCATGAACGCATTCAATGCAAATTTTGGCCAGGATGAAGGCGTAGCTCGACGAGGTGCGGCACCGCGGGTCAATATGGAACGCGGTGACTGGCATTGGTCCGATGAGGAGTCCGACGACGATGAGCCGGATATGATGGATCCGGAAATCGCCGCCTCATCGGACGAGGAGAACGATGAGGACGTAGAGGACAGTGGCTACGGGTCAGAAGAAAGCGAGGCAGAGTCGGCGGTGAATCCGGGCCACCAGGAGGAGGAAGAAGACGAACAGATGTGGAGAGAGATGAACGAGGCGGTAGCCATGATGGAGAATGAGTTGGCAGATGAAGAAAACAGCGAGCGAAATAGCCCAGATGTGTATGCGCCGTGGGATCAGGTAGAAATACCTGAGCCACCGGCACAAGCATGGGAACCAGCACGGCCGCCGACGCCGTTTCGTATGGTGGACTACATGTCCGAAGCCAGCGAATCGGACGAGGAGGCCGTGGCTGGTGTGGGCGAGGCGGAAGGAGTGGCCAGCCAAACACCGGAAAGCGTCGAAAATGTGGTGCCAGGCGACGCATGTTGGCAACACATGTGGGTGTGCCAACAAATAGAACACCTAAGAGCGGCAGACAGGGCACGGCAGGAGGCGGAACGTTTTACCCAGGCCAGGGAACGGCTGGCAATGGCAATGCTACAACAACAGCAACAGCAGCAACAATGGCAGCAACAACAACAACTGCAGCTGCAACAATTGCAGCAACAACAGCAACAGCAGCAACAATGGCAGCTGCAACAATTGCAGCAACAACAGCAACAGCAGCAACAATGGCAGCAACAACAACAGCAACAACAACTGCAGCAGCAACAATTGCAGCAACAACAGCAACAGCAGCAACAATGGCAGCAACAACAACAGCAACAACAACTGCAGCAACAACAACAACAGCAACAACAACAACAGCAGCAGCAACAACAGCAACAGCAACAACAACAGCAGCAGCAACAGCAACAACAGCAGCAGCAGCAGCAACTGCAACAACAGCAGCAGCAACAGCAACAACAACAACATCAGCAGCAACAGCAACAACAGCAGCAACAGCAACAACAACACGAGATAGAATATCAGGAGTGCCCATGGGAGTGGCCAAGACCGGCCTTAAATAGGCAAGTGTCCGCACCCATGGGGCACCACACCGGTACTCGGCCAATATTGGCCCGGCAGCTATCATGCCCAGTGCCACACGGGCATGAGAGATATGAGGCGGTGGAGGAGAGAGATTGGCCGGAGATGGTGGCGGATATCGTGGGCCAAATGGTGCGACAGGAAGGGCCGAGGAGAGTTAGAATAGTATGGGCGGGACAAAATAGGTATAGGATTAGGATAGCTCAGGGGGTAGTTCGAGTATATAGAGAAAGGAGAACATAGTAAGTAGAATAAGTAGGCGTAATGAGGGTATAATAAGTAGGATAATTAGATATAAGTAGATAAAAAAAAAAAAAAAAAAAGATGCGGAACGGGCCAAATATAAGAAAAAAAAAAAACAACAATGGAAAAGATGCCCTAATCCGCCAGCATTTAACGAAAAGATACTCAGTAATCGCCAACATTAGAAGATGCCAAATGGCCAATAAAAGATGCGAGCCGAGTCCAAAAGAAAAATATCCCCAAAAACAAGCAAAACACATGCAAAATAAAAAAAAAAAACTACAAAGGCAAAACACAAAAATGCACAAGGACGAAAATGGAAAAATACACACGCAGGAAACAAACACAACAAACACACGCAGGAAACAAACACAACAAACACATGCAGAAAACAAACAAGGTACAAGGGACAGGGGAGGGCAAATCCCTCCCGAAGAAGGGGGAGTGTGAGGAACATTATATACACAAGAATAATGTCCCACACAACAAACAAGCTACAACAAACAAGATACAAACAGCCAGATACAAACACAAACCAAAATATAAGAGTGAGATCAGATGTGAATGATCAAATAAACAAGGCCAGCCGAACATTGCAGATCGAACCCCACGCAACCGCTGACGATTTCGTACAAGCGGGAAGATGCGTGGGAGACATAATGCGATAAGTTCGGTCGTATAAGAGCCAATACAAGAGGCCGACCGAATATTGCCGATCGAACCCCACGCAACCGCTGGCGATTTTCGTACAAGCGGGAAGATGCGTGGGAGACATAATGCGATAAGTTCGATCGTATAAGAGTATTTGGAACCCGGTTTGACTGCATAATTGCACACAAAAGGGGGCATTGGCCTACTTATGCAAATTAAGAGCACAGAGAGGCAATTATGAGTGCATGCATTAGAATACGCTGAATAAATGTACATGCATGTTCACACGTACACTATGCGTGAGGGAGAGTATCGATGACCAATAGCGTACTCTCTGCCTACGTCACGCTCATGAGAATGAAAGCAGTTAGATTGCGAGCAGCCAAAATCTGGTGAGCGAGAGAAAATGAAAGTGAGGGCCAAGCAAGCCCATGAGACGGGTGCGGGGTATGCATGCTTGGTATGAAGCAATGATGGTTTATGGAGGCGTGAGGGGAATATGCAAGCCGAAGGGGGAGGGATGAGGCCATGGGGAAGCCCTCTATCTGATGGATGCGAGATGCATATGAAAGTGTGTTTGCATGGGGATTTAAATAATACAATACGTTAAATTAATCAGGCTATTTATGTTTAAATGATAATTTTAGTTAATACAATTAGTATATATGTATGTAAATATCAATATTGAGCAAATATGGGTGAAATTGGGTATGACGAGTGAATCAAAGGGAGCGACGGGCGACGGCAGCGCTGGCAGAGAAAGCAGAGAGAGTCAACGGGATACGAAGGGCGGCCAATAGAAAGGCGACGCCAATGCGTGAAAGTGATGGAAGCACGTAGATACAAGGGAGCGAGACAAGGACAAGGAAATAAATGGGCGCTCAGCCACAAAGAAAGTGGACATATGCGCAAGGGATTTACGGGACTTTCACCACGCATAGCAACAAGTGGATGCGTGGGTGAAAGCAGAGGGCCGATGGAAATGTACCAGCTGTATAGCGGTACTACACCAAGATATTCCTGAGGCCGGGGAATCTGCCTATATAAAGGCAATGCCCATCAAGCAGATCATCAAGTCATCAAGTCGTGATCAAGTAACAAGTAATTAAGGCCTTACGAGTAACCTTAAGAACTTATCAAGGAAACAAAAGGAGCAGAGGAAAAACAAGGAACTATACAGGCCTTACGAGTAACCTGTACAGTTTATTTCGACAGCAACAAATCCTTAAATAAGGATAGTAAGCACCGCACCCAAGCTAGAGTGAGTGGGAGAGAAGCCAAGCATTTCCAGGAGTATCCAAAGTCAGTGGTAGGCACGAGGATATATCCTACTGCCGGAAATTCCAGGATCTATATATCCTGACGATCACCAATTACTGAGGAACATCCTGCTTCGTGATAGTCGCTACGGGATGTATCCCAGAACCTAAAAGCGAAAGCCATCTCAACAAACAATAGCGAAAGGGGTGCAGAGGTGGGGAGCACCAACCAAGCGCAGGATACAGGCCGAGACAACGACCCGCAACGGTTGCAGGAGCAAAAGGAAGGCAAGAAGGGACGACGAGGGATTGCGAAGTGATTCGACAACGCTGTCCAAGCCCAGACCTACCGCAGAGAAACTCGTCATAACCAATCAAGCCCATAAAACGATCGCAAATAAACGTATTATAAAACCCAAATCAATAAACAAAGCTGTTCTGATTTCACCGGGGCACAAAATAAATTTTGTTGTGCCGAACCTAGCCCACGAGATATTATAAATATCCCGAAGGACGAGAAAGGATCGTTACACAACATATGTGGCAGATATTCAAATATAAGATGTCTGATTCCAATTTGTTAGCCCGTAAAAAAGCCAATGCCAGTTTTAAACGGTCGGTTAAAGCAGGTAAGCGAAAATATTTTATGGAGTTTACTTCCGATATTATACCACAATCTTCCACGAGACAAATTTGTTCCCAAAATAAAATGCATTAAAACCCAAAACCAGTTTCTGACCTCACCTTCTGATACGTCATGCAAATAATTATATGTGCATCATATTTTTTGCAAATAAAAAGTCGTATAGTATTTTTAAATTATTTCTGATAATGTGATTTTATTTACGGCATGAGATAGAAAAAGATAGAAAAATAAAAAAAAAATGTAAACTTAATTTCAACTAAAAATTTAAAATTATAGTTAAATTCATAGTAAATAATTATATGTGCATTCTTTCACTTTGGTCTCTTAAAAGTAATTAACGTTGGTAATTTTGAAGTATTAATTATGTTAATAATCAATACTTTTTCCTTTATTATTTAAGACTAAGTTGAGACGATTTGGCATAGAATTGACCAACGGCTGTAGAACAGATGCGTCAATATTAGCCCATTCCTGTTCTATAGCCAATTTAAGGTGTCGTACAGTCGCAAACTGTCTTCCATTTTTGAAAACGCGAGCCGACAGAATGCCCTAAAAGTTTCTCCATAGGATTAAGGTCCGGACTCAATGGGACCCACTTCACAAAATGTCATTAATAACAAAAATACATGAATTTTTCTTTCTTCAAAAAAGTGTTTGGTGACCTGCGCCATGTGGATTAAAGCATTGTCTTGCTGATAAGTCCAATAATCGCCATAAAGATTTCTAGCGAAGTCTACCAAAACACCGTCTAGAAGTTCTACATACATATTGGCATTCATTCGAGTAGATATGAAGCACATAGGCGTCTTTCCTAAATAGCAGAACGCGGCCCATAAAATCAAGGTGCCGCCGCCAAAACCTCGCTTGTAACAAGATAGTCGTTCTTGGCGCGTATCTCTCCAATATTTTTTGCAATTGTCTGGGCCATCTAAATTAAATTTTTTTCGTCGCTAAAGATGATGTTGTGCCATTTCTTATCCCAGAATCGGTATCTATTGGCAAATTCTAAACGAGCCTTAATATGCCGCTCCAGAAGCTTTGGTTTAGGGACCATTGAGATATGTTTAACGAAACGATTTTCGTTTAGAATCTTAACGATTTTAGTCCTTGTTATTTGAAGATCCAAGTGAGCCCTTATTTGACCTCTGCTCATCGTATCCTCGACTGCAAGACGTCGAATCTGCCGTTTGCATCGATCGTCAATGTTGGTCTTGCGTCCGCTGCGTCGAGTAGCACCATATTTCGATGGGTTTTTCAGGAAGCTACTTATGCAGTTTCTATGCCTGTTAAGTCTGCTTGCTATCTCAAAGATCTTGGAGCCGCTTTCATGCATGCCGAGGATAATTCCCTGCTCGTAATCCGACAAACTTGTACCACGAGGCATTTTAGCCTGACAACAATATATATTATGTACTAATTAAGGTTTTTTTATTTATAAATTTAAATTAATCCGTTTACACCTGTAAACGGATACCTAAGTGTAAAATATTAGAGTTAATCGAATTCTGGATAAGCGAGTGGGGTAGGTGTCGCCTAACAAGGATCCGTACAACTTGCTTTGCTGTTAAGTTGGAAACAAGATTGGTAAAATATCCAATATATTGCTTGGGGCAAATTGTGTTCTGGGCAATGTGGGGTAGGTGCGTATCCTGAAGACATATAATGTCTGGTCGATATTTATTAATAAAAATGCTAAGTTCATTATAGTTATTAAAGAATCAACTTCCACTGAACAATGTTAAGATTCATAAGATGCTATAGTTGGAAGTAAGGCTACCGGAAGTAAGATGATAGTTTTTTATTGGGACATTGACTCCTCCGAGTCCGATTAATTTGGAGAGAGAGTACATAGATGTTTCATTATTTGTGTTTTGTTTATGAAATGTATTTTTGAGTATTGGTTGGAGTTTTATTGGGTTGTTGTACTGTTTTTTTAGACTATTTGGATGTTGTAATTTATTCACTAGTAGATTTAGAAGTTGGGAAGGGATTGTTAGTAGGCTTGTCAATTAAGAATTTGTTGGATGAAGGAGTTTTAATGCTTTGCGTTGTTTTTACTTTTGTGTCTTTTAAGGTGTTGTTTGTTGCAGCGACTTTAGCGTATGTTGATTGAGGTTGAGGCAATGAGGATTTATAAGATTAAGCGCTTCTCGCATTGTGCATTTTTATGTTTTGTTTTTATTTTTATTACTTCTTTTTGGAGTTTAAAGGCATTGCATTGCTTATCGGAAGCTGGATGGCTTTCGCCGCAATTGACACAAAGCCGCTGTTAATGCAAGCTGCATTGTTATTGCAGTGTTTTTGTGTGTGACCGAGTTTCTGGCAAGATTTGCAGGGCTTGGAGGTTGGGAAAGTTTTCCGAAATTTTAACTGAGTGCCGGCAGATTTCAATCTTTGTTGGTAGGTAAAAAAATCATAGCTTAAAAGGACAACATCGCTGGGCTTAGAGATACCTTCAATTTGCTTTAAGAATTTATAAACCGATGTGACTTTTTGAGCGCTTAACTCTTTATCAATTTCATCCTCAGGAATCTTATGTAAGTATGGGGCATAGATGCTCCCTTTAACTGAATTCAGAGCTCCATGAAGTTTGATTACTATTTTTATTAATCAATTTGGGAGCTCTGTGCACATCAAAACATGAATATTCAGTAATTGGTTTTTCAATTTCTACGGCAGAGAGAATTATGTATTTGGGATTGGGTCCCATTGTCTTTGGGAGTTCGGGTAACTCAAGGGCGTTTTTGTGAATCTGTCGCCGTTTTTTGAGCGGGGGGCTATCGGACATATTACTGAACCGATTCCCCTCCACGTTGGGTGGCCTGGGGGCCATGGTGATACCTAAATTCTTACGACTTTAACTAAAGAAAAAAAAAGTAACCAAGTGCAGAAACACACAAAAAGTACAGGTTGAATTTTTGAATATATATATTTTTTTTAGTCTCGATTGCAGTAGACATCCGCTGTTTTCTAGACTAAAGGGGGTGAAGTTATGTGGGTGAACAAAGTGGGAAATTAAGTGGTGTGGGTGGATGGAGTGGCGGATATATTAACATATCGATATATCTAAATTTTTCGATCGTGACTATTACAAAAATGTGTCTCTTTTAGCCTATTCGTCACTTGATCAGTTAAAACGAAACAAAATACTCTGCTTAGTGCATTAACATGTCTCATTTTCGATTCCGACTTATGTTCTTTTTCAAATTCGAAGTCCTGCAAATACATTTCCCATATTGCACCTCTCAGTGGTATCTCTTTCTTCATCATAGTCACGGCAAATGCATTACAATCAGTAGTGGTTTTAAACTTTATTCCTAAAACATATGTATACCCGCCATTTCGTCAACGCTCAGATTATCGCTTGTGCTTAAAGTTCATATGTATGATATTTCTATTCTTGTTTTACGCCTCATACACACAACTGGGTGCAACATGTTATCTTCTGAATCTTTCTGTAAAAAGGGTGCCCCGAAACCGAATTTAAATAAATCAATGTAAACTGATCCGTAAGTTTTGACTTATACAACCAAAAATTAGCATATAGAGCCCTTCCGCAGCAAGTCTGACAAGGGTTTAGCAATTAAAAATCTTTGTAGTGTATTTTATCCTTGGGTACTGGAAAATTAGCGACAACCATAGTTTTCAAATCGCTTAGCCTGATATTCCCAATTTCAATAATATATCCCAGTATAGCCATATCCGTCTGTCCGTTTGTCCGTCGGTCCGTTAGTGCGCATGCGTTTTACTCAGCCATCTTAAGAGCTGTTGGGGTGAAATTTGATATTTGAGCTACTTATAACCCGGGTAGGACAAAGTATGAAAAAATGCAGAATCGGACCGCTAAACAGGTAAACAAATTGGAGTATCCCTATCCCCTATACTAATACGATAGCTTTTTAAGTAAAACATCAGATCCCGAAATTTTAATCAGATCGGATAAATAGCGTTGCTGAAATGGCGGGTATACATAATAGGGGAATCAGAAGAACAAGAAATGGAAATCATATTTTGTATGTTTTATCTGTACATTGTTGAATTCAGTTACAGAAAAAAAATTTGGAACATGTAAAAATATTATGGTCAAGGATTGCTAGGGTATATAGTCATATATCCGACTCCAATACCCAATAACATATAAATATTTCGGCCCCTAAAAATCATAACGTAAACAATTGTCCCCCTCAAAACCAAAGCGTATGAACGCTAATCCATAAAAATTAACATAAACAATCGAACACTTGAAATAATAATTGTCCCCCTAACAACCAAAGGCGTGAGAACGCTAACTCAGCATTTAAAGTCGGACCAATCAAATCGTCGAAGTATCAACCACGCCACCAAAGGGCTCCCAAATTTAGCTATAAATATAACCATAAGACATTTTTGTAATCAGTTCTAAGTTTCCTTTCAAATAATAAAGTACGTTACTTAACTCACGAAAAATATCTTTTTTTTTCCTTATCGAGAAAATCGAATATTTAATTGGCGCAGTCGGTAGGATTGGGAAAAAAAAAAAAAGTTATTCTATCCGTGTTACATATAGAATCGTTATCCGTGTGTTACATAGAACTGGTGAATAACTATTGTAGTGAACTGTTATTCTATCCGTGCGACGTGTAGAACTGTTATCTGTGCGTTACATAGAATTAGTGAATAATCACTACAAAAATAAATTTCCGATCCGACATCAAGAATTTACGGGTAGTGCTCAAAAGTCTACAACAGTGAAAAATACTTTCTGCCAACTGTGCGCGGAAGTATCAACTGTGCGTTGCAACCAAAGAAAAAATATTTACGCCAACTGTGCGCGAAAATATTAACTGTGTGTTACAACTATTAAATCCAATTGAGGAACAAAAACCGCCAACTTGTGTGCGAACAAAAAACCAAAATCCAAAATAAAACATAACTAAAACCCAGAAAATTAACAAAACAAAACACCACAAAAAACCCAGAAGATCAACAAAACAACCATCACTAAAACACAAGAAAAAAAAAAAACCCAAAACAAACCATCACTAAAATCCAGAAAAATCAAAAAATTTAAAAGATATACAATGGCTGTAGAACTCACAGAAGCCCACCTCAACCAAGCACTGTCTTCATTAAGACAAGTGGCAAATTACGATGGAGCTCCAGAAAATCTGACGTCGTTTATAAGGAGGATCGATTTTATTATGCACCTATATCCAACCCACGATATAAGGCAGCATAACATACTGTTCAGTGCTATCGAGATGCAGCTTACCGGAGAAGCACAACGACTCTCACAAATCGGACAATCTAACACCTGGCCGGAACTAAGGACACTCCTTATCAACGAATTAAAAACGCAGACCCCCTGTGAGGAACTTTTGCGACGCCTCTACAACACCAGCTACACAGGAAATCTTCGTAAGTTCGTCACCGAATTAGAAGATAAGTCTTACATTATAACAAACAAATTAAGTCTAGAAAATGACGCGAATAACACCGCGCTCTATACAAACGCGTTAAATAACACCATCAAAGACGTAATAAATAAAAAATTACCCGATAGACTATTCATGACATTAGCTAGATACGATATAACCACAATCAGTAAATTGAAACAAGTAGCTCAAAGAGAAGGGTTATACGAAAATAGTATAACAGAAATAAGAAAGTCAAATCAAAGCCAAAATCAGAATCAAAAAAGTGGAAAAACTTTTGTACCCAATAGTACAATTCCGTCTCAAACAAAGCAATCAGATACAATACCAAACCAAAAACTATTCCAAGAATTTCAACAGAAACTAAATATTGACAGGGCTCAAAATCCAATGAATAATCAACAGCAAAACAACTATTCAAAGAATAATGTAGCAAACCAGCCTACAAAAAGGCAAAGAGAAAGTAATAGTGGAATTAGCAAAATGGATACATCCGAAAATTTTCATCAGAATGCCTCGGATCAATCGGAAGAAGAGATAAAGACAAGTCCTTCATCAGAATAATAATGAACAATAAACCTTTGAGATGTGTAGTCGATTCAGGCTCTTCAATCAATATAATGTCCGAAAACTTTTTTAATTTCAAAACCTATTTAGGAGATTC
Source organism: Drosophila tropicalis (assembly GCF_018151085.1). NCBI lineage: Eukaryota > Metazoa > Arthropoda > Insecta > Diptera > Drosophilidae > Drosophila > Drosophila tropicalis. Next base: position 1,453,926 of record NW_027173322.1, read on the forward strand.
CAAAATTCACATGATTGAAGGAGCAGTAGAACTAAAAGAAATTATTTTCCTTGCACCCAGCAAACTTTGTCCGACAGAACAAAAATTTTATATCCATAAATTTTCAAATAAATACGACATGTTGATAGGCAGAACCTTCCTAAAAGCCTGCAAAGCACAAATAAATTATGAAGAAGAATACGCAAAATTAGGAAACTATACATTTTACTTTAGAGATGTTGAAGAAATAGAAGAAGAACAAAACATAGAAGTTTTGGACCCACCCACAGAAAGGGACCCGGAAACAAATTTTGCGATTGAAAACGAAATAATAGAAAGCAATGAGTATAGACTCGACCATTTAAACAACGAAGAAACTCAAAAATTAAAAAGGTCTTGTACGAATTCAGTGACATTCAGTATCGCGAAGGTGAAAATTTGACTTTCACGAGTACAATAAAGCACTCTATTCATACAAAACATGAGGACCCAATCTATAAACGACCATACAAATATCCCCAAACATTTGATATGGAAGTCAACAAACAAATAAATGAAATGATTGAACAGGGTATCATTCGAAAATCGAACTCCCCCTACTGTTCACCCATTTGGATCGTCCCAAAAAAAGGAGATGCTTCCAAGAAACAAAAATTCAGATTAGTCATTGACTATCGAAATCTAAATGAAGTCACAATAGACGACAAATTTCCAATTCCAGTCATGGACGAAATTCTCGACAAACTAGGAAAATGACAATACTTTACCACCATTGATTTAGCTAAGGGATTTCATCAAATTCAAATGGATCCTGAATCTATTGCAAAAACAGCTTTCTCAACTAAACATGGCCATTACGAATACACACGTATGCCATTTGGTCTTAAAAATGCCCCAGCAACATTCCAAAGATGCATGAATAATCTTTTGGAAGACCTTATTTATAAGGATTGCCTTGTTTATCTGGATGACATCATTGTGTACTCCACTTCATTGGAGGAACACATACTATCACTCAGAAAGGTATTTAACAAACTAAGAGAAGCAAATCTTAAACTCCAACTTGACAAATGCGAATTTATGAAAAAGGAAACTGCATTCCTTGGTCATATAATAACAACAGAAGGTATAAAACCTAACCCAGACAAAGTCAAAGCAATTCAAAATTTTCCGATACCCAAAACTCCAAAAGAAATTAAATCATTCTTAGGATTATGCGGATTCTTCAGGAAATTTATACCCAACTTTGCACATATTGCAAAACCATTAACTCTAGGATTAAAGAAAGGAGCTGAAATAAATATAAACGACCCAAATTATATTTCATCCTTTGAGAAATTAAAATATCTCCTTATGAATGATCCTATACTTGCATATCCCGATTTCAAAAAACCATTTTTCTTAACCACAGATGCCAGCAACATAGCTTTAGGTGCGTTCCTTTCACAGGACCATAGACCTATTTCTTATGGTAGTAGAACACTTAACGAACACGAACTTAATTATTCAACCATAGAAAAGGAATTACTATCTATTGTATGGGCAACTAAATATTTTAGGCCATACCTTTTCGGTAGAAAGTTCGAGATTCTAAGCGACCATAAGCCTTTAGTATGGCTCAACAATATAAAAGAACCAAATATGAAACTTCAAAGATGGAAAGTAAGACTAAATGAGTTTGATTACAAAATTAAATATTTACCTGGCAAAGAAAATCATGTAGCAGATGCCCTTTCCAGAGTTAAAATAGATGAAAACTTTTTAGGATCAACAGAAAGCACAGCAGCTACAATACATAGTGCTCACGAGGATAATGAAAACTACATTCCAATAGTAGAAAGACCCATTAATTATTATAACAGACAAATAGAATTCATTAGAGGTTCAGAAGACAAAACAGAAACAACAACTTACTTTTACAAAACAAACATAAAAATAACATACAAAGAAATGACCAATGCTTACGCAAGGGATATAATCATAAGATATCTCTGCAGTAAGAACACTGTACTATATTTTCATAATGAACAAGATTTTCCCATATTCCAACAAGCTTTTATCGAAATAATACAACCAAACGCAAATACAAAAACCTCGAAATCTAGCATTAAGTTAGAGGACCTTCAAACGTTTGCACAATTTAAAGAAATAATCCTAAAACAACATAAAGAATTATTACATCCAGGAATTGAAAAAACGATTAATTTGTTTAAAGAAAAATATTATTTTCCCGATTTCCAAAACCTAATTCAAAACATTATTAATGAATGCTCAGTATGCAATATCGCAAAGACAGAAAATAGAAATACAAAACTAACTTTTGAAATAACACCAGAACTTTTTAATATCAGAGAAAAATACGTCATGGACTTTTACATGATCGACAATTTACAATTCCTCTCATGCATTGACATTTACTCGAAATTTGCAACACTTGTAGAAGTAAAGTCTAGAGATTGGTTAGAAGCCAAGAGAGCAATTATGAAAGTATTCACTGAAATGGGCAAACCGATAGAAATAAAATCAGACAAAGATTCAGCATTTCTGTGTATAGCACTAAAAAATTGGCTACAAGAAGAAAATGTAAAGTTAGAAATCACATCAAGTAAAAACGGCATCTCAGATGTAGAAAGATTCCATAAAACAATAAATGAAAAACTCAGAATTATTAATAGTGAAAATGACATCGAAGATAAATTACTCAAATTTGAAAAAATTCTCTACGTATACAACCATAAGACGAGACATAAAACAACTAACCGAACACCAGCGGACATTTTTATCTATGCAGGATCCCCCGACTATAATACCCAAACAAGAAAAATACATCAAATAAACAATTTAAACGAAGATAGACACGACTTCGAAATCGACACTAGATTTAAACAAGCACCACTAGTAAAGTCAAAAACGACAAACCCATTCAAAAAGACAGGAGAAATAAATCAGTTAGACGAGAAACATTTTGAAGAAAGAAATAGAGGACAAAAAGTTACACACTACAAATCAAAATTCAAGAAGAAAAAGAAAGTTAATAAAAGCAAATACGACAATTAATTAATTACAGGTCAACAACTCAAGATGACTTTTTATTACATCATGCTATTCTTAACATTAAAATCAACATGCAGTCAATCCATTGACATAAACCCAGTAAAAGCACCAAACGGTTACTTAATATTTAAAACAGGAACCATGGACTTACCGACAAACTTTGAATATCATTATTTAAAAGTGAACTTAACTCTAATAGACATTACATATAATAATTTAATGCAACAAGCACAAGAATTTAAAAACATAATCCATATTCAATACTTAACAGAAAAACTAAGTAGGGAAATTAATGGAATACACATTGTAAAACGTAACAAACGAGGACTAATTAACGGAATTGGTTCAATATACAAATATCTTTTTGGTACTCTTGATCAGGAAGATAAAGATGAATTAGAAGAAAAAATAAATAATCTTGAAAGCAATAGCGTACAAGCAAACGAACTAAATTACGTAATAGACACTGTTAATAAAGGTTTAGAAGTAATAAACAGCCTCAGGGAAGAAAAAGAAAAAGAAGTAAGATTAGAAGTTCTAATCTTTAATTTTGAGCATTTCACAGAATACATTGAAGACATAGAAATGGGCATGCAGCTCACTAGATTAGGAATTTTCAACCCAAAACTTTTAAAACATAATCACTTAAGTCATGTTAATTCGGAAAAACTATTGAATACAAAAACTTCCACCTGGCTTAAACCAAGTTCAAACGAGATATTTATCATTTCAAACATTCCTCAAGAAGTAATAAAAACCCCTATCTTTGAGATACTTCCTTATCCAGACGAGAATAAAAATATTTTGACAGAAAATTCATACGATAAATACTATTTTAATAACAACACTTTGTTCAATAAAAACACAAAACAAATAGAAACTAACGAATGTATAATAGGCATTTTAAATCAAATCCCAACCACTTGTAAATACACTAAGACATATAAGAATTTTCAAACTAATTACATTGAACCAAACATAATTGTAACATGGAATCTACCAAAAACTAAACTTAATCAAAATTGCGTAAACAACGAATTAATAATAGAAGGCAATAACATAATAAAAATTTACGATTGTGCCTTACAATTAAACGAAATATCAATAATAAATTCATTACTTGACTATAGCCAAAGCATTTATGTAACAAACAATATCACCAGGCTAGAACCTATTTCCTTTATCCAAACAAAAGAGATAATTAACGAACATACGAAATATTATACTGCATTTCAAACTATTACATTAACCACTTTTATACTTACTATAATAAGTTTGATTACATACTTAATCTATAAGTTTAAGGCAATGCCACAAAAATTAATTATTAAGCATTTCCGATCAAATAACAATCGTGGTCCCACAGACATAATCGAAACCCCAATTGTTGAAAAAATCGAGTCCCAAATTATAAACAAAATTGACACTCCAATATTTACAGCTGAGAAAAATCCCTCGCTATATCCCAATGTATCCGCCTGAGGACAGGCTATTTTCTTTAGGATGGGGGAGTCATATATCCGACTCCAATACCCAATAACATATAAATATTTCGGCCCCTAAAAATCATAACGTAAACAATTGTCCCCCTCAAAACCAAAGCGTATGAACGCTAATCCATAAAAATTAACATAAACAATCGAACACTTGAAATAATAATTGTCCCCCTAACAACCAAAGGCGTGAGAACGCTAACTCAGCATTTAAAGTCGGACCAATCAAATCGTCGAAGTATCAACCACGCCACCAAAGGGCTCCCAAATTTAGCTATAAATATAACCATAAGACATTTTTGTAATCAGTTCTAAGTTTCCTTTCAAATAATAAAGTACGTTACTTAACTCACGAAAAATATCTTTTTTTTCCTTATCGAGAAAATCGAATATTTAATTATATAGATTTAGCTTCTATGCTATTTCAAAGTAAGTAGAACAGAGTTTTTGTCCCCCGGCAGGACCTCGCTTTGGAAGTTAATTGAAAACTGGGGATGAAAGAGTATACATATATCCAGAGCCAGTACAATGATGGTTGAATTACGGATTGCCCAAATCTGTGTTACAGAAAGTGCAGATAAGGCAGGAAGTTCATAGAAGTACTACATTCAAACAGAATAACCACTCAACTTTCAGGTATTACTGATAATTTAAAATAGCGGGTCGGACCAAATTGGATAAAACTGAAAAGTAGAAGTAGAAGTAGTTGGAAAGAATTTAAAAGAATAGGAAGTCAGTTACAATCGATAAAGGATCTTTGTATCGATTAAGTCCGTATACTTATCATTTTAAAAAGGCTAACTGCATTTTCAATCCAGTGATTGATGAAAGTTCTATTCTTAGCGAACTTAAATTAGTTAAACCTGTTTATTCTCCTGGGCCAGATGGTCTTCCTGGATGTGTACTCAGGTTCTGTGCAAACGCATTATGTAAGCCCATTTTAAAATTGTTTCTATTGTCTGTCAAATCTTCCTCTTTTTCATCTATTTGGAAAGAGCCGGATATCATTCCTCTGCATAAAAATGGCAAAAAGTCCGAAGCCTCTAACTATAGGGGTATCTCAAAATTGTCCGCTATTCCGAAAGCTTTTGAAAAAATTATAACTTCTCAATTGAGACATTTTTGCAGCTCTATTATTTCGCCATTCCAACATGGGTTTGTGAAACGTAGATCTACAACCATAAACCTTTTAGAATTTCCATCTATAATTATCGAGGAGTCAAAAATGCTAAACAAATTGATGTCATATACACTGACTTCAGCAAAGCCTTTGTTTCTGTTAAAAAATAATTAAACTCTAACCGAATAACGATTGATACAGTCTATTCATTTCGAAACATACAAATATTCTGGTCGAGCCGGATCAGGGATCATTCGATCAGCCTAATGTAGCATGTTCTGAAATATCATATTAATAATATTACAAACATATTTTGGCACTTTGTTACAATATTTATGTGCGCAACATTCAAGTGTATTGCCTCTTAAGTAACATGACCACCCATGAGTGCATGGTGCTGGACAATTGCTGAGTCGGCAAATATAACACGCGCGGCCGCTTTGGCCCAATATTTTGAACCTTGGAAGATCTTAACACATGGCGACAGAGGTCACGATATATTAAAAGTGACCTGGGGACAAACATATGATGACATGGCAAACAAATAAAAACCTGGAGCTGGAGGCAAATTAACAAAAGAAGTGGGGGCCCAACATAAAATCTGCGTTGGAGGAGCGAAGGATGTTCTAAAAAAAAACAAGAACAAAACCAATGACAATGCGGTTCACGTTAAGTGTGCAGGTAACACAGGCAGAATCAATGAGTCTATTGCTAAAGGTGGCCTAAAATTTGGATGTGATGCTTGCCGGGAGGTCGAGAATGAGATGCGCTTTTTCATGAGGCGAACTAGAGATAGTTTTGACACTTTAAGGCCAGGTTATAATAAACTCCAAGCGGAGTTTACTGCGGTGGAGACTGGGTGTTTCTGTATCTGTAGATCCGCCAGCGTCTCTTATCGTCCCCGACCGGTCTCATGCACCGTCCACTCCTAATGTACAGCAATTGATACCGTTTAAGAAGCCGGTTGTGAATGCTATTAGTAAGGAATTACCGGTATCACCTGGGAATGATCTCTTAAAAACGATGCCTATTGTAGTGTCCGCTGTGTCCGGGCAATTACCCATTCCAATGGAAATTGCCGATAGTTCTAAAAGTATCGAGGGCCCCGTAAACAAGTTGACTGCTGCAGTGGGTGACTTGTCCAAAGTTACTGCTGCGGCTGACGTTTCGGGACCGCGGTCTCTCGTTGGCATACCACCAAAGAAACATATATTTGTTTCTAGGCTAGACCCTGTTGTCTTATCTGATGATGTAATAGCCTATATTCGGAAGAAAGTTAATGTCTCGAATATTGCGGTGAAGTTTAAATTTTCTTATTCTCGGTACATTTCGTACTTTAAAATTAGTGTTTCTGCCTATATCTTCGACACTATATATCGAGAAGATTTTTTGCCAAAACATTTAATAGTTAAGGAATATACTGTAAAAAAGAAAAATCGGCAACCGATTCGCTTGCCAACAAAAACAACTTATACTATTCCTGCCACATCAGCATCTGCTGGTGTGTCAAAAAACTAGCTTCGTCCCTTAACCTGAGTTACCCGAATGTTAGAGGACTGAAACCTTAACTTCCTAATCTATATGTAGATAGTCTTTCTTTTGAACATAACATTCTAGCTTTTACAGAGACGTGGCTAAAACCTGATATTGCTGATGCATCGGTTTTTTCCACAAACTTTTCTATATTCAGACGTGACCGGATTTCTCGCATAGGTGGTGGCGTTCTGATAGCTGTTGATGCTGCTTTATCATCTGAAATGATTCAATTTTCTAGTACCCAGGAGATTGAGTTTGTCGGTGTTAAAGTAAATTTTAAATCTTTTAATGCTTTTATTACTTGTTCCTGTATTCCACCATTGTCAGACAAAGTGGTATATTTAAATTATTTAGAGGCAATTCAGTTTGTCTCCTCTTTAGTTTCCAGTCAAGAGATGCTCATACTTTTAGGTGATTTTAATTTACCCGCTTCAGCATGGTCACTAACAGATGAATCTACCACGTTGCTGCCTTCTTTGTCACATGACTTTATTGATGGCCTTCTAGGCTTATCTTTATCCCAAGTCAATCCTGTCTTAAATTCTAATAGAAAATCGTTAGATCTAATTTTTCTATTGGATTCTTCTTATTGTGAGGTTTCTATGATCGAACCATTTGTTCTTCCAGATGACAAATTTCATCCTACATTAAATTTAAAAATTGATGTGCCCTTGCTTTCTTCATTACTTGGTTCAAATGAGTTACCTCTAACTAGGTGCTTTCGTAAGACTGACTTTGCCAGCCTTAATGCAAACATTGCTACTACCGATTGGTCTTATCTGTACAATTGTAGAGATATGAACTCAGCTGTTCGTTTTTTCTATGATACTCTGAATTCACTCTTTGATATTTGTGTGCCTCTTGGTAGGCTGGAGCGGCTTAACAAACCTCCCTGGTTCTCTCGTGAGTTATCCAATTTGAAAAATGTGAAGACACGATATTATAAGAAGTTTCAAAAAACACGTCGTTCATCAGATTATGCTCTGTATACAGTCGCTCGTTCAAAATTCATGATGCTTAATACACAATGCTATAAGAATTATCTTCAGCGGTGTAAGCTTCGGTTCTCTTCTGACCCTAAACAATTTTATAATTTTGTTAATTTGAAACGTAAGACCTCTGTGCACCCATCTTTAGAAAAGGCTAATTGCACTTTCAATCCAGTGATTGATGAAAGTTCTATTCTTAGCGAACTTAAAGTAGTTAAACCTGTTTATTCTCCGGGGCCAGATGGTCTACCTGGATGTGTACTCAGGTTCTGTGCAAACGCATTATGTAAGCCCATTTTAAAATTGTTTCTATTGTCTATCAAATCTTCCTCTTTTCCATCTATTTGGAAAGAGTCGGATGTCATTCCTCTGCATAAAAATGGCAAAAAGTCTCAAAATTGTCCGATATTCCGAAAGATTTTGAGAAAATTATAACTTCTCAATTGCAACATTTTTGCAGCTCTATTATTTCGCCATCCCAACATGGGCTTGTGAAACGTAGGTCTACCACTAACCTTTTAGAATTTACATACCCATATTTCCATCACGGTCGCAAAGGCCATGAGTGTCCTGGGTTTCATTAAAAGATGGTCAAAAGAATTTGATGACCCCTAGACAACTAAAGTTCTTTTTACTTCGCTTGTCCGTCCTATTTTAGAGTATGGATCTTGCATTTGGTCACCTCAATATGAGTCGCACCAGATTAGACTTGAATCCGTTCAAAAGCAGTTCTTGCTATTTGCTCTTCGTGGCTTAAGCTGGGATCGCAATGTCAATTTGCCTTCGTATTCTAGTAGACTTCTCTTGATTAACCTGTGAGGAACATTATAATTAACTATAATATCCCACACAACAAGCCAGCAACAACACAATCAAGCGGTGCAAAGGATGCACCAGATACAAGATATAGCCGAGACACAAACCAAACGTACGATATACGACCGAATCCGCTGCTGATGGATCGAAGTGGCATACGATCAAACGTGGCCAGTCGAACCACACGCAACCGTCGGCGATTTCGTACAAGCGGGAAGATGCGTGGGAAGCATAATGCAAGAAACCGATATGCACACACATGCGATGGGCAACCAAGTCCAATATGGCTCGATCCCATGATTTACGATCAAACATGACCGATCGAACCACATGCGACCGCTGGCAATTTCGTACAAGCGGGAAGATGCGTGGGGGGGCATGCATGCATTATATGAAACGATAATGGTTTGTGCATTGCATAGGGGAATATGCGAACCGAAGGGGGAGGGATGAACGATAGGGAAGCCCTCTATCTGATAGATACGATATACGTATGAAAGTGCATTGCAGGGGAAATTAAACGAGTGCACACAGCACGCTAAACACATTTAGCCATGTAAGCAACTTATGTTTATGCGACCCTAGCAAAATATGTGACCCAAGACACACTAGGTACTTCACTTCCCTTTTCTAGCATAAGCACTTTTTAGCCTAGCCATTCTTTGAATACTGCCGGTAAGCAGAATTCGCCGGAAGAGGCGACCCACTTCTGACACGATCCCAACGCCGCTGCCAACAGCACGACGCCGCAGCCAGCGCCCTATGGGCATCTCGGGATATATTTAAGGGACCACGCTCGACAGAGCCGGCAGTCTTAGTTTAGACGTGGAACTAATTGACTCAAGTATACAAGTCATGATCAACCAAGGGAGTTTTTAAGGCCTTACGAGTAACCTTAAAGGCTCAGACTAGTGAAACAAACAAGTGAAAGGATCAAGAAAAGTCAGAATAATTCGAGACGGCCTTATGAGTAACCTCTCAAATTATCCTGTAACCAGCAAGTCCTTGGAATAGGACTAAAACACCGTGTTTAGGCAAGAATCGAGTAAGGTCAAACTGCCCCAGGACGATCCCCAGCATATTGGAAGGTACAAGGATATACCCTGTTACCGAAATTCCAGGAAAGAGCTCGGGACTCCTCTAAAAGAAACTTGTCATATCCAACCAAGCCCATAAACAATCGTAAATAAACATACCACCAAAACAAATCATTAAACAAACCTGTTCTAATTTCACCGGGGCACAAAATAAATTTTGTTGTGCCGAACCTAACCCAAGAGATAATTGTAAATATCCCGAAGGACGAAAAAGGATCGTTACAACTGGCGCCCAACGTGCTATACTGGTGAAATTTTAAACAAGACAAAGTTTGAAAATTGAGAGGAAAACATCAAAATGGGGAAAGGATGGATGTACCACATGAAGAAGGAGGATCTGCTACAAACAGGCCAAAGGATCGGAGTCAACATGAACGGCACGGTAGAGGAGATGAGAAAACAACTCGGCGAATGGATAGACAACCACGAGTCTGATCCAGAGTGGGGAGAGGAGATAAGAAGATTAGAACTCAAGTTCACAAAAATGTCCAAGCAAAAACCAGAAGCAAGCGCAGCACAGTCTGGCGAGAATGGTGAGAACAAGGAGGCCGAGGAGTTCAAAAAAATAAATATCGCTACGCTAGCGATTCCTCCATTTGCACCACCAAGATGGGGAAGCGAAGGAGCATTAGACGGCACCGACACAAAGAGGGACCTAAGGAGACAAACGATAGACCCCAAGAACGCGGCACCACACACAACAAACAGGACCACCGAATAAAGGTGGCAAAACAAGTGAGGGAGTGGACTTTCAGATTCGATGGCAATTCCAGACCGCTAGAATTTATAGAACAAATCGAGTGGTCAGCAGACATGTATGGCATCGAGCTGGACATGATCCCAAGAGCAATGCCAGAACTACTGAAAGACAAAGCACTCAAATGGTACCTCGCAAACAATAAGCAGTGGCGATCGTGGAAGGAATTCGTTGAGGGCTTCAGGAAATACTTCCTGCCAAGAGGATTCTTCAACAAATTGGCTGATCAAGTAAAAAATCGCAAACAAAACAGAAACGAGTATTTCAAGGACTATATGGTCGACATGCAAACAATGATGAGACCCCTTAAAATACCAGAGTACGAGCAATTGGAGGTTATATTAGAAAATTGCACTCCAGATTTGAGGATATTCGTTCGGCCCCACAGAGTCAGAAACCTAGATGAGCTGATGCAGTTGGCGGAAGAACATGAGATGCTTGATCAAGAACGATCAGATTTCCATCGCCCAAACAATGCTCAAAGAACACACAACAACCAATCAAGCCATAGAGGAGGAAATAATTACGGGCCACCAGTCACACAGTGCCGAAGATGCCAAAACAACAGCATGGAGAACAATTCAAGACCAACCCAAGAGAATAAAAACATCCAAGAGGGAAGAGTCTTGAACCCAAACCAGGCATGCCGCAGATGCGGGGGAGCCGGACACTGGGCAAGGGAGTGCAACAATCAGAGACTCAATTTCTGTTGGCAGTGTGGAAGGATTGGGAAAAGAACTAAAGAGTGTTGTTGGAGTTCGGGAAACGAAAGGCGGTTCCAGCCTATCAGGGGCGAGCAGGGACCCAGCCAACAAGCTCCTCACCACTGATAGGCCAACTAATAGAGGAAGAGGATCAATTGTCAGCAATTATCGAAGTAGCAGGAGTCCACATAAAAGCGACAATTGACTCCGGAGCCACGAGCAGTTTTATCAGCAAACAAATGTTGGAAACGGTGGAAAAGAAAGGAGACCGAGAGACCACGAACAAGCAAGTATACATGGCGGACGGGAAGGTGAGAGACATCAACGAGCAATGGACAGGATACGTTCGATTCGGAAACAAAGAAATGAACATAACATTTCTCATCATGCCAGACGGAATAGATGCTATAATCTTAGGATGGAATTTCCTAAGGCTGATGAATACCGAAATAGCATGCGGAGGCCATAGGATAAAAATTCCAACGGTGAAGAGGATGCAGGATAGGATAACCGAACGCATATCGATCGTGGTGACACAGAAGGAAGAGCAAACAGAAATACAAAGGTTTCTAGAACACGAACTGATGGAATTGGGGAAAATCAAGGGATCATCAAAAGTAGGTTTACACAGGATCACAATGAAGGATGATATACCAATAAAACAAAGGTATTACCCAAAAAATCCAAAAATACAGGGAGAAATCAACACAAAGGTCGATGAGCTGTTGTCAAAGGGATGCATCGAACCATCACAAAGCCCATATAGCTCACCCATAGTGATGGTGAGAAAGAAGCAGACGGGCAAATGGAGATTATGCGTAGATTTTAGACAGATTAACGCAAAATCTATAAAAGATGCATACCCAATGCCCCGCATCGATTACATCTTAAACCAACTACGTGAAGCGAAATTTATAAGCAGCCTAGACCTGAAGGACGGCTATTGGCAAATTCCGTTGGAAGAAAACAGCAGACCAATGACAGCATTCACAGTCCCAGGGAAAGGTTTATTCCAATGGAAAGTGATGCCATTCGGGTTACACTCCGCATCAGCAACGTTCCAACGGGCACTGGACCAAGTCATTGGCCCAGAAATGATACCAAATGCGTTCGCCTACCAAGATGACATAGTGGTAGTAAGCAAAACAATCAAAGAACACATGGACCACCTGCAAGAAGTGTTCAGGAGATTGAAAGAAGCAAACTTAAGAATAAATGCTGAAAAGTGCCAATTCTTTAGAAAAGAGCTAAAGTTTCTAGGCCACTTGGTAACAGAAAACGGTATTGCAACGGACCCAGACAAGGTGGCAGCAATAGCTCAATTGAAGCCGCCCACGTGCACAAAAGAATTACGGCAATATCTAGGAGTGGCTTCATGGTAAAGACGATTCGTACCAAATTTTGCTATGATAACACACCCGTTAAACGCACTGCTCAAGAAAAAAACCAAATGGCATTGGAGCGAAGAGCATCAGGCAGCATTCGAATCGGTAAAAGAAAAACTCACGAGTAACTCAGTATTGGCATGCCCAGACTTCACAAAAATGTTCGTACTCCAGACAGATGCAAGCAACATAGGATTAGGGGCCATACTAGTACAAAACACCGAGGAAGGGGAAAGAGTGGTTTCATATCTCTCGAGAGAGTTGAATCAAGCGGAGAAGAACTATTCGGCAACAGAAAAGGAATGCCTAGCAATAGTGTGGGCAGTACGCAAGCTGAGACCATATCTCGAGGGATACCGATTTAAGGTGGTGACAGACCACATGGCGTTGAAGTGGTTGAATAGTATAGAGAGCCCGACGGGCCGCATAGCTCGATGGGCACTGGAATTACAACAATACGATTTCGAAATAGCATATCGAAAGGGTAAATTAAACATTGTCGCCGATGCACTATCAAGACAACCGATGGAAGGGTGCAAAAGAATAGTAGACAATGGCGCCCGATTACGACAAGCAAACAAAGAATGTGAGTGGATTCAAGATATAATAAAGAAAATACAACAACAACCACAGAAATATCCAGATTACATAGTAGAAAACAGCCAGGTGTACAGGAATATTCCGCATAGAGCAGGCCAAGAAGAAGTAATATCATGGAAATTGTGTGTGCCCAAGACGCTACGAAACCAAGTGATGGAAGAAAACCACACTTCCATAACGGCAGGGCATACAGGAAACAGGCGAACGATTGCTAGAACTGCGTCAAGATATTATTGGCCAGGAATGCAACGAGATATCAAGAAATTCGTGGGAAAGTGTACAACGTGTCAACAATACAAACCCAACCAACAGCAAGCAGCAGGGAAAATGCTGACGCAAATACCGGATGAACCATGGGCCACCGTCTGCGCTGATTTCGTCGGACCCTTACCACGGTCGAAACATGGAAACTCAATGTTACTAGTAATCATTGACCGATTTTCAAAATGGACAGAACTGATACCCATGCGAAAGGCAACTGCGGAGAATCTAATCAAGGCCTTTAGGGAAAGGATTCTGTCGAGATTTGGAGTTCCTAAAGTGGTAATAACGGACAATGGGGTCCAATTCACTAGCAGAACATTTAAGAAAATGCTAGAGGAATGGGGATGCCACCACCAATTAACAGCACCATACACACCACAAGAAAACCCAACCGAAAGGGCAAACAGAACAGTGAAAACAATGATTGCTCAGTTTACCGGTGAAAATCAACGGAATTGGGATGAGAGCTGGCCGGAAATAACACTGGCTGTAAATACTAGTCAATCAGAGTCAACTGGATTTACGCCAGCATATGCGATACAAGGACGTGAACCTAGAATGCCAGGCGCGATATACGATAGTGTCACGACAGGCACAGGAAAGCAAAGCGTACCACCAGAGGCGAAGGCAAAACAAGTACAAGAGCTGTTCGAGCTAATAAGACGTAATCTGGAGACGGCGGCACAAAATCAGGCACGTCACTATAACCTAAGGAGGAGAGAGTGGAGACCAACAATTGGAACCACAGTATGGGCAAAAGAACACCATCTCTCGAATGCGGCCGAAGGATTTGCAGCAAAGTTGGCACCAAGATTTGGAGGCCCCTATGAAGTGACAGGGTTTTTGTCTCCAGTTATATGTAAATTACGGCACAAAGAAACAGGAAAAACCAGGCAAGCACATATCAGCCAGATAAAACAACAAATTTGCGAACAAACAGATGGCAAGAAACTAGATGAACAATGAGAAGGACGACTCTGATGACATGGCAGCGAGAAAGAAATACACATACAGAAAACAAACACAAGGTACAAGGGACAGGGGAGGGCAAATCACTCCCGAAGAAGGGGGGAGTGTGAGGAACATTATAATTAACTATAATATCCCACACAACAAGCCAGCAACAACACAATCAAGCGGTGCAAAGGATGCACCAGATACAAGATATAGCCGAGACACAAACCAAACGTACGATATACGACCGAATCCGCTGCTGATGGATCGAAGTGGCATACGATCAAACGTGGCCAGTCGAACCACACGCAACCGTCGGCGATTTCGTACAAGCGGGAAGATGCGTGGGAAGCATAATGCAAGAAACCGATATGCACACACATGCGATGGGCAACCAAGTCCAATATGGCTCGATCCCATGATTTACGATCAAACATGACCGATCGAACCACATGCGACCGCTGGCAATTTCGTACAAGCGGGAAGATGCGTGGGGGGGCATGCATGCATTATATGAAACGATAATGGTTTGTGCATTGCATAGGGGAATATGCGAACCGAAGGGGGAGGGATGAACGATAGGGAAGCCCTCTATCTGATAGATACGATATACGTATGAAAGTGCATTGCAGGGGAAATTAAACGAGTGCACACAGCACGCGTGCATCGCGACCCATATCACTGTTAGTCAACTAAGCTACATACGTCTTTTATTTCCTGTAAACACATTTAGCCATGTAAGCAACTTATGTTTATGCGACCCTAGCAAAATATGTGACCCAAGACACACTAGGTACTTCACTTCCCTTTTCTAGCATAAGCACTTTTAGCCTAGCCATTCTTTGAATACTGCCGGTAAGCAGAATTCGCCGGAAGAGGCGACCCACTTCTGACACGATCCCAACGCCGCTGCCAACAGCACGACGCCGCAGCCAGCGCCCCATGGGCATCTCGGGATATATTTAAGGGACCACGCTCGACAGAGCCGGCAGTCTTAGTTTAGACGTGGAACTAATTGACTCAAGTATACAAGTCATGATCAACCAAGGGAGTTTTTAAGGCCTTACGAGTAACCTTAAAGGCTCAGACTAGTGAAACAAACAAGTGAAAGGATCAAGAAAAGTCAGAATAATTCGAGACGGCCTTATGAGTAACCTCTCAAATTATCCTGTAACCAGCAAGTCCTTGGAATAGGACTAAAACACCGTGTTTAGGCAAGAATCGAGTAAGGTCAAACTGCCCCAGGACGATCCCCAGCATATTGGAAGGTACAAGGATATACCCTGTTACCGAAATTCCAGGAAAGAGCTCGGGACTCCTCTAAAAGAAACTTGTCATATCCAACCAAGCCCATAAACAATCGTAAATAAACATACCACCAAAACAAATCATTAAACAAACCTGTTCTAATTTCACCGGGGCACAAAATAAATTTTGTTGTGCCGAACCTAACCCAAGAGATAATTGTAAATATCCCGAAGGACGAAAAAGGATCGTTACAAACCTTCCGTCCCTAACTAACCGTAGAATTCTGCTTGGTGTCATTTTTATGCACAAGCTCCTAATTGGTGTTATCGACTCGCTTGAGTTATTAGCTCAGTCGGTACCATGTAGACGGAGTAGACATCCTTTGATACCTTTATCCCTTAGTCGTTGTTCTTCTAACTATGCTCTGCATGAACCTTTTAGGGTTCTCTGCTCTGATTACAACCTTCTATTCCCTGTAATCGGCTCAGAGTTTTCTATGAATATGCTTAAAACATCTATCCTATCCCATAAGTTAATAGATAGCTATAGTATTATTTGTTTGTCTGTCTATTGTGTATTTGTCCACGCGTTTCGTGCCGTGTGTTATACGGCTGCACCCCTCCGTCGGTCGTGTGGGAGGTGGGCAGTTATCTGCTTGGGATCGCGCGTAACAGGCTCCTGGTGTCGTAGGGGCCACTTGAACGTACTGCGCAAAGTATCGTCAACGAGTAGAGTGTGAGATGGCAAAAAGGGGTGGAGTGCAAAATAAAATAAAGAAAAGAATAGCTCACATTAAGTGGCTATTGTATTCTAAACAAGCACCACCTCCATGGGCTGTAGCACAAAAGTTACAGCAAGAACTTGATTTTTAGAGCGAAGCTCTCTTAAGCGCGTCGCGGTAGGAAATTATTTTTTAAAATCGTCAGACGTCAAATCTGCACCGCGTCAGATTTTCGTTTCTCTTCACTGTTCGTGAGAGACAAGGACCGCCGACATTGAAACACCCGTGATTGGTCCGCCTATGTCTCTCTGTCTAGTCAGAGAGAATAGTCTATCTAAATCAGGGGTAGGCACAAAGAGAGCGCTAAAAATGTTTAGTTGTATCTGTGCATTTGCTTGTGTGCGTATGTTGCTTTACACTGCGCAAAATGAAACTTCATCAAATTCTGCCTCAAATCAAGAAAACGAGTGCAGCATATAATCTTATTGAAGAAAAAAGATAGAGAAAACAAAGCAGCGATCAATTTTTTCATGTGTCTTCTCTCAACAAAGCGACATAGACCTGCTTCCTCCTCCCTCCCCCACCCTCTTGCTCGTGATTTTTTTGTGTGAGGTCTTCGGCAGCCGTTCGGCTTACACGCATAAGAGGTGCCGAACGAGTTCGTCCCCCGGGGGATATGAGTGCCGGGCTCTGATCTAACATAAATAGTCATTCAGTGAAGTAAACAATCAAGCGTGCAGTGTGAAAATTAAACCCTATGGCTCAAAATAAACGATCTTTCGAGGAAGATGATTCCAAACCAAGAAAAAAGTCAACGACAACGTAAGTATATTGAAATTTGTCCGACCGCTCAACCGCTTACCATAAAAACTTTAGCTTATTTACATATATAATTTACTTGCACTTTTCTCAGCTGCTGTCAATCGATTGTTCAATATCCTTATCGATTATCGATAAATTATACAAAACTTGAGACGAATACGAAAGATCCCGTTTTTAAGTTATTCGATAAGTTTTGTATTATGTATTTCCCGACTTAGAACTTTTCCTATTTGTTTTTTCATAGGTTAGGGTCATTCCACTTCTCGTAAATTCAAATTTCCAGAATGAAATGGCGGGAAATTCAAAATTTCAGAATTTTCAAATTATGATGTTGACAAATTTGGATTTTTTTTAAATATAAGAGCTAATAATGACAGATTTTATAAATTTTAATTGCAAAATCCGACTAAAATTGGAATTTAAAAACTGGACTGGGCGCAAAATTTGATCTTTTGAATTTTAATATTAGAATTTTTCAAAATTTTGATTTTTCAAAATCTATAAGATGACAATCACCAATCGCTAATCACTAATTCAGTTGTATTGATTCTCATATAAAATTAGGAATCTTTAAAATTTTCAAAAGAAAAATTGGGAAAAATTTCATATCTTCCAAATTTTATTTGATTTACGTGTGAAAGTTGACAAGGACAACTTTTATTGGAAGTGCAAAGTTTTGAATTTTTCTACATTGTGAACGAAATTTTCAGGAAATTGAAATTTTCAGAATTTAAAAATTATGATTTTGAAAAATTTTGTTTTAAATTTAACAATGAGCAGTAATCTTGCAGAATCTACAACAAGATATAACACAACCATATATGCTGTTTGTTCACGTTTTTTAACCCACATCCAATCACAAACATACATTTCATATTTCAGTTCCCATAAACCAATCATTTCCGTGATAGAGTATGGGAACAATTAGGTTCAACGAAAATATTCGGAAAAATATCTTTGTAAAAAACTGTCACTGTTAGAAAAAAATTGAATACTCCAACGAGTCAAAATTTAAACGAAGATAAATATTATTGCTTTCATGTTTTGGTCATGTGAAGTTTAATAAAAATATGTTTATCAATAAAGCCACTGTAAATAGAGCTTTGTAATACTGCGATGAGCTGAAATATATTATATTTTATCAGAAAAATACTATTGCTTTCATTTGTTGTTCATGTTCATTCATTTCTGCTATTGTATATGACTGTAGTTCATCGTTTACTCGACGAATTCCTAGAGAGCTTCGCTCTACCCGGGTGTCCTGTGACACCACATTGTTTTTTTTTAAATCATTAAAAAGCAACAAGCCAGAATCTCAACCTCACTCAGAAATACCTATTCCAATTACTGACATTAACAAGAAAACTCCTCCAAAGCAAATGCCAATACCCAAAGAAGAAAATAAATGCCCCCAAGACTGCCCTGGACCACTATATTCACAATATAGTGGTGCGAGGACCAGCACCAGTACCGCCTGAGCCCATAGGCCCCGGACAACAGCAGCCGAGACGAGAAGTTTAAAAGGCAGGTCGCCTTTTAAGCCATCGATGGAGCATCAGCGTGCAAATCGGTGACGACCAGCTGCTGAATCCAGAAGCTAAATTGACAACAAGATATAATTTAATTTAAAAATTTTTAAATTTATGTATTTGCACAAAAAAAAATATATATTTAAAAATTAAAAAAATTTTTTTTTTTTTATATAAGAGAACAAAATGTTAATTTAATAATATACATATAAGAAATGATTTGTAAATTCAAATATTGTGAAATTGAGCGGAACCTTATTTGCCCGATAGCCTGAAAAGCTATACGAAAAATTAGGTAGGGTCATGTAAAAGAAAATTCTTTTATTAAAAGAAAATTCGAAATTCTAAAAAAAACCAGAGGGCCGGGGCTAACTTTGACCGCGTCAAAGTTTGTATACCCTTGCAACTTTTTTGGTAACTCTTTCCTTACCTATTAGCCATCAATGTGGAAGAACGTTTTATCTAAAAAGGCTTATGTTTGCGAAAGAATGGCCTACAATCATAGGAAATAACGAAGATATTGACCAAAGTCACAGTTTTCCACCGATCGTTCCTATGGGAGCTATATGATACAGTCACCCGATCTTTATCAAATTCGACGCAGTCATTAACAGATATATTAAATTAACAAATGTTTAATTTGAAAACAATCACGTTAAAAGTAACGAAGTTATTTACAAAAGTCACTGTTTTCGACCGATCGTTCCTATGGGAGCTATATGATATAGTCATCCGATCTTGATCAAATTTGGCACAGTCGTTTATAAGCGTAATAAACTCTCTAATATTAAGTTTCACGACAATAGCGCAGAAAATAACGAAGTTATTGAGAAAAGTCACTGTTCGTGACTTTGGGGTTTGTATGGGAGCTATATGATATAGTGGTCCGATCCGGCTGAATCCGAGAGATACAACGCCTGCAGTATATACAAGCCTACGTGCAAAATTTCAGTAGCTCTTACGGTCTAGGAGGAGTTTGCGTTGATCCAGACGGACGGACGGACGGACGGACATGGCTATTTGAACTCGTCTCGTCGTGCTGATCAAGAATATATATACTTTGTATGGTCGGAGATGCTTCGTTCTATGCGTTGCACACTTCTGACCAAAATTAATATACCCTTTTTGCAAGGGTATAAAAATATCTTTCAAATTGAATCTTTGATAATAGAATTAGCATGTTTGATGACATATTTGATGAACCCGATATGGGGTTAATAGAGACAAAGACAGTGGACTCCATTGCTAATGTAATCAATAAAATGGAGTCATCAAATGTTGATTTAAAACTTACAAATGTACTTTTATTAATAATTGTAGTAATAATGAGCGCATATGTATTATACAAAGCATATAAACTACACAATAAATGTGTAGCAAAAAGAGCCTTAACCCATGCTAATGATCTTGATAAGATCTAAATACCATATGCATCAATTATTGTAAAAGAGCATTTCAAGAATTATCAAAAAAAAGCAATGAGGTGTCACAGGACACCCGGGTAGAGCGAAGCTCTCTATGAATTCGTCGAGTAAACGATGAACTACAGTCATATACAATAGCAGAAATGAATGAACATGAACAACAAATGAAAGCAATAGTATTTTTCTGATAAAATATAATATATTTCAGCTCATCGCAGTATTACAAAGCTCTATTTACAGTGGCTTTATTGATAAACATATTTTTATTAAACTTCACATGACCAAAACATGAAAGCAATAATATTTATCTTCGTTTAAATTTTGACTCGTTGGAGTATTCAATTTTTTTCTAACAGTGACAGTTTTTTACAAAGATATTTTTCCGAATATTTTCGTTGAACCTAATTGTTCCCATACTCTATCACGGAAATGATTGGTTTATGGGAACTGAAATATGAAATGTATGTTTGTGATTGGATGTGGGTTAAAAAACGTGAACAAACAGCATATATGGTTGTGTTATATCTTGTTGTAGATTCTGCAAGATTACTGCTCATTGTTAAATTTAAAACAAAATTTTTCAAAATCATAATTTTTAAATTCTGAAAATTTCAATTTCCTGAAAATTTCGTTCACAATGTAGAAAAATTCAAAACTT
The DNA here is from genome assembly GCF_018151085.1 of Drosophila tropicalis. Classification (NCBI taxonomy): domain Eukaryota; kingdom Metazoa; phylum Arthropoda; class Insecta; order Diptera; family Drosophilidae; genus Drosophila; species Drosophila tropicalis. The sequence goes on from NW_027173322.1 coordinate 1,475,076, forward strand.
TGCACTTCCAATAAAAGTTGTCCTTGTCAACTTTCACACGTAAATCAAATAAAATTTGGAAGATATGAAATTTTTCCCAATTTTTCTTTTGAAAATTTTAAAGATTCCTAATTTTATATGAGAATCAATACAACTGAATTAGTGATTAGCGATTAGTGATTGTCAACTTATAGATTTTGAAAAATCAAAATTTTGAAAAATCAAAATTTTGAAAAATTCTAATATTAAAATTCTGAAAGATCAAATTTTGCGCCCAGTCCAGTTTTTAAATTCCAATTTTAGTCGGATTTTGCAATTAAAATTTATAAAATCTGTCATTATTAGCTCTTATATTTTAAAAAATCCAAATTTGTCAACATCATAATTTGAAAATTCTGAAATTTTGAATTTCCCGCCATTTCATTCTGGAAATTTGAATTTACGAGAAGTGGGATGACCCTAACCTATGAAAAAACAAATAGGAAAAGTTCTAAGTCGGGAAATACATAATACAAAACTTATCGAATAACTTAAAAACGGGATCTTTCGTATTCGTCTCAAGTTTTGTATAATTTATCGATAATCGATAAGGATATTGAACAATCGATTGACAGCAGCTGAGAAAAGTGCAAGTAAATTATATATGTAAATAAGCTAAAGTTATGTTTAATTTTACGTTATTTTTATTTTAATGGTAAGCGGTTGTGCGGTCGGACAAATTTTAATACACTTACGTTGTCGTTGACTTTTTTCTTGGTTTGGAATCATCTTCCTCAAAAGATCGTTTATTTTGAGCCATAGGGTTTAATTTTCACACTGCACGCTTGATTGTTTACTTCACTGAATGACTATTTATGTTAAATCAGAGCCCGGCTCTCATATCCCCCGGGGGACGAACTCGTTCGGCACCTCTTACGCGTGTAAGCACGCAAAAATTCTTGTTGATTCTTTCAATGAAGCAAGAAAGTTAGTGCATGTTAATAGAGAGAACATAGGTAAAACAAAGATTTCCAATCTATTGATCAAGTTACGTGCAACCCTAATCTCTATAAAAACAAAATACAATCTCGATATATTTGTACCTACAGTACCTAATTCACCTCTGAGCATAGACACTTGTAAAAAAGAAACAGAGCAAGAAAGTGAAGAATCTGAAACAAGGGAGGAAGAAATAGAAGAAAAAGAATTCCTGCGCTATTGAGACTACCTGATATACATAGAAGCATCTGAACAAGACAACGACCAAGATTTAGAAATTAATACAAGTGTCATAAACACAACCGACAGAATGGCAGAATTAAATGCCCAAAGGGCATATATGAAGGACATTAACATGGCCATCCCTGAATTCAATGGATCGAAAATGCAACTCCAAAGATTTATAACGGCTTTGAGGTTGGTAGATATGATGAAAGGCGACTACGAAAGTATAGCAGTTGAGGTACTAAAATCAAAAATTATTGGCCACACACTATATGAAGTCCAACAAGAAACTTCAATTGAAGCAATAATACAAAAATTGCAAGGCATTGTAGTTGGTGAAACATCCAAAGTTATGAAAGCCATATTGAAGAATACAAATTCACTTCTGAGATAGATAACTTACGCAAAACCCTTCAAGCTGCGTATATCGATGAAGGTATGCCAGCGGCACTTACTCTTAAGAATAGCACAGACGATGCTATAGAAGCAATGATTGAAAATTGTGAGCAAAGTAGACTTAAAATAATCCTTGACTCTGGCAACTTTAGAACCTAGATGAAGCCATAGCAAAGTACTTACCAAAAAAGTACTGAGATAACTGGAAATCCAAATACGGTTCTGTTTGCCAAAGAAACCGTGATAACTATAATAACAAATATAATTATCGTGGTAGAGGCAATGGTCGTGGTTATCACAATAATTATAATAATCACAATAACGGCTAAAATTCCCAACAAAATAGAAACAATAACTACAGAGGAAATAACAGAGGTTACAACAGGAACAATAGAGGTAACCGAGGAAATAACCGACAAAACGGTTATAATAACAATAACGTTCGAGTAGCACAGAATGCTTCGGGAAACTCCCATGCACTATTCGCTATTCCATGTGATGGAATACTAGGAATCGATTTCATCAGAAAATACAACTGTCAATCAGATTTCAATCCGTCCGAAGACTGGTTAATAATTAGACCAAACAACCAAAAATATCCGATACATGTACCAATATCGTACAGTTCTGGTAACAATTCAATCGTTTTGCCTGCAAGGTCACAAGAAGACAGTGTATTGATTCCAAATCAAGAAATTCAACATGGTATTTATTTAGCAAATACCATAGCCAACTCCCAAAACGCAGTCATAAGATTGCTTATTACAACAAATATAGATCAAATATTAAACATATCAAATTTAAAATATGAACCGCTTTCCCGCTACGAAACAATCGAAGCAAATAAAGAACAGCGTGAAAATGCAGTACTAACTACGTTATCAAAAAATTTTCCCCCACAGTTTCACAGCCAACTTACGAAGTTGTGCAAGAAATATAGTGACGTATTCGGACTAGAAACCGAATCAATAACAACAAATAATTTTTATAAACTAAAATTAAGACTGGTGGACGATAAAACAATTTACATTAAAAATTATAGAAATCCTCATGGTCAGAAAGACGAAATACAGAGACAAGTCCAAAAACTTATAAACGACGAAATAGTCGAGCCCTCCGTATCTCCATACAATAGCCCACTTTTATTAGTACCGAAAAAATCGTTACCAAATTCTAAAAATAAAAAATGGCGATTAGTAATTGACTATCGTCAAATTAATAAAAAATTGTTGTCCGATAAATTTCCACTACCTTAAATTGATGACATTTTAGATCAACTAGGTAGAGCAAAGTATTTTTCATGCCTTGACCTAATGTCAGGGTTTCAAATTGAACTCGAAGAAGAGTCACGAGACATAACATCCTTTTCCACATGTAATGGCTCATATCGCTTTACGCGATTACCATTCGGTTTAAAAATAGCGCCAAATTCGTTCCAGAGAATGATGACTATAGCATTCACTGGCCTTGAACCTTCGCAAGCTTTCCTTTACATGGATGACTTAATAGTCATAGGTTGTTCCGAAAAACATATGCTCAATAATCTAACAGATGTTTTTGAGAAGTGTAGGCAACACAACCTAAAGTTACATCCTGAAAAATGTTCATTCTTTATGCATGAAGTCACCTTTTTGGGACATAAATGCACAGATAAAGGAATCTTGCCTGATGACACAAAGTATGATGTCATTCAAAATTATCCAGTCCTACATGATGCGGACAGCGCTAGAAGATTCATTGCATTTTGCAATTATTACCGAAGATTTATAAAAAATTTCGCTGAGTATTCTCGTCACGTAACAAGATTATGTAAGAAAAATGTTAAGTTCGAATGGACAAGTTGTCAAAACGCGTTCAAACATTTAAAATCAGCATCAATGAATCCCACTCTGTTACAGTACCCAGATTTTAGCAAAGAATTTTGCATAATCACAGATGCAAGTAAATATGCATGTGGTGCAGTCCTAAGGCAAAATAAAAATGGACTACAGCTTCCAGTTGCATATGCATCTAGATCTTTCACAAAAGGTGACAGTAACAAGAGTTCAACAGAACAAGAGTAAGCAGTAACATTTCACTGTCAAAACGGACCACATGGCATTAACCTATTTGTTTTCAACGACAAATCCAAGTTCCAAGCTAACGAGAATGCGACTTGAACTAGAGGAATATAATTTTATATTAGAGTACCTAAAGGGAATAGACAATTTCGTAGCCGACGCGCTATCGAAAATAACTATAAAGGATTTACAAAACATACAAGCCGACAACAAAATTCTGAAAGTTACTATCAGAAATCAAAGTAAACAGTTAAACTCCTGCGCAAGAAAAGAAAAAGCAAAGTATATGAAGTCACTGTAAATGACGAAGTACGAAAAGTAGTGACCTTGCGAATAACTGATTCTTCCACCACATTCGAACATGGCAAGAAAGTTATAGCAAGAATTGACATTTGCGATATGTATACCAATGGAATTCTCGACCTACAGTGGCCGTCAAAAGTGATTCAATGTTTGCAATTTTACGTTTGAGCGTTCACAGAATAAACAAAAACAACCCAAAGTCAACCAATTTTTTTTTATTTTATTTCTAATAAAGTTCTTAACAAATCCATATAAAAAAATAATTCGATATTGTTCAAGCTTCTCAGCAAAAATTAATAAACAAAAATAATAACCATTGACTCAGTTTTGACTTTTTTCAAACATTTTTTAAACTTTTTTTTCTTTTCTAATTTTCAATATTTTGTCCAAAGTCCCTTATGTTTTATTACTGCAGAGATTCGAGAGGGCATACTTTCCACAAGATTGTGAAAAATTTCCTGAGGAATCTTTGCCCACTCTTTCTCCACGCGTTGCCATAAGCTCTCCAGGTTTGTTGGCGGTGTTTTATATTGTCCCAGCCGTCTTTTCACAATTGACCATAAATTCTCAATTGGATTGAGGTCAGGACTTTGTGCTGGCCATTTCATCAGCTTGAATTCTTGGTTAGATAACCAATCTTGGACAATTCTAGCTGTATGCTTAGGGTCATTATCTTGCTGAAAAGTAAGATCTGTTGTACCATAAGCGCATCTGTCAATAAAATTGCCAAGATTGGTCTGCAGAATGTTTAAGTAATCTTCCTTTCGCATTATTCCATTAATTTTGACTAATTTTGCAGAACTCCACCAAGTAAAACATCCCCATGCCATAACGTGCCCGCCTCCGTGTTTCACAGTTTCTCTGACATGTCGCCTTTGAATGGTTTCTCCGGGCCTTATCCAGCAGTATTCCTTTCCATCGGACTGATATCGGTTAAATTTGGACTCGTCTGACCAAATAACCTTCTTCCAGTCCTCAATGGTCCAATTCCGATGCATTTTGGCAAATTGCAGACGTGCCTTAACGTTTTTCTCGGACAGTGCTGGCTTTTTTTTCTTTACAATCGCAGTGTAGCCGATATTTCGAAGTGCCCTTCTTGCAGTTGATTCACTAACCGGCTTACCAATTGCTTTGGCAGCATCCTTGGGCGTCATATGACCATCTTTTTTAATTTGGCTGATCATTAAGCGTGCATCACCATCAGTAATCAGTCGAGGGCGTCCGTTGGATGTATTTTGGTTATTGATTTCACGCCGTTTTAATACTCTAATGACTGTCGCTTGACTTATAGAGAGGGATTTGGCTATTTCTCGCGACGAGGATCCTCTTTCTGAAAGGCACACTATACTGTCCTCAACGGGTTTAGAAATTTTTTTCATTCTCGAGTTTTCAATCAATTTTGCAACTATTAGGTACCCGGTGCAAATTACAAATGACTTTACTTCTTCAAAATTGACTACAAATATGAATAAATCAAAAGCGAAAAACAATTCCCCAAAATAACTGTAAATTAAGATGCAGTTATTGATAAAGAACCTAAAAATAGGAATAGTCAAAAGTGAGTCAATGCATGTTGTTTTTGTTTTACATCTCCCTTTTCTGTTGTTTCCGCTCCTTCGTTGTCTAATTTGCATTATTTTATTAAGAATAATCTAAGTAACTGTAAAAATAAGTTTTGTTTCATTTGCTTGCTCTATATTCATACAGCAGCTGTTTAACTGCAAGAGTTGCAAACATTGAATCAGTTTTGACGGCCACTGTAGGTCAATTTTTTAAAATGCTCAAAAAAGAAGACGGTATACTTAATATCAGCGAAAAGATCTTTGAAAATATTTCAATAGAATCTTTCAAAAATACTCAAGCCGGCGACCCTATTATCAAGTAATGATAAAGAAAAAGAAGCAATACTGTTTATGTTCCACGACGACCCTATACAAGGAGGTCATACTGGAATATCAAGAACAATAGCCAAAATAAAAAGGCGTTACTATTGGAAGAATATGACACGAGATACATATATCTAAATATATAGAAAAATGTAATAAGTGTCAACAAGCAAAAATAACAAAGCATCCAAAAACTCCATTGACTATAACCGAAACGCCACAACTGGTAATTGTGGATACGATACGTTTCAATACAACACTCTCTATGGCACATGATTATTGTCCATATGAGTTGGTATTTGGTAAAACTTTAAATTAACCTAAACAATTTAATAGTATAGATAGGATAAACCCACTTTATAACATAGAAGATTATGCTAAGGAATCAAAATTTAGATTAGAACAGGCCTATAAAAGAGCCAGAATTGTGTTAAAACAGCACAAAGCTAAAAATAAGGAGGTATTTGATAGAAAAATAAACAATATCGAATAAGAAATAGGAGATAAAGTTTTATTAAGAAATGATACGGGCCATAAGTTACAACCTAAGTATTTAGGACCATATACTTATTTTCAACATTTAATGACACTATATTAAACAAAATAAAACAAAATTTATCATATATATCATTAAACAAATATTTAAACACTCAAATAATCAAAAAAAAAAAAATCATAGAAGCTAACATCGGCTATGCCGAAGTTTGTATACCCTTGCAGTCCTTGGTAATAATAATTTTACATGTCCAAAATTTGTTTTTTGCAACTCCATTCATCAATATACAAACAAAACATTTTTACTCTCATATATGTAAATTTCATAGCATACTCGATTTTTATGAAAATGTTTCTTCTAGTTCTTCTATTATATAGTGGTCCGATCCTTATGGTTTTCATACTTTATTATTGCCGGGTAATAAAAACCCACGAAAAAAAATTTCAGCCCGATAGCTCTTAAGACGGCTGAGTAAAACGCGTACGCACAGACGGACGGACAGACGGACATGGCTATATCGACTCAGCTTCTCACGCTGATCAAGAATATATATACTTTATGGGGTCGGAAACGTCTCCTTCTGTGCGTTACAAACATCTGATCAATTTTATAATACCCTCTGCAAGGGTATAAAAAACATACATAAATTTCTATATAATAAAAAAAAAAATTAGAAAATAAGTCCACGAGGTTACGTTATTTTTCTAAAGAGGGCATGTTCTAAAATATAATATTAATAATATTACAAACATATTGTGGAACTTTGTTACAATATTTATGTGCGCAACATTCTAATTAAATAGTTGTGAAGCCATCACAGTCAAACGATAAATGGCATTACTAAACAACGTGTAATTCTATTACGCAATCCACACTTGCGTGCATCAACGCATATCAGGCAGTAAACTCAGGGGAATCAGCATACGCATTGGACCGTATCACGGCTCAAGAACATTTAGGATCATTTGATACTTATATCTTATATCTTAGCGAGGATTATTGCCAATTTCAAGGGGAAGAAACTTACGTCTACCATTCTATACGGAGCTTGAAGAATGCGAAGAAAAGTACTACAAGGCATATGATGTACTCACTGTAGAAATAAGTTGTTGTCTTTTGTTGAACGGTAAAAACCGAATGAATTTTATTAAAAAAATGTTCTTGTGCTTAGCCTAAGAATTCTTAAGTATGTAAGTTCTGCCGCTGGAGGCAGCAGAACGAGAGAGCGTAGTATGTATGTATATATATGTATGTACCTATATGCATATGGCATATAGGCAGATCTTACGCTGGTGGTCAGACACACATAAGTGGGGTCGCATTACATTTGTATATATTTTGCGCTCGCCTTGTTTAAGCATAGCGAAAAAGTGTCACTATGTGAACATGTAGTATACACTATCATGTGTTGAGCATATGACGCTTTTACATGTAGAATACGCGTTTTTTGTGTTTGCTTTTTTTTGTAAAATTACTTAATTATAATGAAAATTATAATATATATAAAATTTTTTTTTTTATATTGTAGAGATAATAAAATTTTGTATTATATATACATAGATATTTTTTTTTAATTGTTATTATTGATACGGTTGATCATTCCGATTTTTATTTTATAAATGGTTTTAATTTGTTTTTATGAACTTTCTGGTTTTTATTTTTATAATCTGCAATTATTTTTGTTATCTCTATTATTATTATTATTATTTATATTATCATTTTATTTATATTATCATTTCCTTATAAGGTAGGCCATGTATATTTAGCATCTAGTTTATGACCTATTTCTTTTCCTAGCAAGACTTTATTTCCTATTTTTAAATCAAAATCTAAAGTATTTTTATCATAATATTTCTTATTCTTCAACTTGTTTTCTAACATTATCCTAGCTCTTTTATATGCTATTTCTATTCTAAATTTTATTTCTTTAGAGTAGTCGTCTAAATTGTATATAGGATCTATTCTATCTATTAACAATAAGTGAAATATTGTATCCAAATATCCCAATCGGACGTATCTGCTGATATGTATGAACGAATATATTCATTAAATGTTCTATGACTTCGTTCTATTGTCCCTAAAGTCAGGTGGTGGTATGCTGTAGATGTTCGATTTTGAATCTTCATGTACCTGCATATATCTGTTATAATCTGATTTTTATACTCAGTTCCCATGTCCGTAATTAGTGTTTTCATTGAACCGTAGTGTAGTATAAAATTTTCGAATATAGCTTTAGCTACATTACTTGCACTCTTGGATGCAACTGGAATGGCTACTAAGTATTTTGTCAGATCGTCGTTTTTGACACCTGGAATTTATGATATATGTACTCTTTGATATGGCGTTCCATATTTTTCCAATAGTAGTGTTTTTTTTATTTTTGCCAGCGTTCTGGTAATGCCAGTATGACCTCCTTGAATTGGATCTTCATGGTATGTAGACAGTATTGCTTCTTTTTCATTATACCATACACCCATAGGGTGAAATGGTATATTAAAGTCGCCAAAATGTATGTAACAGGCAGAAGGAAGCTTCTCCGACCCTATAAAGTGTATATATTCTTGATCAGGATGAACAGCCGAGTCGATCTAGCCATGTCCGTCTGACCGTCCGTCCGTCCGTCTGTATGAACACGCAGATCTCGGAGACTATAAGAGCTAGAGCCACCAAATTTGGTATGTATACTCGTGTATTATGTACATATATATAGTTATTTGGAATTTCGGCCACGCCCCCTTACGCCCCCAGGAATCACATAAAACTATTTTTCTTAAAAAGTATAACAGCTAGAGACATCAAATTTAGTTTGTATACCCGTTTAGTTAGCGCGCAGAAATTAATTGTTCAAACTTTTTGCCACGGCCCCTTACGCCCCCAGGAATCACATAAAACTGTTTTTCTTAAAAGGTATAATAACTAGAGACATCAAATTTGATATGTAGACTAGTTTAATAGACGCGCAGAAACTGGATATTTAAAAATTTTGCCACGCCCATCAAAACTGATTTTATCAAAAACAAACAAAGCTAAAGTCACCAAATTTAGTATGTATACTGGCTTAGTATGCGCGCAGAGTATATATATTTTCATATTTTGCCACGCCCACTTCCGCGTCCATAATTAAGAAAAAACCGATTTCCTCCTGTAGTTTTTTGACTATCGCAATTAAATTCAGCAGACTAATTATTCTTATCTATTTCTACCAAACTACCAAATTTTATTGAAATCGGACTAGAAACATGCAAGATATGCGTATGAACGTATTTTACTAAGCGGCCCACAAGGCCAGAATTGACCGTTGGCTAGTAGTGGCGCTAGAGTGCCCGTGTGTTCGTATAGTGAGCGAGATAGCACATACTATGAAACATTTAAAAACAATTTAATAGACATACATTTGGTTTTCGAAATTTGAAATATTTGTTTCACCTGGTATATGGTATACCCAAGTCGACGAGTCGACTTACTTGCTTAATTTTTTATTAGGGTCACCGGCTGGAGTAACGCTAATCTTAGTGTTTTCAATAAAATATTGCCCATATTTTTAAAAGAATCTATTGAAATAAGTTTAAAGATCTTTTTGCTCGGTGCCACTTTGAGTTGGCTGATTTCAAGTATACCGGCTTGCATTTCAAGCCTTTGGAAGAAATGACTTAAGTCGAGAATTCCATTGGTGTACAAATCGCTAACATCAATTCTTGCTATAACTTTCTTTCCACGTTTCAATGAGCATTTAGATTCTGTTATTCGCAAGGTCTTTACTTTCGGTACCTCGTCATTCTTGATGACTTCGTATACGTTGGGCCTAGAAGCATCTTGAAGTTTTTTCCTCGGCAAAAGTTCCTCGTAATTAACTGCGCAGTTTTCTGTCTACTTTGTTGCCTGGTACTGACTTTCAGGATTTTTGTATGTATATTTTTTGATTCGGATATAGTTATCCGCGATAGGGCGTCTGCCCCAAAATTATCTTTACCTCTCAAATACTCCACTGTAAAGTCGTAATCTAATTCTAGCCGCATGCGTGTTAATTTTGAACTCGGGTTGACCATGGAGAATAAATATGTTAATGGTCTATGGTCTGTTCGCACTGTTAAATGTTTTCCATATATATATGGCCCAATGTATTGCTGCTAGCTCTTGTTCTGTAGTACTCTTGTTGCTTTCACCTTTAGTGAAAGCTCTTGATGCATATGAAACTTGAAGTTGGAGTTCATTATAGTTTTGTGTTAAAACTGCCCCACATACTTGTTTGCTTGCATCTGTGATTATGCAAAATTCTTTGCTAAAATCTGGGTACTGCAATAGATTAGGTTGAACGAGCTTTTCTTTTAAGTATTGGAATGTATTTTCGCATTCTCCTGTCCATTCGAATGGAAAATTCTTTTTACATAATCTCGTTATGTGCCGGATATATTCGGCGAAATTTTTTACGTAACGTCTATAGTAATTGCAAAATGCAACGAAACGTCTAGCACTATCTAGCCCTGAGAATGCTATTGTCATCATTCTCTGAAATGAATTAGGTGCTATTTTTAGACCGAAAGGTAATCGTGTGAAACGATATGAGCCATTGCTCGTTGAAAAACACGTTATATCTCTTGATTTTTCTTCTAGTTCAATTTGATGAAAACCTGACATTAAGTCAAGGCAAGAAAAATATTTTGCTCTTCCCAATTGATCAAGAATATCATCAATTCTGGGGAGCGCAAACTTATCTCACAGCAATTTTTTGTTTATTTGACGATAGTCAATTACTAATCGCCAGTTTTTTTCTTTAGAAAAAAATCTTTTCTTCCGCGGCTATTATAAGGCGAAACAGACGGTTCAACAATACCCTGTTCGATTAACTTTCCAACTTGTCGCTGGATCTCGTCTATTTGGCTATGCGGACTCCGGTAATTTTTCACATATGTATACCAGTTCATCATCCTTAAGTCTTAATTTTTGTTTATAAAAATTATTTGTTGTGATCGGTTCGGTGTCAAGTCCGAACACATCACTATACTCAGTGCATAACTTTTCGAGTTTGTCTTTGAATAGTATTGGGAAATTTTTCTTCAATTTATGAATTACAGATTCTTTTCTTATATCTTTGGTATTTTGAACTATATCGTAGTTCGAAAGTGATTCAAATTTTATATTGTTGAAGCCTACTATTTGGCATTTATTTGTGGTATTTAAGAATCGGACAAAAGTATTTTGGGCTGTTGCAATAGTGTTTGCAACATAAACGCCCGGATTAATTTACTGATTCGTAATTAAAATGTTATCTTCTGCTGAAGATAGTTCTATTTTGCGTACCACTTGGAATCTTGCTGGTAGAAGTGTTGAGTTATTACCAAAATTGAATCTTATTGGAACATAAATCGACTCTACCGAAATAGTGGTAAATCTAGTGATGGCTTCTTTAGCTGAATCAAAGTTTCCTGATTCTATTAATAGCTGGACTCTTTGACTTTTGGTATGGCTTACCATAGCATTTACTGCTACTTTGGTAGTGTATTTTATTGCTTGTTCAGTTGGAAGACCATCCGAAATATATGCGCCTTTAAGGGCTTCGGTCAACTCAGTAATCTCCTTTGTGTATGAAACACAGTTATTGGGGTTTCTTTGCAGATTTTTAATTTTTGCTGTTAGAAGATCCACTGATTCACCCTTGAAGATTGTTGATAGTTTTCGTATTACTTCATCAATATTGATTTTATGATTTCGCTGGCTACTGCTTCGTGCGTTTCCTTTATAGTGTTAAGTACCACTGTTTGTGTCATTTTGTTGTTTTCTTTTGGAATTGCTGGTTTGTTGAGACTTCTGATTGATTGATCAGAGTTTACTGATGGTTCTTCTTGACCTATTTCTTCATCAGCCATTAGTTGCGTTTTTTCTTCCAGTACTATTGAAGTTTCCAAATCAGATGTTTATTTAAATTCAATATTGTGTCTGTTCAGTACAGTTATTGCTTTTTGTTTGCAATCACTGTACAACGCATTTGCGGCTGTTTTTTGCCATGTCTTTAGTTTGCTATAGTGTTCAGTTAATACGGCTCTAATAGCTTGGAGATTCTCGGTTATTATTTTCTCTATTCTGCGAAAGTTAATTCTTAGAATTCTTTAGATAATTCTTGTGCGTGTATTCTAGCTTTTCCTATTATATCATCCCAAGTAAACATAGTTTGTTAAAAAAAGAAAATCCACTTTTTGTTTTAATTCCCAGAGAAGAGTCTTAGCTCACAATCTACTATAAGCTACTTTTATGGATTTTTCCATAAGATCTACAATATTTTTTTTGAAATTTGTAGTTGTGGGCTATCCAATACCTTATTTCCCTGTATTTGTGATTCGTTTCACCTGATTGTATCAGGAAATCAAGGAAAGGTAAATATTTTTGTAGCTTTTTTGTTTCTGCTTTATCCATATTCTACACTAACTGCCTAAGCCTATTAAACTGATTATGGATGTATTTAGTTCTTTACTGTTGTGGTTCCTCCATTAGGTAGATACGCAGTGTGTCTGCTGCGTTTGAAAAACAGCACACATATGGTACCGTAAGAATGAAACTCATCTGTACCCTAGTGCCTCCTTTGACTGGGAAATCTTCGCCCGTTATGTCAAGGTAAGCTAACCTAATTTGTACCAAGTTTATGGAGTGTTGAGGTGAGGTACTTCCCTCGCTCCTAAAAACCTCAATTAAGTCTTGGACTATGCTAGTGTGCCTGTTGTTTAATTTTTCAAAGTACCTGTCAACTTGGGTCATTGTTTTTTTTTATATATATATATTTTATCTTTTGTTAAAAAGGTTTTGATTTATAATTGCTTGTGTGCATATGTATTTTTAGATCTTATCTGGATCATTAGCTTGGCTTAGAGCTCTTTTTTGTTACACATTTAATGTAATAGATAAGCCTTATATAATACATATGCGCACAATATTATGACAATTATTAATAGTAGTATGTTCGTTAATCTCATATCAGCATTTGATGATTCACTTTTATTTATGACATTTGCAGTGGAGTCCACTGATTTTGTTTCGATTAACCCCATTGTGGGTATAACGGAAATATCATTAAATTTACTTATGCTATTATCGAACATACGTATGGGATTTTTGTTTTTATTTATTACAATTTTTTTTTTTTTTTTTTTTGACCTCACTGACCTCAAATGGTCCTATATAAGACGATTTTAATTCAATAATATGATTATTACGAATACGAGGGAAAAAAAATAGGGAATAAAGTTCGTAAAGACAGGTTAAAACCTTTTGTTTAGCAAATACTTTAATTTTTTTTTCAAAAATATGTTTTGATCGGTACATATTTGCTTGAATTTGAATATTATTTGAAATATTAAAATTAAATTGTTATGGATTCATGCATATTTATAATGAAAAGAAATATTTTTTTTTTTTTTTATTTAAATTATTTGTGAAGAAAAAAGTAAGAGAGAAATAAAATTTATCTCAACTGTGTCTTGCACAGCGAGCCAGAGACGTGGAAAAATTATAGAGAATGTGGTTGGCTCACAATTCAGGTATACATTTGATTTGTTTTATTGTTTTAAAAAAAAATCTCCAAGCACATTGTTAGTAAAATCATACAGTTAGTATTTCGCAAGTTGCACTTTCGTGCTTCAACTTGCTATTAAGCTTATAATTAGAATTATTAAATTAAAGGCAAGTTAAGGCTTGCGCATTTCTGCGGCCCCCTTGCGTTTCTTCGCTCTTTGGCGAAGATCAGCTTTTATTTTGTCAATACGCTCTATGCAGCGTTGTCGGTCCTCCACAGTCTTCAGGGTGGCCAGTAAGTCTACTTCCAGCCTCTTCTGCTGGAGTAGCCTACGCACCTGGCCTCCTCTTTTCGTTGGTTCCTTTGTTTGTGTTGTTTTCTGGTTGCGATCCCGGTACTCAGCTATTGTGAGTGGGCGCGGTCAATCCTTGGGATCCAATTCTAACGCTTCTTCTAGCGTTGGTGCATCCCTTTGCTCGATAGGAGCAGATTCCGCAAAGGGAATATCTTCACTGCTGTTCATTCGTGTGTTTCTTGTTTTTTTTTTTTTTTTTTCGTTTTCTGCTGCTCGCTAGAACTTCCTCTCGCGTGCCTGACTGGTGTTTTTGTTGTGGGAGTAAGGCAAAGGTGATTTTTTTTTTGTTTTGTTGTTAAATGTGTGCAACAGCTTTCCGTCTCTTTTCGCCCTGCAGTTGTAAGTTTTCGTAGTGTTTTACGAGTTTGTTTTTTTCTTCTAGGCCTTGGTCGGTCCTCCTGCTGCTTTCTCGTTGCTAATAATTATTTTTTTTCAAATTTTTTTTTTGGTTTTTATGTTATTATTTATTTTTGTGTAGGTCCTTTATGATGTCCTGTCACGGTCGCCATGTGATAAGAGCAAGGACCGGGGTCTTTTAGGATTTGAATTAATTGTTAAGACAGACACGTCAGTGTTGTGAGGAACATTATAGACAAGAATAATGTCCCACACAACAAATAAGCTGCAATACATTCCAACGCTGCAACAAACGGCCAGATACAAACGCAGCCGAGACACAAACCAAAGATACGATATACGGCCAAGCATAGAATTCGTTGTAAAAGAACAGAATTGGCTGTATAAGAAAAAAATCGGCTGTATAAGTACAAATGAAACAAGGCCGTTCAAACTTGGCCGATCGAACCCCACGCAACCGCTGGCGATTTCGTACAAGCGGGAAGATACGGTGGAAACATAGCACGATAAGTTCGGCCGTATAAGAGTTAATAAACGAGGCCGATCGAACGGGCCGATCGAGCCACACGCAACCGCTGGCGATTTCGTACAAGCGGGAAGATGCGTGGGAAACATAACACGATAATTTCGGCCGTATAAGAGCCAATAAGCGAGGCACACGCAACCGCTGGCGATTTCGTACAAGCGGGAAGATGCATGGGAAACATAGCATAATAAGTTCGGCTGTATAAGAGTAAATCAAACATGGCCGATCGAACACCACGCAACCGCTGGCAATTTCGTACAAGCGGGAAGATGCGTGGGTAACATAATGCAAGAGTTTCGGCTGTATAAGAGCAAATGAAACGAGGCTTGAGGGCATAATTACAAGCAAAAGAGGGCATTGGTCTATTAAGAAATCCAAGAGCACAGAGAGGCCGTAAGAGAAATATATGCATGAGAATGCCATGCGTGTGATGTGGGGAACAATGCGCTGGATGAGCATACACCCACATTACACGTATACTATGCGTGTGCGACCGCGAGAGAGGGTACCGGTGGCCAATGCAGGCACTCTCTGCCTACGTCACGCATGCAAAACTGAAAGAAGTTAGATCGCGAGCAGCCGAAATCATGCGAACAAAAGAGAGCAAAAGTGAGGGCCAAGCAAGCCCGAAAGACGGGTGCGGGGGACGCTTGGTACCGAAACGAAACCAAGTGAGGTCTATGCTTGGGAATCGGGGAGTAGGGGGAAAGCATAGATGCGAGAATCAATAATGGCTTATCGATTTGTGGGGGGAATATGCAAGCCGAAGGAGGAAGGATGAGCAATGGGGAAGCCCTCTATCTAATAGATACGATGGATTGCGATATATGTATGTATATAAAATCAATTACCATTATATATTAGATAAATCAGTCTAATTATCATTAAATAATATATTAAGTTAAATACAACAAATATATGTATGCATAGTTATAATGCGGGTAGAATTTGGGCGAAGTTGGGTATGACGAGTGGATTGAGGGGGAGCGACGAGCGACGGCAGCGCCGCACAGTGGGGCCTTCTGGCATTTAGCATTGCAAAAATCATAGCGTCTAAACCAATTAAGCGATTTCAAAAATTTAAAAAGCATATAATAAAGAATACCTTAAGCTTCAAAATGAATGTTTGTCAAAAGTGCTAGGTGTTCGTGGTGCTGTAATATTCAAGGTCAAAGTCAGAAAATATTTCCAAGCATGTTTTTCCTTTAAAAATGGATCGAAACCCGGTTTTTTTCAATCACAAATGGATTTTTTCATTGTTTTAGACGACTATGTAACATTTTTTTATGTTTTAATTTGATTTTTTAACATAATTACAAAAAAAAAAAAAATTTTTTTTTTTTTTTTTTTTAGGTTAATTTTGAAAATTTGCTATTGATGGCTGATTTTCTTCAAAATAATTTTCAATATTTACATCAGTATCTAATAAACTCAACATTTCGGGACTATAGTTGCTATTTTCCAAATACTTTCGTGATCGCACGTGTCTCAGTGATGCAATAAATGGGTCCGAAGAGGCTGCTAGCATGTTAAAAAGGTCTTTATTTTGTCTAACACGAGAAGTTTTTAATGTATTAGTGTATCTGAACCTTTTGTAGTCCTTGTTTTTACATTCCTGTGCTTCTTCGTATAGCTCTCCAATTAATAAACACTGATATTCTATTAAATCCTTTCCGTGAGCCAAAATCCTATGTACCGTTGGGGTAAGCTTTTTTTGCGGATACAATTTACTCAAAAGATGAGCAGTCTTTGAAGTATAATCGGCAAATTTTTCACCATTTACCGTTTCCTTGCAATTTATAATATTCAAGATAACAGCCAACCTTTTAATGATCTCTTGACTAACACCTGTTATAAAAGATGTCATTTCATCATTTTCAAAAAATCTTCTTGAAGTATTTCCAACATTCGTATTTCCGTATCCGTACTTTGGGCAGTCAACTTTCAGTCCCAGCTTGCGAGAGAATTCAGCTTGTATAATCTCCTTCCTGCTCTGAATATCCTCACGAGATGTTTTATCCGTTTTTGTTTCTCCTGACCGAGGAATTAATTAATTAACAATTTATCATTGTAGAAAGGTAAACAGGTAGTATTTGCAAAACAGCATTACGCAATGTTATCATTTAAATACAAAGAAGCTACAGGCCAATACGCATGCGCTCTTCTTCTTCCTTATACCTGCAGCGCATTTTTTAGGCGAGGTTGCCTTAGTTTTATGGCTTACGCATCGCTGTCGCAGGTCTCCGCATATTGGGACTATATACATCTGATGGGTAAATATTTCACCTACCTAGTGTATGTAGTCCGGTATTGATACTCGTTGAGTCTTGCTAGTTTTATTCCATCAAAGTTCAAAAAATGCCAATATTTAGTACATTTTTTAAACGCTTCTAGTTCAATAACTATTTAAGTAATTATTAAAATTTATGAAACATACTATTAATAAAGAACATACTTTTCAGATAAAACCAAAATATCCAAGATCGATTGTTGAAATCGCCCAATATTCAGTTTTAAAGTTGCGATTTTTTTTAAAAATGATCATTTTTTCCTTTTCACTAAAAATGTCTCAACTTTGGGCGCCTCTAGCACCCATGAATCTCAACCGATTTCAAAAATTTTTCGGATTCATAATCTCTGAAGTATTTCCTATCGAT
Organism: Drosophila tropicalis; assembly: GCF_018151085.1. Classification (NCBI taxonomy): domain Eukaryota; kingdom Metazoa; phylum Arthropoda; class Insecta; order Diptera; family Drosophilidae; genus Drosophila; species Drosophila tropicalis. Next base: position 1,492,795 of record NW_027173322.1, read on the forward strand.
TGCGTATATCATTTTTGCCAAACGCGATCATGAAAAAACGTATTTTTGCAACGCTATCCGAGCAGAGGCCCAACTGTGCGCCGCCAGAAAAGGGAAAGCAGCGAAAGTCAACGGGGTACGATGGGCGGCCAATGGGAAGGCGACGCCAACATGTGAAAGTGATAGAAGCCAATGTATACAAGCAAGAAAGACAAGGACAAGGAGACGAGTAGGCGCGCAGCCACATAGAAAGTGGATACATATGCGCCAAGGATTTGCGGGACTTCCACCAGACATAGCAACAAGAAATGTGTGGATGAAAGCAGAGGGCCGATGGAAAAGTACCAGCTGTATAGCGGTACTACACCAGTCAAGTCCTGAGGCCATGGGAGCGGCCTATATAAAGGCAACAGCCATCAAGGAAATCATCAAGTCATCAAGTCGTGATCAACCAAGGGAGTTTTAAGTGAAACAAAAGCCAGTGAAAAGGATCAAGAGAAATAGAATAATTGAGAAGGCCTTACGAGTAACCCCTCAAATTATCCTATAACCCACAAGTCCTTGGAATAGGATTAAAACACCGTGCCCAGGCAAGACAATTAGATAAGTCAAACGGCTCAAGGACGATTCACAGCGCATTGGAAGGCACGAGGATATATCCTACTGCTGAAATTCCAGGATCTATACATCCTGACGAATACCAATTGCTGGGAAAAATCCTATTTCATGGTAAGCGGCCTCGGGATTTGTCCTAGAGGCAACGAGCACAAAGACTATCTTACAAATACAGCTGAAGGCATCGAGGTGGAAATAATATCCTTGGAAGATCAGGATACGTCAGGAAACGTGAAATAAAGTCTACAGGATCTATCCTAAGGCAAATCAACGTTTTCCAGACCCATTCTAAAGAGGGAAATACAAGCCAGCGCATCGATATTACAAGTTTTAAATAATAACCAGCGGAGACCAAGGAACAAGAGAAGGACTGGAGCGAGCAGCGAAGGACCCAAACCACGATCAGCATTGCCCAAGTCGGGACTTTCCAAGAGAAATTTGTCATACCCAGCCGAGTCCAAAATATTGTAAATAAAAGTGTGATTTAAAACCATTAACCTAACAAACGAGTTCTAATTTCACCGGAGCACAAAATAAATTTTGTTGTGCCGAACCTAGCCCAAGAGATATTGGAAATATCCCAAGGGACGAGAAAAGATCGTTACAGTGTCCATTCATTGTAGTTTTCAGATTGATTCTTTATTCCAAATTATTATTTTGCTTAAGCTAAGTTTACATATATATTCTTATGCTGCGACTTATGCGACAGCTACAAAAGAGAGGGAGAGTGTCAGTACATACATACATATTGTTGGAGCACTTGCATCAAAGTGCTTGGTCAGCGTTCACACGCTGGCCTGGCTCTAGCTCATGTTACGCTTGTGCATACACTGCTTATGTGAATATATGTATGTGCATATACAAATGTACATACATATATGATCATGCTTAGCTGTAGATTTATGTGAATATGTTTACGTACATACATTAATGTATTTATATAAACATATTCAAGTGCACAATTATATTTTAATGCGTATATGTTTAATTGTTTATACTTGCAACAAAGTGTTACAAGTTGAGCTCATTGTATTGAATGATTATTTGTATGAATATACTACATTATGGTTAACAGTTTGGCTTTTAATACGTCGGTGGGTTCACCTTTGATGCTACCCTTTAGTCTGTTGATTATTATGACAACTTGTTGCCCTTCTCGATTTTTGTACAAACGAATAGTGGGCTCACATTACTCTGGAATGTGTCAATGTATTCGTTTTCAAAATTATATAGTGTAATAAATTCTCTGTGCTTTTGTAATATTATTAATGAGTTTAACCTGAAATCTGTATGCTTACTAAAAATTTTTTCAATAATTTCTGTCATATTGTAATTTTATTGTTTTTAAATCTTGTCTATGTTATTGGCTCTGCTCATATATCTTTTCTTTATTATTTTGTTATGTTTTACGTAGAGAGTCAATGAAAATTGACATACTGACACTATAGTTAGTATAAGCAGTAGCAGCCATAAAGCATTAATATCGTCCGTGTCATCAATAATTTAGACATTATTGACCACATTGGCCGTATTATCTTTTGCTTGGGTATCGTCGCTACCGAACTATTTTACTATTTATTTGTTCATAAAATTTTCTAAAACCTTTATAAAATATGATCTCTTTTCTGCGAACATTTTTTTTTATTTTATTTATTTATTTTACTATTTTTTTTTGCGTAAAAGTAAAAACAAATTTCTTCTCTATCAATTAAGATTTTTATTTTTTTTCATTTTTGTCTTCATAAAAATTTTTTTTTTTTTTTACATATACTCCTGCTTATTTTTGCGTGGTTTTCAGGCCACATTCTAATTGGACAGCTTTTAATGCCGCACAATTGTACATAAATTGTTATAATTATAAAAAAAAATATGCATCGCAGTGCATTGAAAAAAATGGTGGGCGCTCTTTGTAGCGCTCTCGGTTCAGACGTTGCTGGCGCTGACTTCACAGGCTCCTATGTTGGGGTACCGGTGCAGGCGGCACAGGTATACTCTCAGAACTGCGAGCATAGTGGTCCCTCGTAGTCGGTTGGACAAGCTTTCCTTAGCTTTGGGATTTCCTTTGCGGGTTGTGGCGTTTGTATCATCCTTGGCTTTGCCAAGTTGCGTATTGTACAGTATGTTGATTGGGTGTTATTTGTGGTTTTATTCCTTATTTCGGCCAATTGGCTTTTTATGAATTCTACCTCGGCGTGTAATTTCACCGAGATATTCCAGTTAATTTCTTTTGGGCTGTTTAGTAGCCTTAAAATTTCAGCCTTTCTGGCTTTGAATTTATTCGCCACACCGTATTTCCTTCCCATCACTCTACATACTTATTAATCTTGATATCATCGTAAAGTTTTAATACGATAGTTTTTATATTTTATATATATTGTATATATATTTAGAATCTCTTCGCTTTGCTGCACTTTTGGTATCTGCTGCTGAGTGAATTCGCTAATACGGCTCGTTGTACATAATTTAATGTTTTTTTTATTTTTTATTATTCTTTAATTAAAAAACGAACTGCCACTGCAACGAACTGACTCTTGTCACGGTGGCCATTAGAAATAAGATGTTGTCTTTTGTTGAACGGTAACAACCGAATGAATTTTATTTGAAAAAATGTTCTTGTGCTTAGCCTAAGAATTCTTAAGTATATAAGTTCTGCCGCTGGAGGCAGCAGAACGAGAGAGCGTAGTATGTACATATAGGCATATGGCATATAGGCAGATCCCACGCTGGTGGTCAGCCAGACATAAGTGCGGTCGCATTACATTTGTATATATTTTGCGCTCGCCTTGTTTAAGCATAGCGAAAAAGTGTCACTATGTGAACATGTAGTATACACTATCATGTGTTGAGAATATGACGCTTTTACATGTAGAATACTCTACATTGTTTCGGGTATTATTATTTTATTACTGAATGCGATTTGGTGAACGAACTTATCGCACGTAATAATGACTGTTTTTCTTTACTTAACGAAGCTAATTTCAAGCACAAATGGAGTTCAAATTGTGTCGCACTCGTTGCCAAAAGAAATCTGTGAACATCATCCTTCGAACAAAACTTTAACAGTTGTAAAAAAACTTGGTCTGCAAGGATGATTTATCAGCCAATATCAGTAACCAAAGGCAAGTGCAAGTTCCAATCAAACGGACTTTGTTATCTGACATTGCGAAGCTTTATGATCAACTTGGCATGTATGGGCATTACAGTTCTGCTCAAAATTCTCTTTCAAGCATGTTGGATAACTTCGTTGCCATGGGATAACTTCGTTGCCAAACCTCTACCAGATAAACTATGTATATGCACGTTGGCACGTAGTACGAGACGAGCTTTTCCTACCTGAGACCTGTCGCATTCCTCATTATATTTCAATACCAAATACGGATATCGAATCGCATGGGTTTGCGGATGCTTCGGACAATCTTATGGGGCTGCTTCTTGTTGCACATGGAACACATTTGTTTGCAATGGAACAGCTGAAATTTTAGAAGAGTATTGCGTAGCTTTTGGCAACATGTTCGGTCAAAAGAAAATCCTGCTGATTGCATCTTTAGAAGAATGCTACCATCAAAACTTGTGGCTCCACATCAGCTATGATGGAGAGAAGCTTGTGGCTGTCAAATCTCAATTCAACAAGGTCAGCAGTCGAACACCAATGTTGGCAGTCAATGGACAACAACGTTACACTGGAGAAACAGGCAATTCCACAAATCACACTACATTAATTAGAGGAGGATGATTGTTTTCAAAAGGTTTCGAGGAAAATTTAGGTCGATTTTTAAGAATTATTTGTTATTGCTATCGATTCGTTAATTATTTATGTCGCACTCCAGATGCCATAACTCAAGATCAGTCAAGAACTAGACACATCACAGCAATGGAAATTCAACATGCCCATAGTCAACTAGATCAATATATTCAACGTATGTTCTTCGACAATGAATATGAAGCTCTCACCAAAGGATGTCATCTTTCGCTTAAATCAAAGCTTATTCGATTAACACCGTTTTTGGATGAAAATTATGTTATGCGAGTTGAACAACGGTCCCGACTCATCAACACACAAATCCATGTTCTTGTTAACATATGTATATGCATCTATTCTTTATAAAAACAAACTAACACATATGTAAAAATATAAAAGAAACCTGTTCTGTTTTGTGATTCGTATTGATCTGACGTTTCATCTGTTGTGGTAGATAACAAACCCATTCCCACACCATTGAGGAATAAATCTACTTATGTTTACGCAAATTTATAAACAAACACATATTGAATGGAACGGAATCAATTGGTAATTCGTTAACATAGCAAACAAAGGAAGAAAAAAAAATTAATACATACATAAGTACAAAAACATACATACATACATATAAGTTAACCCAAACGTCGAACCATCCGCCGAATTAGCGCTTCCCACGCTATGCCCTGCATAACATTGGTTAAGCAACGGAAGGTGTAATGCGAGATCTTGCACATTCCTCAAGATCAGCACTTTTGTAATTATGAGAACACTCCAGGTTAGGCATAAAATATATTTGTCTTTAGCATAAGTTTAGTCTTAATCAGAACTCCAAGCACACAAAACTGTGGCTTGTAATAAAATACAATAACTAATGAACCATTATAATTTATGTATAATCGATATAAGGAAACCAAAAAGGAAATGTCCTTCGAATTTCTCAATCCGACAATGTCGTTCAAATGATACAAAACTACAAAATTACAAAGCACATTTAGACGATGTCACATTTTAATTGCCATCATTCGGAGCTTTTTTAGGCAGAGGATCCTGAGATACGGCACCTCCGACGGCCCTAAGAGTCGTAATGTGTCTGCTGGAGTGCCACAAGGCTCGGTTCTGGGTCCGCTTCTTTGGAATCTGATGTACGACGGAGTGTTGCGTCTCCCACTCCCGCCAGGTTGCGAAGCCATCGGATATGCTGACGACAGAGCTATTGTTGTTGTTGCCAAGGAGCTGGAGAAGGCAGAATCAGTGGCCTCGCAAGCTATAGCCAGCATCACGCGGTGGCTTCAGTCGGTTGGCCTAGCCCTGGCAGCCGAAAAAACGGAGGCGGTTCTGATCAGCAGTAGGAAAACAGTTGAGCATGCCTCAGTGCAAGTAAAAGGTTCCACAATCACCTCAAAGCCAGCCATTCGGTACCTGGGCGTCTGGCTAGACACCCGTCTATGCTTCAGAGAGCATTTGGAGAACGTTCAACGGAAAGCAGCGAGCACAGGACAGGCGTTATCGAGGCTATGCTGAACACGAGAGGACCGAAACAGGAGCGGAGACTACTCCTGATGAGTGTGCTGAAATCGGTCATTTTGTATGCGGCACAAATCTGGGCCATACACACCACGGCGTACAGTAGGGGCATTACCGCTACCTACCGCGTCTGCGCGCTAAGGGTCTGCAGCGGTTTTAGGACGGTCTCTGAGGATGCTGCGCTGGTGGTTGCAGGCATGATCCCCATCAACTAACTTGCGGACGAGGCCAGGAACATAGCGGACGCAAAAAGGAACGGTACACCAAAGCGGACAGCTAGCGACGACGCAAGGATCCAAAGCTTAGCCATCTGACAAGAGCGATGGGATTCATCTAGCAAGGGTAGGTGGACCCACACCCTTATCCCCACGATCAGGCCATGGATTGAACGGAAGCATGGACAGGCGACTTTCCATCTGACACAGTTCATCACAGGAAATGGCTGTTTCAGATCCTACCTCCACAGATTCGGACACGAGGCTGAGCCGTACTGCCTGACATGTGGTGAAGGAATGGTAGAGGACGCGGAACACGCCCTCTTCGCATGCAGGCGATTCTCTAGTCAACGGCGGCTCCTGGAGGAAACGGTCGGCACTGTGCTGACTACCGAGAACCTGGTGCCCATAATGCTGGCAGACGCGGCGGCGTGGGAAGCAGTGAGCAGCTTTACAGGCTTCGTGGGAATCAGCCTAAGAAAGGCAGAGCGTGAAAGAAATGGCCATACGTAAAGGGTTATAGGTTTTTGCGAAGCAGTTCCCCATGGGACGTACCGCAGAAACCCCCTGTAACGATCCTTTTTCGTCCTTCGGGATATCTACAATATCTCTTGGGCTAGGTTCGGCACAACAAATTTATTTTGTGCCCCGGTGAAATTAAAACACACTCGATTTCAAGTGCCGATGTTAATTGTACGTTTATTCAAATCGTTAATGGAGTTGGTTGGATAGCGTTGGTGAGTTACTTTGAATCCCTCGTTGTCCTGTCTGTGTCTTCCTCTTGTTTCTGTAGCCGTTGCTGGCTACTGCCTCGATCCGTACAATGTGCTTGATTTGCGATACACCTCTGCACCCCTTCCGCTAAATTGGTTGAGATTCCTTTGTTTCTCTCAACTTTACTTTGGCTTGGGTACGGTGCTTGGTATCCTTGTCTAAAGACTTGTTATACTTGAATGAAGCTGTACAGGTTACTCGTAAGGCCTGTATAGTCCTTAATTTTGCTGTTGTTTCTTGTGTTTCCTTGATAAGTTTCTTAAGGTTACTCGTAAGGCCTTAATTACTTATTACTTGATCACGACTTGTCGACTTGATGATTTGATTGTTCCATTTGTTGCTATGCGTGGTGAAAGTCCCGTAAATCCTTGGCGCATATAACTACTTTCTTTGTGGCTGAGCGCCCATTTACGCCTTGTCCTTGTCTTTCTTGTTTGTACATCTTGACTTGCATCACTTTCTCGCATTGGCGTCGCCTTTCTATTGGCCGCCCTCCGTATCCCGTTGACTCTCTCTGCTTTCTCTGCCAACGCTGCCGTCGCCCGTCGCTCCCTTTGATCCACTCGTCATACCCAAATTCACCCACATTTACTCAATATTATCATCTACATACATATATGCTAATTGTATTAACTAAATTAATGTTTAAACATAATTAGCTTGATTACTTTAATATATAACATCGTTTAATTCCCCACGCAAAACGCTTTCATGTGCATCTCGTATCTATTAGATAGAGGGCTTCCCCATGGCTCATCCCTCCCCCTTCGGCTTGCATATTCCCCTCACAAATCCACAAACCATTTTCGTTTTACAATTTCTTTGCTCTCCCCCTACTCCCCGTTTCATAAGCATAGCCCTCACTTGGTTTCATTTCGGTACCAAGCATTCCCCGCACCCGTCTTTCGGGCTTGCTTGGCCCTCACTTTCGTTTTCTCTCGCTCACGAAATTCTTTTGGCGCTTGCAATTTACCGCTTTCGCTCTCATGAGCGTGACGTATGCATAGCGCAGCCCACTGGCCACCGGTATTCTCTCTCGCCGCCTCACGCATAGGGTACGTGTGACCCATATGTACGCTAATGCATGCATTTATTTGCCTCTCCATGCTCTTAATTTGTCAAATGAGGCCAATGCCCCCTTTTCACATGCAATTGTGTCTTCAAGCCCGGCTTCATTTACTCTTATACAGCCACTCATATTTGTTATGCTTCCCACGCATCTTCCCGCTTGTACGAAATCACCAAACGGTTGCATGGGGTTCGATTCGGTTCGATCGAGCCATGTTGGACTTGGCTGCCCGTCGCCTGTGCATGTATAATTGTTTTTTTTGTTATGCCTCCCACGCATCTTCCCGCTTGTACGAAATCGCCAGCGGTTGCGTGGGGTTCGATCGGCCATGTTCGGCCGGCCTCGCTACGTTTGCTCATTCACACCCGATTTCACTCTTATATGACCAATTCTTATACTGTGTATTTGGTTTGTGTCTTGGCTGTGTTTGTATTTTTGTAGATTGTTTGTTGTAGCTTGTTTGTTGTGGGGGACATTATTCTTGTCTATATAATGTTCCTCACACTCCCCCTTCTTCGGGAGGGATTTGCCCTCCCCTGTCCCTTGTACCTTGTGTTTGTTTTCTGTATGTATATTTTCCATTCTCGTATTTGTGCATTTAATATGTTTGCCTTTGTAGCTTTGGCATGTGTTTTTGCTTGTTTTGTGTTCTTCTTTGTTTTTGGCTTGTCTTTTGCTTGTTTTGTGCCTTTTTTCTTTGGGACTCAGCTCGCATCTTTTATTGGCCAATTGGCATCTTCTAATGTTGGCGATTACTGAGTATCTTTTCTTAACTGTTGTCGGATTAGGGCATCTTTTCATTGTTTTTTTTTTTTTTTTGGCCCGTTCCGCATCTTTTTTTTTTCTTACTTACATCTAATTATCCTACTTATTATACCCTCCTTTCCCTATCTACTGTTGCTGTTGCTGTTGTTGTTGCTGCTGCAGTTGTTGTTGCTGCTGTTGTTGCTGTTGCTGTTGTTGCTGCTGTTGTTGTTGCTGTTGTTGCTACTGTTGTTGTTGTTGCTGCTGCAGTTGTTGTTGCTGTTGTTGCTGCTGCTGTTGTTGTTGCTGGTTCACAGCCTCTGCCAACCTTTCCCTGGCCCTTCCTAGCTCGGCTTGTTGCTGTTGCCACTTCATTGCCTCTGCCAGCCTTTCCCTGGCCCTTTCCAGCTCGTCTTGTTGCCGCTGTTCCCACGCCAGCAGATCCCTCTCCGCCTCCTGCTGCTGCAGGATCTGCTGGCGCCACCAACTCATCCATTGGTGGCATTCCATCATGGCATGTTCGGACTCCTCATCTATCCTCTCTGGCTCGAGTGGAGGTGGGCTGGCTACTCCATCAGCCGCACCTTCATCAGCCACGGCCATCTCAGCCGTTTCACTGGCCTCTGACCTTGAGTCCACCATGTGAAACGGCGTTGGTGGCCGCGCTGGCTCCCACAATCTTGCCGGCGGCTCGTATGCCTCGTTCTGCTCCCACGGTGCATACTCAGCTGGGCTGCTTCGGCCGCTACTTGATTCATCCGCCAACTCGTTCTCCGCCATGGCTATCACCTCGCCCAGCTCTCTCCACATTTCGTCGTCTCCTTCCTCCTCCTGGTGGCCCGGGTCCATCGCCGACTCTGCCTCGCTCTCTCCTGACCCGTAGCCACTGTCCTCTACGTCCTCATCGATCTCCTCGTCCGATGAGGCGGCGCTTACCGGATCCATCATATCCGGCTCATCGTCGTCGGACTCCTCATCGGACCAGTGCCAGTCACCGCGTTCCATATTGGCCCGCGGTGCCGCACCTCGTCGAGCTACGCCTTCATCCTGGCCAAAATTTGCATTAAATGCGTTCATGTTTTCTTTGTGTTTTTTTTCTTTACTCGCCGAGTGATAAACTTTGAGTGTTTCCTGATCCTGACACTTGCACGCATGAAACCTCGCCTTTCGGTCATTTCTTTGATATTTACCGATATTTAGGATTTCTCCTCCTTGCCCTTGTTCTCTTGGCATATTTTAAAACGCCGAGATGCTCCACCATTATATGCATAGTATCATGCGCATGTGTATGTGTATTGCGGTGACTCACCACTACATACGTCATATCGTGCGTATGTGTGGGTGCGTAACATCATGCGCCTGTGTGGGTGCGTTTTCCCCTCTCTTTTCGCGGTGTGTGCGCATATGTATTGGTGCTGTCCCCAATCGTTCTATTTCTGGTTTTTTTTTTCTATTATGCCTGCATATTGTTTGCATCGTTACGATATTCGGGTATCCGTTACCAGTTTCTAAATTCGTTTTCGCATGCTTGTATATGTGTCATTACGATATTCGCACATCTTCATTGTGCTCTGCGATGCGGTTTGCAACTTTGCTATAATTTGTTTCTGATGCGATGCGTTTTTAGATTTTCAGCTCTAAGTCATGTTTTGAGTTCTCTGTCCAGCCGGCCGGTCTGTGCAGATTTTCTCGCCGCCATGTCATTCGAGTCGTCCATCCTCATTGCTCATCACTTTTCGTGCCATCCGCTTCTTCGCATATTTGTTGCTTCAGTTGGCTGATGTGTGCTTGTCTGGTTTTTTTCGTTTCTTTGTGCCGTATTTTGCATATGACCGGAGATGCAAAGCCTATCACTTCATATGGGCCTCCAAACTTTGGTGCCAGCTTTGCTGCGAATCCTTCTGCAGCATTTGAAAGGTGGTGTTCTTTTGCCCATACCGTTGCTCCGATCACTGGTCTCCATTCTCTTCGTCTCAGATTGTAATGGCGGGCCTGATCCTGTGCAGCCGTTTCCAGATTTCGCCGTATTAGTTCGAACAGCTCTTGCATTTGTTTTACCTTCGCGTCTGGTGGTATCGTTTGCTTCCCTGTGCCTATCGTGACATTATCGTATAGTGCACCCGGCATTCTTGGTTCTCGCCCCTGTATTACATACGCTGGCGTGAATCCTGTTGCCTCTGATTGGCTTGTATTCACTGCTAGAGTTATTTCTGGCCAACTTTCATCCCAGTTGCGTTGATTTTCCCCCGTAAACTGAGCAATCATTGTTTTTACTGTTCTATTTGCTCTTTCGGTTGGATTTTCTTGTGGCGTGTACGGTGCTGTCAGTTGGTGTTGGCATCCCCATTCTTCTAACATTTTTTTTGAATATCCTGCTAGTGAATTGAACTCCATTGTCCGTTATCACCCTTTTTGGAGCTCCGAATCGAGATAGTATCCTCTCTCGAAAGGCGTTAACTAGACTTTCTGCAGTTGCCTTCCGCATCGGTATCAGTTCTGTCCATTTCGAAAACCTGTCAATGATTACTAGTAGCATCGAATTTCCGTGTTTCGATCTTGGCAACGGTCCTACAAAGTCAGCGCATACTGTAGCCCATGGTTCTTCCGGAATTTGTGTTAGCATCTTTCCCGCTGCCTGCTGTTGGCTGGGTTTATATTGTTGGCATATCGTACACTTTCCTACAAATGTCCTGATATCTCGTTGCATTCCTGGCCAGTAATATCTTGCTGCAGCCCTGGCAGTAGTTCGCCTGCTCCCTGTATGCCCTGCTGTTGTTGCCGTGTGGTTTTCGGCCATTACTTGATCACGCAGTGTTTTTGGCACACATAGTTTCCAAGCTACCACTTCTTCTTGGCCTGCTCTGTGCGGAATGTTCCTGTATACCTGACTATTTTCTATAATGTAATCCGGATATTTCTGTGGTTGTTGTTTTATTTTTCCCATTATGTCTTGAATCCACCCACACTCATTGTTTGCTTGTCTTAATCTGGCACCATTATCTATTATTCTTTTGCACCCTTCCATTGGTTGCCTTGACAAAGCGTCTGCGACAATGTTTAATTTGCCCTTTCTGTATGCTATTTCGAAATCGTATTGTTGCAGTTCCAGTGCCCATCGGGCTATACGGCCCGTAGGGCTTTCTATGCTATTCAACCATTTCAACGCCATGTGATCTGCTACCACTTTAAATCGGTATCCTTCAAGGTATGGTTTTAGTTTGCGTATTGCCCATACTATCGCTAGGCATTCCTTTTCTGTTGCCGAATAGTTCTTTTCCGCTGGGTTTAATTCTCTTGACAGGTATGATAGCACTCTCTCTCCATCCTCAGTGTTTTGTACCAATATGGCTCCTAATCCCATGTTACTTGCATCCGTCTGGAGCACAAACGTTTTTGTGAAGTCTGGACATGCCAATACTGGGCCACTCGTCAGCCTTTCCTTTACAGCATCGAATGCTGCCTGATGCTCCTCGCTCCAGTGCCACTTTGTTCTCTTCTTTAGTAGTTCGTTCAATGGGTGTGTAAGTGCTGCAAAACCTGGTACGAACCGTCTGTACCAGGATGCCACTCCTAAGTACTGGCGTAATTCCTTTGTGCAAGTTGGTGGTTCTAATTGGGCTATTGCGGCCACCTTTTCGGGGTCCGTTGCAATACCGTTTTCTGTCACCAAGTGGCCTAGAAATTTTAGCTCCTTTCTAAAGAATTGGCACTTCTCGGCATTAATTCTCAAGTTTGCTTCCTTCAATCTCCTGAACACTTCTTGTAGATGATTCATGTGTTCTTCGATTGTTTTGCTCACTATCACAATGTCATCTTGGTATGCGAATGCGTTTGGTATCATTTCTGGGCCAATGACTTGGTCCAGTGCCCGTTGGAACGTTGCTGATGCGGAGTGTAACCCGAATGGCATCACTTTCCATTCGAATAACCCCTTCCCTGGGACTGTGAATGCCGTCATTGGTCTGCTTTTTTCTTCTAACGGAATCTGCCAGTATCCGTCCTTCAGGTCTAGGCTGCTTATAAATTTCGCTTCACGTAGTTGGTTTAAGATGTAGTCGATGCGTGGCATTGGGTATGCATCTTTTATAGATTTTGTGTTAATCTGTCTAAAATCTACGCATAATCTCCATTTTCCCGTCTGTTTCTTTCTCACCATCACTATGGGTGAGCTATAAGGGCTTTGTGATGGTTCGATACATCCCATTGTCAACAGTTCATCGACCTTTGTGTTGATTTCTCCCTGTATTTTTGGATTCTTTGGGTAGTATCTTTGTTTTATTGGGATATCATCCTTCATCGTTATGCGATGTATCCCCACTTTTGACAGTCCCTTCACTTTCCCTAATTCCTTCAACTCCTGATTTAGGAAACTTTGTATTTCTTGTTGGTCACTGTTCTGAGTGACCATGATGGATATTCTTTCTACCAGCCTGCCCTGTATTCGCTTGACTGTCGGTATTAGCACTTTGTGGCCTCCACACGATATCTCTGTGTTCATAATCCGGAGGAAATTCCAACCTAGTATCAACGCATCCATTCCTTCTGGCATGACCAGGAATGGCATGTGGATTTCCTTGTCCCCAAATCTCACGTATCCTGTCCATTGCTCTTCAATGTCTCGTACCTTTCCGTCTGCCATGTATACCTGTTTGTGTGTGTTCTCCCATTTTCCCTTATTCCTCACTGTTTCCAACATCTGCTTGCTGATGAAACTACTCGTGGATCCGGAGTCAATTGTCGCTTTCATCTGGACTCCTGCTACTTCGATGATTGCCGACAATTGATCCTCTTCCTCTATTAGTTGGCCTATTAGTGCTGAGGAGCTTGTTGGCTGGGTTCCTGCTCGCCCCTGATAGGCTGGAACCGCCTTTCGTTTCCCGAAGTCCAACAACATTCTTTTGTTCGTTTTCCCATCCTTCCACACTGCCAACAGAAAATGAGTCTCTGATTGTTGCACTCCCTTGCCCAGTGTCCGGCTCCTCCGCATCTGCGGCATGCCTGGTTTGGGTTCAAAACTTTCCCATCTTGGATGTTTTTGTTTTCTTGGCTTGGTCTTGAGTTGTTCTCCATGCCGTTGTCTTGGCATCTCCGGCACTATGTGACTGCTGGCCCGTAATTATTTTCTCCTCTGTGGCTTGATTGGTCGTTGTGTGTTCTTTGAGCATTATTTGGGCGATGGAAATCTGCTCGTTCTTGTTCAAGCATCTCATGTTCATCTGCCAACTGCATCAGCTCCTCTAGGTTTCTGACTCTGTGCGGCCGAACGAATATCTTCAAATCTGGAGTGCAATTTTCTAATATAACCTCCAATTGTTCGTACTCTGGTATTTTGAGGGGTCTCATCATTGTTTGCATGTCGATCATATAATCCTTAAAATACTCGTTTCTGTTTTGTTTGCGATTTTTCACTTGGTCCGCCAATTTGTTGAAGAATCCTCTTGGCAGGAAGTATTTCTTGAAGCCCTCAACGAACTCCTTCCACGATCGCCACTGCTTGTTGTTTGCGACGTACCACTTGAGTGCTTTGTCTTTCAGTAGTTCTGGCATTGCTCTTGGGATCATGTCCAGCTCGATGCCATACATGTCTGCTGACCACTCGATCTGTTCTATGAACTCTAGTGGTCTGGAATTGCCGTCGAACCTGAATGTCCATTCCCTCACTTGTTTTGCCACCTTGGCGTATTCAGTGGTCCTGTTTGTTGCCTGTGGTACCGTTTTCTTGGGGTCTATCGTTTGTCTCCTTATGTCCCTCTTTGTTTCTGTGCTATCTAGGGCTCCTTCGCTTCCCCATCTTTGTGGTAAATATGGTGGGATTGCTAGTGTGGCGATGTTTATTTTCTGGAATTCCTCAGCCTCACTTTCGCATGTTTTTGATGTGCTTGCTATTGTTTTCATTTTTATATTTTTCGCGTACTTTGTTTCCAATCTATTTATTTCCTCCTTCCAGTCTGGGTCCGTTTCATTCCTTTCTACCCATTCGCCTAGCTGTTTCCTCATTTCCTCCACTGTACCGGTCATCTCGATCCCGATCCTTTGGCCTGTCTGTAACAGATCCTCCTTCTTCATGTGATAAATCCATCCTTTCCCCATTTTGAATGTTTTCTTTACAACTTTACACTTTTGTTTTGTTAAAATTTCACCAGTATAGCACATTGGGCGCCAGTTGTAACGATCCTTTTTCGTCCTTCGGGATATCTACAATATCTCTTGGGCTAGGTTCGGCACAACAAATTTATTTTGTGCCCCGGTGAAATTAAAACACACTCGATTTCAAGTGCCGATGTTAATTGTACGTTTATTCAAATCATTAATGGAGTTGGTTGGATATGAGGGTTTCTCGATGGTAGTGCTGGGCTCGGATAGCGTTGGTGAGTTACTTTGAGTCCCTCGTTGTCCTGTCTGTGTCTTCCTCTTGTTTCTGTAGCCGTTGCTGGCTACTGCCTCGATCCGTACAATGTGCTTGATTTGCGATAAACCTCTGCACCCCTTCCGCTAAATTGGTTGAGATTCCTTTGTTTCTCTCAACTTTACTTTGGCTTGGGTACGGTGCTTGGTATCCTTGTCTAAAGACTTGTTATACTTGAATGAAGCTGTACAGGTTACTCGTAAGGCCTGTATAGTCCTTAATTTTGCTGTTGTTTCTTGTGTTTCCTTGATAAGTTTCTTAAGGTTACTCGTAAGGCCTTAATTACTTATTACTTGATCACGACTTGTCGACTTGATGATTTGATTGACAGCCGTTGCCTTTATATAGGCAGATCCCATGGCCTCAGGAACACATTGGTGTGGTACCGCTATACAGCTGGTACATTTCCATCGGCCCTCTGCTTTCACCCACGCATCAATTTGTTGCTATGCGTGGTGAAAGTCCCGTAAATCCTTGGCGCATATAACTACTTTCTTTGTGGCTGAGCGCCCATTTACGCCTTGTCCTTGTCTTTCTTGTTTGTACATCTTGACTTGCATCACTTTCTCGCATTGGCGTCGCCTTTCTATTGGCCGCCCTCCGTATCCCGTTGACTCTCTCTGCTTTCTCTGCCAACGCTGCCGTCGCCCGTCGCTCCCTTTGATCCACTCGTCATACCCAAATTCACCCACATTTACTCAATATTATCATCTACATACATATATGCTAATTGTATTAACTAAATTAATGTTTAAACATAATTAGCTTGATTACTTTAATATATAACATCGTTTAATTCCCCACGCAAAACGCTTTCATGTGCATCTCGTATCTATTAGATAGAGGGCTTCCCCATGGCTCATCCCTCCCCCTTCGGCTTGCATATTCCCCTCACAAATCCACAAACCATTTTCGTTTTACAATTTCTTTGCTCTCCCTCTACTCCCCGTTTCATAAGCATAGCCCTCACTTGGTTTCATTTCGGTACCAAGCATTCCCCGCACCCGTCTTTCGGGCTTGCTTGGCCCTCACTTTCGTTTTCTCTCGCTCACGAAATTCTTTTGGCGCTTGCAATTTACCGCTTTCGCTCTCATGAGCGTGACGTATGCATAGCGCGGCCCACTGGCCACCGGTATTCTCTCTCGCCGCCTCACGCATAGGGTACGTGTGACCCATATGTATGCTAATGCATGCATTTATTTGCCTCTCCATGCTCTTAATTTGTCAAATGAGGCCAATGCCCCCTTTTCACATGCAATTGTGTCTTCAAGCCCGGCTTCATTTACTCTTATACAGCCACTCATATTTGTTATGCTTCCCACGCATCTTCCCGCTTGTACGAAATCACCAAACGGTTGCGTGGGGTTCGATCGGCCATGTTCGGCCGGCCTCGCTACGTTTGCTCATTCACACCCGATTTCACTCTTATATGACCAATTCTTATACTGTGTATTTGGTTTGTGTCTTGGCTGTGTTTGTATTTTTGTAGATTGTTTGTTGTAGCTTGTTTGTTGTAGCTTGTTTGTTGTGGGGGACATTATTCTTGTCTATATAATGTTCCTCACACCCCATAATACGTATTTGCAGCTTTAAATTTGTAATATATATATATTTTGTTGTTATTTATGTAAAAAATGAATTTAAAAAAAAAAATTTTAATTGTGTGTAACATTTTTGTGGCAACAAATAAAAATTCTTTCCAAACAAATATAGACAACATCAGACAATTCATTAATGTCAATAATTAACTAAAGAAGATCCAACCCCCTCTTTATGTCACCTTTTTTATGGTATTTTAAAAATAAGATCTCAACTAACGGACATTTTACAAATCGCTAACCAATATTCAACTAAAAAAGCTAAGCTGTACGACAAAATCTGCTTGAATACTTTTTGAATTTATTTGGGAGAACCTCCTAAAACTTTAGTTAAATCAAGAAACCCACAAAATATTAAGAATCATAGGCTTTGTTAACATAGAAAAGACTTTCTTTTCGCAAAACCCAAATAGTAGCCGGAATATTAGAGCACACATAATACTATATTCACGCCCTTAAATTATAAAAAACACATGGCGTCCAGGCAAATCAAACAAAACCGTCGTATAATTAGTTTGCTCTAAGGGATCTCTTTCATCAAAGATAACATCTCTTCGTTCAACCACTTTGCGAGTTTTTCCATCATCATCAACATAGTCGATAGATTTTTGCTTAAAAACCGTTAGATAGCGCAACTGCAACAGAACCAAAAACTTTATGATGATTGATACGCTTCCATTGGCGTTTGGTTTGTCAGCGCGCTTGTAGGCGAACGGTTTCTCAGATATACAGCTGTAAATATAGCCTCAGCCCACAATTCCTCACATAATCCAAACTGTGCCAACAAACACCTAGACATTTCCACCAGAGTGCGGTTAGCTCGTTTCGCAACGCTGTTCTGTTGTGGAGTGTACGCTATGGTCAACTGGCGTAATATCCCGTTTTTCTTCAGGTAGTCATCGAATGCTTTCTTCACATATTCTCGTTCATTGTCACTGCGGATACCTTTTTGCTTTCTTCCCTGTCTGCCTCTCCACTAGACTCTTGAACTCGAAAAACTTTCCAAAGACCTCATCTTTGCCCTTGAGGAAGTACACAACATACCGTCTTTCTGTCATCTTTGGGAATAGCTGAACATGTATTTTACTCACTATTCACGTCTTACATGTAGTATTGGGCGCGAATTTTGTCACACTTAGCCTACGTACCAATCGTACTTGCGATTTGTGCCAGACTTGTATAATTAAGATGACCAAAGCGTTTGTGCCACAATGATACATCTTCTTCAACAGCAGCAAGCAGATTTGCCGATTCAGCTTCAAAAACAAACAAGTTGCCAATCTTTTTTGGCTTCTAAAATACAATCACCATTTTGTAAGACCTTTGCCATATATTTTTCGAAATGTACAATACTGTTATATTCAATAACACGAGCTACTGACTTTACATATTCCAGTCCGAATGGTGACTTTTCCTTTGCCTTCTGCACGTAAATACCCCGCATCTGCCAAACTGATTTTATCATCATGTACAGAGAAATCTGAAAACATACTCATCATGTACAGAGAAATCTGAAAACATACTCTTATCGCAACACATATGACTCTTTGCACCAGAATCCAAGCACCACTTCTCTCATTTCATATTCTCTGCTACCAAAGCATTTATCAAGCTACATTGCTTGTTCTCCATTTTCTCAGTGATAACAAATGCCTCCTGCCTACTCTCTTTCGTTACGATTTCGTTCCGTTTTTTCCTTAAATTTGACGCATAGAATTTCGAAACTGTGCAAATCGTCGCGCGTCTCGATGGCGACAACGAAATCTTCATACACTGGTGGTAGACTAGATGACAATATGATACTTCGTAAGTCCACATTTATCTGTACACCGGCGCGTGCAAGTTGATCTAACACATCAGAGAAATCATTTAGATAACTGATCATTTCTTGACCGTTCGTCATGCGTAAGCTTAGCAACTTATTGTACAGCGATACCTTCCGCACCGGTCCCATTGGCTGATGGACATCTTGTAGTCTTGGCCACGCCTCTTTTGCCGTCAAACAATTCTCGTCTCCAAGGACGACACCTTGTACCGTGGGCGAATTCCCAGCCGTTACATCCCACAGGTCTCGTCCAACTTCTCGAAGTAGTACAGATTACTCATGTTGTCTTCAATGTGCTTTTTAGTCTCTTCTACCGAATAAAGTTCGTACCTTATTCGTAGCTTAAATGTTAACTGATATAAATCGTTAAATATATCACTTCTTTACTTTACTATTCAAAACCGTGCCCTAGACCCATAACCTGTCGGGAGGGGACGCACAACCCGAATAACGCAGACAGAACAAAAAGAATAGTAAAACGTCCGTACACCTCAGATTGACGAACATAATGCGCGTGCCAATAATTCAGTTGGGCAAGCGCAGTATTTAAATATATAAATGTATGTGCTCAAATACATACGCAGATAGAATACATGTGTGCATTGCTCTGGAAAGTTCTTCTACAGTAGTATTTTAACAGTAATATTAACGAAGCAGGAAATTTTTTCGAAGCTCCCATCGAGAACGAACATGGTACTTAAAAAAAAAAAAATGGATCAACACTTCCCTTCTATTTGGACTAATTCCATCACAACCCAATCCATAATACAGGTTCCACAACTTCATTTATAAGCCCAGCTATAGTTCCAAAAGTCAATGACGAAACTCTTGATAGTCCCTTAACTGTCCAGACAGTCTTAAAACAGCACGTCATTAAAGAAAAAACCACACATCAATCAATTACAGATCTTAAAGATCAAATAATGATAGACCTTTTCATCCATATTTTTAAGGTCTGATTAGGATGGATGTCCTTAGACAATTATGGGCCAAAATTGACCTAGACCGTTTTTTTTTAAACTCCAAAATCATGCTTAAAAATATGCATACAAGACAACCCAGTAACCAAAGTGCATAGTATCCCAGTTCAGTTGAAGCAAGGCGGCTTTTACAGTAAACAGACAACTTATAACAAGCACTTGGAGATATCAGAAGGACTACACAATTCGGCTAACGGCTGTAGCAATATGTCTATTATAAATAAGTCCCTCGAAAATCAGCAACTATGTTTATGAAAATCCAATAACAACCGTCCCCTACGATCAAAATCACTTCGTTGGAATACACAATATAACTTCGGACAATCAGAATCCTAAACACGTCCACAAACATATTACGTCATTAAAAACAGAACACCTCAACTCCGAAAAAAAGTAAAGTTTTCCTTCCATACATGAAAAGTAAAATAACACAAATAATAAAGAATTGCGAAGTTTGCCTTACACTCAAATATGATAGACAACCGCAAAAACCACCCTTCGAGATACCAGAAACGCCTTGCAAACCAATGGATATAATCCATATAGATATATATACGATAAACAAAAACTATAACCTTATGCTAATACGACCTGCATAAACGTCGATACTTCCATGACACATTTTTCAGTCTTTGTGGAATACCTAAAAAACTAATTTATGACAAAGGTGCAGAATTCCCAGCAGTATATTTAAAGATTTCTGTAATCAATACGACATCCAGTGTCATATGACGTCCTTTCAACAGTCGTCGAGCAACTCTCATATTGTACGACTACATTAAACACTTACCGAAACCTATAAAATAATAACGGAAACAAAAAAAAAAAAAAAATACAATCATACAAAGAATCATGAAGAAACTGTTTCTGAAACACTTCTTACATACAATAACTTTTTACTGGACATACACATATATTTGAACAAAGAATTATAGACGATACTAATCATAAAAACTTACACAAATTAAATTTTTTCCAATGAAAATTATACCAACAGGTAAAAAAATGTTGCATACACAAATTAAAAATAAATTCGATAAACTTAATGAAACTAAAAAACCCGCAGCACCAGTATCCACCAAGCCTTTTTAGGAAGGAAAATCACAGAAATAAGTTAATACCAAGATTCTCTAAACATAAAGTTCTGCACTAATACACTTATCACTACACGTTCACAAAAGATACTTAAATCTTAAATATGACGAATAACAAAATATTTATCACAATTTTTGTTTTGATATAAGTAGCTCATTGTACTTAAACTTATTTTAAGCAATATATAATATGTATCTTTATACCCTTGCAAAAAGGGTATATTAATTTTGGTCAGAAGTGTGCAACGCATAGAACGAAGCATCTCCGACCATACAAAGTATATTCTTGATCAGCACGACGAGACGAGTTCAACTAGCCATGTCCGTCCGTCCGTCCGTCCGTCCGTCCGTCCGTCCGTCCGTCCGTCTGGATCAACGCAAACTCCTCCTAGACCGTAAGAGCTACAGAGCTGAAATTTTGCACGTAGGCTTGTATATACTGCAGGCGTTGTATATCTCGGATTCAGCCGGATCGGACCACTATATCATATAGCTCCCATACAAACCCCAAAGTCACGAACAGTGACTTTTCTCAATAACTTCGTTATTTTCTATGCTATTATCGTGAAACTTAATATTAGAGAGTTTACTACGCCTATAAGCGACTATGCCAAATTTGATCAAGATCGGGTGACTATATAATATAGCTCCCATACAAACGGCCAAGTCACGAACAGTGACTTTCTCAATAACTTCGTTATTTTCTGAGCTATTGTCGTGAAACTTAATATTAGAGAGTTTACTACGCCTATAAGCGACTATGCCAAATTTGATCAAGATCGGGTGACTATATAATATAGCTCCCATACAAACGGCCAAGTCACGAACAGTGACTTTCTCAATACCTTCGTTATTTTCTGAGCTATTGTCGTGAAACTTAATATTAGAGAGTTTACTACGCCTATAAGCGACTATGCCAAATTTGATCAAGATCAGGTGACTATATCATATAGCTCCCATAGGAACGATTGGTCGAAAACAGTGACTTTTGTAAATAACTTCGTTACTTTTAACGCGATTGCTTTTAAATTAAACATTTCTTAATTTAATATATATGTTAATGACTGTGCCGAATTTGATAAAGATCGGGTGACTATATCATATAGCTCCCATAGGAACGATCGGTGGAAAACAGTGACTTTGATCAATATCTTCGTTATTTCCTATGATTGTAGGCCTTTCTTTCTCAAGCTTAAGCCTTTTTAGATAAAACGTTCTTCCACATTGATGGCTAATAGGTAAGGATAGAGTTACCAAAAAAGTTGCAAGGGTATACAAACTTTGACGCGGTCGAAGTTAGCCCCGGCCCTCTGGTTTTGTTTTGTGTTGGTCACTCTAAGAACCGCTGAGTAAGCCCAATCCACGAAACGAAAATCAGCTGCATTCACGAAGACAACCCGATCATATTCATCCGAATCATTTTGGAGAGGGAGGAGTTACCAACCCAACACTTTTGCGAATAGTACTCTGGGTATCGACCCATCAAGACACAAACACAAATCCATTTACTTGTAAACATATATGCATCTTTTTTTTTTTTTAAAAACAAACTAACACATATGTATGTAAACGTAAATGTATGAATAGGAAAGGATAAAAGAAATCAGTTTTGTTTTGTCATTCGTATTGATCAACGGTTTTATGTACCACATCACCGGTTTTTGGTCGGAAGCTGAGAGTAGTTGTCGGCGGATCATTTTGCGACACCAAAAGCAAATCACAAAACGATTATCTCTTTACAGTGCCTGTCATTCAACGAGAGCTAATTGCTGTCTGATTGCGCTTTTGGATGTACAAATTTGTATTTTCAGCCGACATAATCAAGATGTTTCGATGTTTTAGATTTGGGTGAACAACAAACACCGCGACTTCTAGCGGAAAATTGCCTCAATCAACGAGCTGATTTGGATATTTTACAATACGTTCAAATCCATCGGCTGTAGTGTACAGCAGCGTAATCAACAATAATGACTCGATTCTGTAATAAAACCGTACACATGACGAGAAAATATACAAAAAATAGGGACATCCCGTCTTATATATGTAATAATTAAAGACAACTACACATATACATATATCGATAGAATAAGGTAGCAGTCTAACACTCCTGGTTTGCACCCTGTAACTGTCGACATAGGTCATCAAAACACAAAGGTTAGTGACACTGCGATCTATTTGCTCAATATGATGAAGGCAAACCGATAAACCTACTCCCGCTGCTCCACCAGGACTTCACCTCAATTTTTAACAAGAGTTAATCGAACCACTTGAATTACATACAGTCGACGGCACAAGTATTTTGACAAAAGTTGTTGCTCTCTTCAGCGATTTGTTTTGAAGAAATTGAGTAGTTAACGGTTCTTACTTTATAAGAAATGCATATAACAGTTAATAATAAAGCAGAATGAACATTTTTTTCTTCAATTGCTTTATGCATTTTCTTAATTTTTGCTTTATTGTCTTTCGTAGCTGATGAGAGGTGGGCAAAAGTATTTTGACATTCTCAGTATTTAGTCTTTATTAGTCTGCTCAAGAGTAAAAAATTATCACACGTGGTTATTATTGTCCAATAATTAGTTCAATGAAATAAAAAATAAATTTTACTTATTTGTTTTGGGACATTATGGGTAAAGCAAATGAATTAAGTGACATGGTCAAGTGTGAAATGGTGGCGAAGTATAACTCTGGTATTTCTGTAGAAAATATCAGTAACTTATACAATGTTTCTCGCCAAACTGTTTATTATCAAATAAACAAGTTTAAAAAATACCAATCCGTCAAAAACCTGCCGCGAAGTGGTAGACCTTGCAGGACAACTAGACGGCGGATCGTTATATTTTGAGTGAATTTAAAGAAAACCCTTTAGAGATGCCCAAAACAGTTGCCCCGGAGCTCGCTGATACGACCGATATTATAATTAGCGAAAGTTCAATTCGTAGGCGCCTCAAGGAAGCAGAGTCTGGAACGTATGTTGCCAGAGATATTCCCCAGATTACTGCCAGAAACAAACTAAAACGTCTCGAATTTGCCAAAAAATATATTGCTAAGCCCCAATAGTTTTGGCGTCAAGTTTTATGGAGTGATAAAAGCTCCTTTAGCTCCACTGCTCCAAAAAAAAAGTTTATGTGAGAATGCCAAAAATCACACATCAAAAAAGAAGACCGATTTGTGAAAAAGTTAGCCATTGGGGTGGGTCAGTTATGTAGGAGATTTGGTTCCCGTCGATGGAACCATGACGAAAGATAAATATTTGACCGTCATTAAAGATCATGCTTTGCTTTCAGCGGATAAACTTATCGGAGAGTCCTTTTTTTTCAGCAGGACAATGTGCCATGCCATGGGGCAAAAATGATAACAAGTTTTTTTAATAAAAATGAAGTAAATGTACTGATGTGAACATCATTGAAAACCTATGGGCTTATATTAAGCGACAGCGTTGTGCTGATATCGAAAGGACACGACAGGACACTATTTCTGAGGTTGGAGAGCTCTGGAGACACATTTTGTTGGATTTTATCCGTAACTTTTAAGATTCGGTCCCGAGGCGTCTACAAAAAGTAATAAGTGCTAAAGGAGGGTATATTTTTTATTGAACATAGCAAACAATACGTTGAAACGTAAAATTGTATTCATTTTTGTTATTTTTGACATTTGTCAAAATACTTTTGTCACCATGCATTTTGTTACTTCGAATTTTCTGATTATTAATGTTTATTTTAGGAATTCTTTTTTGAGTTAAATAAACTTCATATCTTTTCACCAAAATTATTTCTTTTCTTTTTTATGGTCTTTTAAAAAAAAACTTTAACATATCCTCTGAAAATTTTGTTTGTCAAAATATTTATGCCGTCGACTATATATTGAGAACGCGTGTGATAGACTTTAGAGAAGATGTTTAGTATGCATAGGACTCCTCAATGGGATTCATAAACGACTAGCAAAAACAGCCTGTTTAAGAATAAATCTCAAGCTAATCTGAGCTAAAACTAATAATTCATAATGAACTTAATATTTATTCAAACAATTCATAAAATTTAACATCTGCATGCTATAGATTCGATCATTTTGATCTACAAAAATTCATCAATTTTAAAACTGTTTAGCTAAATAGCTGAATATCGGTACAAACCCGATTAAAAGGGTGCAAAAGTTGCATTTTGGTTCTTATAACTAATTAGTAATGATTACTTTAATATATAATATTCATGATTTCCAAACTTTAGTACAATTGAACTTTTAACATTAGTTTCGGAAAAAAAACCATACAAAAATATTTACAAGTATTTTGCTTGATTACGCTAAAATCCTCGGAAATTTCATTCTCCCTAAATATTTTCATCTGTTCGTTGAAGGATCCGGATAATAATACAAATAGTTGCCGGGTGCCAATTTCTTCTGTTCTGGAGAGTTGGTAGATAAATAAAAACGCGCGGAAAATGTTTAAAACTATTATTTTTATTTGCAGAACAATCTCACACACGAAAAGGTTCGATTAAAAGTAAACTGGACTTTAATAGCAAATGAAAACAAGGTGCGGGTATTCGGAGCACAATCTCGTGATAGATTAACCATGGCGAATTCATTTCGTCAAATAAATTTTGTACAAAGAACATAAGGAAAATTGGTTTTTAATACACTTACAGCTTGTAAATTTTTCCCACGCAAAAAGATCAGGCTTGTTGTTTATCTTAGCGATCGGACTGTTACTTGGAATAGGCGATCATGCGACAAATTGGCATGTGATGATTGAGTGGGGTGGCTTGTTGTTTATCCTAGCGATCGGACTTGGGTTTACGTCTTCCATGTTATGGTATAAGTACTTAACTCTTTAAGTGGGGACGTCCTCGGTCGCAACAACATATTGGACTGGCGCGATTGAGACTTCCATTGGTGGATAATCCAGTTTGACGAAGACATAATCAAGTTGTTTCTTTGGATTCGCTCCAGATTATTAGTATTATTAAAGCGTGTCTTCACATAATACCAGGAGTCTTCTATAATGACTGTCGCGTTTTCCGCTTGAATTATGAAGGTGCCTTCTAGGGTAATGTTTTCTCCATTGATGTTAATGTCCCCTTGAAATTGGTTCAGCAGCAAGGTACCGGGCAATATTTCTGAATGGGATTTCACGTGCTGGTTGTTGATGATTTTACATTGTGGATTCCTTCTTTGCAAGTAGGCTCCTACACATTTACTGTTTTCTAAATTAGTCAGATCTTACAGTATACAAATTGTTTTGCCATTATGAATTTTACATTTATTCTTATTGGTTAACCCGAAGTATTTCTTGTTGCATTTCATTCTCGTAGTCTATTTCTTCTATAAATTTTTGATATTTACAAGTTTCATTAATTACTCTGGGTAGGCTAACAATATAAAGGAGTGATTTACCGTCTGAGGCTACGCTGACCTCGGTAAACTCTATAAGCTCTTCAATGTTTATAAATATTAGGCTCTCTTCTTTAACTGTGTCAATAAAATGTATTTCGGCAGAGGACAGTATTAATGAGTTTACAGTCAATTTGTATGACAAACAAATCAGTTCCGTCAAACACTTCGAAGATAAAACCTGTTCTATTTTCGTCAAACGCGCACTTCAAACACGAAAATTACTGCAAACAACACTATCCACGTTCAAAATTTGCTTCAAACACAACACGTTTGTCATACAAATTTGAGTGTGGATACACAGCTTAAATGATATTTTTTATTTCTTCTCTTAAAAGACTCAATTTAAATTTGGTTATTTCGATTTCTTTTGACTTATTATTGGATTCGGGTTTACCTCTAATTAATATAGTATTAGTTATCTTAATTAAATCGTTTATCTTATTTTCTATTAGATTATTAATTATGACCTGCCGATTATTGTTTTCCAATTGTTCATTGATCTTATCTACCACAATATTATGATATTCATGATCGGGTGTGCCCGCTTACCATTTCCAAGCCATGCCAAGTATATCGACCGATATTTTGTTTCTGTATTTTATCGGCTGAAGCATTCTCAATTCATTCTGTATCCGAATTATCTCATAGGCCAAAAAAGGTTGATACGGACTAAGGTTTGTCGAATTCTTGACGACTTCTCTTAAAACAAATATGGCCATTTGATATTTTTCTAATTCGATGTCATGAATGATTTTAAATGTTCCGTTCTGGCGCGCGGCTAACCCGGTTTCCAACATGAGCACTCTTGACTTAGTATAGTCTAGTATGGTTGTGTGACCCCAGCAAAGTGGTAACATGAGCATGTTTATCATATTTCAAGTGGTTTTTATAAACTATCCTGCCTGACCTGGTTATAATCTTGGTATTAAGATCTTCGGCTACTATTTCTTTTTTATATCTAGACGTTAGTTTATTAGCCGTTAGCCGTTTATTAATACTAACGTAGATGATTTCACCTGGATCGTAAATTTTGACGGTTTTTTTTGTTTTATTATGGTACCCTAGGTTCTTACTTTGCTTCTTTAAAATGTTTTCTGAAACCTTTTCCATCTCAAGTGCTAATTTTTCTGGTGTTTAGATTAAATTTGTTGCAAAAAATGCTTCTATTGGCGTTTTTTTTTGGTGGTACTGTGGATGGTTTTATTGTACTCATCCACGTCTTTCCATCATTCCATTTCGGGGTGCTCTAGCTTCAAGCATCTCATTATTTCTGTATATATGGAATGGAATCTTTCTATTTGGCAGTTGCTAGATGAAGTATATGGTGGAGTAGTGTGGACTTGTATCCCCAACTGATTATTCAAAAGAAATTTTTATCGATGCATAATTCAAAGCCTTTTCGTTATCCATTACCACGGTTTTTGTCATACCGAAGGCTATTAACAACTCACGTAAGGGTACTTTAAGGTGTTCTGCTGCTTTTGAGTTTACGAGTTTAACTTGCGCGTACTTATAAAATTTGTCTATTGCGGTTAAAATGATCTTATTTTGGGTGGAATATAAATCTATATGAATAATTTCACCTGGATATGTCGGAATAGGGGTTGGTTGTATTTCTTGATTCGGAGGGTGTTGGAGTTTGCACGTTTGGCAAGAGTTTACTATTGCTTCTACCTTTTTCTTCATACCGGGAAAAAAATATTCAGATAAATTTTTTTTTTTATTTTCAACGGAATTTCTATGTGCTCTAAGGTGTTCTTTTATTATAATATCTTGTTGACTCTGATCATGGACATCTATAGTTTGAATATGTGTGAATCTTGCCTTGTAATTCCTAAAATGCTCCGGAAATATTTGTTGAATTTTTCCCATGATACTTTCGGAAGTGAAAATACCAATTACTATTCTTGGATCCATTTTTTCTTTTAAGATGGTTACAATATCTTCTTCGGAATAATTGCTTCTCACTATTGTATGTCTGTGATATGTAGGGAACGGTGTTTCAAAGCTTGTGGATTCATTATCACCAGTGAGGATAAACAATTGGTTTTTAAAGACATTGATGGGGATTTCCATTGCTGCAATGAGTTCATGACCTGAGCTTTCATCACTATGGGCTGTAGCTGACGTACTGCTAGCATTTATGCTGGTAGGGTTTCTAGAGAGTGCGTCTGCTACCACATTTGAGCTACCCGGCTTATATTTCAACTCGTAGTTATATTCCTCCAGGTAACTTTTCCATTTCTTCAGCTTTGTGTTGTTATTTTTCGGGCTGAGAGCATAAGTGAGAGTCTGGTGGTCAGTGTAAATGATCACTTTGGATTTGCCGTATACATACATCCTTAACTTATCCAATGCCCATACTATTGCTAGCATTTCTCTTTCATTTGTAGCATAATTTTCTTCGGCCTTGGATAACGCACGGGAAAAAAATGTAATGGGTCTACCATTCTGTTCTAGAGAAGCTCCTAATGCAAAGTTTGAGGCATCAGTGGTTAGATGGAAGTCTTGTTTAAAATCGGGTATGCTAACATCACGTCTTGTGACACTAATGCATTTTTTAGTTTCTCAAAGGCATCGGATTTCGATCTTGCTTGAGACATTCTTTTTAGCTCTGCCATGTTCTCCTCGCAATAACGCGGTCAAGGGTTTAGCTAACTTAGCAAAGTCGTTGATAAATCTTCTGTTATAACTAGCTAATCCCAGGAAAGACCTTAGTTGTTTTAGGTTCTTTAATATGAGAAACCTTTTAATGGCTTGAATTTTCTCTGGATTGGTTTTAACTCCCTCCCTTGAAATTACTACGCCTAGGAAATCAACGCTGTGTCTTAGGAATTTGCATTTATCTTCTTGGACATTCATATATGCTTCGGACAAAGTAGAAAATACTAGAGATACAAGTCGGAAATGCTCTTCCTCTGATTTACTGAATATTATTATATCATCAATGTAGACGTAACAAATTTTTCCAATGAGATCTCTCAAAATGTCATTGAGAGCGCTTTGGAATATTGATGGGGAATTCTTTAGGCCGAAGGGGAGTCTTGTGAACTGGTATTTCCCTCCATTTACAGAAAATGCCGTTTTTTCAATATCAAATTCCTTAAAGGAAATCTGATGAAATCCGCTCTGTAGATCGAGAAGAGAGAAATACTTATTGTTGCATAACTTCGCAACCATTTCTCCAATTTCGGGGATAGGATACTTATCCGAAACTGTAACTGCATTGAGCTTTCTGTAATTAATAACCATCCTATATTTCTTATTCCCAAGGCTGTCGCTCTTTTTAGGGACTATCCACACAGGGGAATTATAGGGCGACCGTGAGGGTCGTAAAACTTGTGTTCATTCGTTTTGACATTTTTGGCTATTTCTGGTTGGACATAGTTTTTGTTCGAGCCGGTATCTGTTAGGAAATTGTATGCGGTTTCGTCTTTGTCCCGGACAACAAAGTACGGCAAAGAGGAACACTTTAACCTAAAAAATTAACGGTGTCCTAAATTTGTGGCTGTTGAGGCTCCTGTGATTGCGATCTGGTTTCCTCTTTATTCTGCGGGACTATTTCTGAGTTGTCCCCTTGTGAGTAAAATATTCTTCCTGCTGTTGATATTCACTAACCTCAGAATATGGGACTAATTTGAAAAGGTCTTCTTGGCCTTGGTAAGCAGCCTGATAATCGGACATATCGGAGTAATGCTTTTCTTGAGGCGGTATGGTGATATATTGTTCACCTGACATACCGGTTTCGATATGAAATTGCCTCTGTAATTTATTGGGAAAATTTGCGGTGGACTGGTTGACTCTTTTGAGAGCAAATTGTTATGGTGAATTAGCGTTTGGCTTCTTCATGTAGTTAACTTTTTTGTTGAAATAGAGCCGTCGACATCCATAGGAGTTGGTGCCGGCTGAGGCTTCGGAGCAAATGGCCTCGGTGGTGCGTTGAAAAATACGGGGTTATTAGTTTGAGGGAATTTGTTTTGGCGAATGAACACGTTTTGCATTGGTTTTTGATTATAAAAGTTGTTGTTATTATAAGTTTTGGGTGGAATTGCTATGAATATGATTGTTGATGTTGCAAGTTATTTTTTGCATACTGCAGGCCTGGCCTTGACCGCAAAATGTCCACTTTTTTCGGCATTTCGCATCACTTTGCCCAATGTTACGGCCGATATGGCAGCAATTTCTAGTTGGATATTGTCTTCAGCCAGGGTCGTTGGTTTACTAGTGTATACCTTGGATTTTAAATATCCCCATAAAAAAAAGTCAGGAGGCGTCAAATCAGGTTATCTCGGTGGCTAGTGATAATCGCCATATTTCGATATTAATCTTCCGGGGAACATTTCGCGGAATAAATTTGTCGTGGCATGCGCTGTATGGCATGTACGGCTGTTCTGTTGGAACCAGTAATTATCCAGTCATTATCGCGAACAAATAGCAATAAAAAGTCGGTTATCATTGTCCGATAACGGTATAAATGTCACACCACACTGTAACTTTTTGTAACAATTTTGTTTATTCACTTCTCTATTCAAATTGAAATGCGCCTCATCAGACATTATGATTTTTTGCCAAAAGCCACGTTTTTTTTTGGTCGAAAAAAGGTCACATTTTGCGGTCAAGGCCAGAGGCGGTCACTTACGAGATATCATATTCAAAAAGTAGTTAGAACAAATCTTCTTGGACCTAAATATATAAATTTCAAAAAAAAAAAAATTTTTAATTCCACTTTTTACTTTGCTATTGCAAAAACAAATCCTTCCACTTTAAATGGCCCACCCTGAGCATTGACTCATTTCATTTAATTCTGATTATTTCGTCCCTTCGAAGACGAATAAAAAATATCTTTTGGCAATTATACGCCTAATTCCAAAATTCTCTTTTCATCTACATAACGTGCTTGAGTGAGGTTATGTTATCTAACCTCTCTAAGATTTTAATACATCCTTTTATTGTTCATTCTTCATGCTTTATGTTAGGTTAAAATTGGGGAAAAGTTTAAGTTTCGTACATCCTTCTATGTTTTTATCCAACACGTGTTCTTCTTGTATGGCCTGGATTACATCGGAGGCAGGATAAGCGGAAAGTGCAATGTTGACAATTATAAATGTCTCTACATTCGAAATTTTCACTTTGCTAACGCCGTATTTATAATAACACTGTATAAGACACAAAACTATTTTGGGAATTTTTCTTTTATTTACACTTAATACCATCCGAGGCAAAAGTTGAATATATTTAGCTCTCGGATTTCCACAATCGATCGTCGTTCAAGCCGTTGACTGAATCTGTTGAACACACACACGCATAAAACTTTATTTTCGCACACGTGTAAGGGTTATGATGCACTACTCAATTGGGTTATTTAAAACTTAAGGCAAATACGTCCGATCAGTTGGAATTCTCGTGGACGAAAGAAAGAACACTTTTCTATTTTTCTTATTGTTTTATCCAAACTCCTTTTATAAACCAATGTAAACCAACCGATCAGCTGTGTGGCTATGCCACTTAGTTCACAGTTTTATGAGCTGGTTACCTAGATTTCGATTCACATCACTTTAGCAAATATCTGCTTTTCTGAGGATTCAATTAGTCAGATGGTTGTAACGCACATGAGAAGCTGAGTCGATATACGTCAGTCCATCTGTGTATCGGAACGGATGCCTTTTAGTCAGCCATCTTAAAATCTATTGGAATCAACAAATTTCGTTGTGAGACCATGTTTGGTAATCATCCGGATCTGACCTTTAGATCATATAGTTACATAGACAAAATGGCTAAACGAGTTGGAGTTTCACCATGACATTTACTTATGTGATAGTTTTTGATATAAAACATTATATTCCAAAATTTCAGTAAGATCGGATGTACAGAACACAAGGTATAGTCAATATAAATCTGCTCAAACACTGCCGCCAGCGCTGAGAGCAGAGCACACACAAACACTTACCGACGCTTAGTGGGCGAATCGGGCAATCTATCGTAACAAATTATAAATTTTTAACTTTTAAAATCCGCCAAAATTTCAATGGCCGCCGATTGCAAAATGTCTAATTAATAAGTCGATAACATTAAAACTTTTTTAGACCATATGATCAGCTGAAAAACACAACGAATGAGGGTGCAACACTGTTTGAAGTTTTCTCTGCACACTTTATACTTTCGCTAAATGTTGTTCTTAAAATACCTTATTTATTATCTTGTTTTCTGCTATTAAAAAACTTAACGTATATACTTAATACAAATTAATCTTTTGTGGCCTGTGAATATATGTTGTATTGTTAACGTGTGATTGATTTATATTTCTAATTTTTTTAATTCTAGATGTATAATTTCTTATTTATAAGTAACTATTAGCTTATGTTGACTAGAAAAATATAAAGCCGGTGTTGGCCAGCAACAATGTCATAAATGTCTGTGTAAATTGTCCATCATTTGCAGCGTCAAGCTGCGCCATCTCAATATGAAGCTTTTTTTAGGTATGATGTCGGCCTGCAACCGAACGCTTTTTTCAGTATGGCTGAAAGAAAAAAAAGCTTTATGCAAATTTTTGTTGTGTATTTTATTTTTTTTTTTTAAGAAGTCAGTTTGTACTTAGCAGTGCTACAGTTCCAAGGCTGAAAAATTGAAAAGTTTCCGCAATCGATTGTCTGAGAAGTGGGAATAATACCTCAAAAACTCAAAACCATTTGTTA
Organism: Drosophila tropicalis; assembly: GCF_018151085.1. NCBI lineage: Eukaryota > Metazoa > Arthropoda > Insecta > Diptera > Drosophilidae > Drosophila > Drosophila tropicalis. The sequence goes on from NW_027173322.1 coordinate 1,525,440, forward strand.
ATGCATAAACGTTTTTGATCTTGTGGAGGAAACCTATATATGTATATGTGAAAGATGAATTGCATCTGGCATAGTGTCAATGGTAGACGCAGATCCCAACGCCCTCAAAAAAGTAAAGAAAAGCTTGGATATAGAGGAGCAGCTTCCTATTAAATATTCTCCAGAAGAAGTCTTGGCACTTTATGTTGGTGGCATAAAGTTTTACAAGCTGGCACAAAAGCTCAAAAAGCCAATATTTTTCCAACATATGATGTAACTCGATCAACCAAGAAAATGTGATATCCAGATTCTACACCGATGTGCTGTTTTGAGCGGATGTGGCACATAGGCTTTCGATTTAAAAGTGCCAAGTCCGTTGTTTGGATAAGAGCATAGTCAACCAACGGCAGCCATCTAAGACTGGTTCAGGATAGAAATGACATTGTTGATTTGAAAAAACTTCGTATCATTATACCCTTGCAAAAAGGGTATATTATTTTTGGTCTTAACTGTGCAACGCATGAAAGAAGTATATATAAAGTATATATATTCTTGATCATCACGACGAGACGAGTTCATATAGAGGTCCGTCCGTCCGTCTGTTCCTCCCTCTGGATTAACTCAAACTCCTGATAGACCGTCACAGCTACAGAGTTGAAATTTCGCAATCGGACCATATAGCTCCCATACAATCGGCAAAGTCACGAACAGTGACTTTTATCAATGACTTCATTAATTTCCAAGCTATCGTCATGAAATTATATTGGTTAAATTTTTACAACGACTTTGCCAAATTTGATCAAGATCGGGTGACTATATCATATATCTTCCATAGGAACGATCGGTCGAAAACAGTGACTTTAATCAAAAACTTTGTGTCTGGGTATTCGGCTATCCACTTAAATGCCGCGGCCAAAAACGTCGCCATCGACGATACCGCCGAGCAAGGACCCACGAGGGCCTTCACATCGAAGGTTTTCCCCCGTCTCGAGGCTCACCATCGCAGTTGGCATCAAGTGTGGATTGCGGTGCTGCAGCAGTGTGGCCAGTGTCAGCATAGGATCGGACGCTGGCGTTGGAGCGAGACTTCGTCTGGAGGACTCAGAGGTGACTCGGAAGTGGAGTAATGTGTGGTGGTCCTCCTTGCATATGCGGCACCTATCACCGCTCAGACAGCTTCCCTCGGAGTGTTGATGAGCCAGGCAATTGGCGCAGTATTTATTGGCAAGCACTGCCCTCATCATATTTTGCACGTTCAGCCGCAGGAAGCGACGGCATCGCTTCAGAGGATAGATTCCGCGACAGCCACAGAATCGAGATGTAGATGACGGATATTAGAAAGCTGCCGGAACAAATAACTAAGAAAGCGGATTAATGTAGGACTTTACAATATACATATTACTTCTGGCAGCTCGGCCGTTCTTATTTGGGAGGAAGAACCAGCTTCTGAACAAGGACGTTGCCGGCACTGCTAGGTTGTCGTCTTTGAGGCCCCAAGATCGCCTACTTCAAGACTTTTACAAGGAAATCGATATTTATTCCGCTTATATAACTCCGTCAGATATTCATCTTTCCACCGGGTGCAGAAATGCAGACTTACGGCCTTCATACGCTGCCACCGGTTAATGATAGATGGAACCTAGTCCTTGGTTTCAGGTTCCGTGACGGATAACAATGGACCACCTACTAGGAAACGGACCGGGGTCAAAGCCAAAAAATCGGTGTCTAAAGAGACATAGAAAAAATCGGCCGTGAGACAAGCCTATATTTTAGCCAGCAGAGTTGAAACCTCCTCGAACTTATACTTTTGGTTAGAAGTGGCCTTATAGAACAGAGTTTTGGAACTCTTAACTTCAGTCTCCCACAACCATTCAATGTGTGGCGCCCCGGGAGGGATGAAAAGCCAGGACAGATTTTGATTTCTAAAGTGGGATAGGATTTTCTGCTGGGTCGATCTTAGGAAATCTTTTTCGAGACCTCTGGACGCGCCTACAAAGTTTTTACCATTGTCGGACTGCACTGGACACCCTCGCCTCGATACAAACCGAGCGAATGCTACTCAGGTCCGAAGTTGCCTCAAGTTGCATGTCTTTGGTGGCGAAACACACGAAGACACACACATATCCCTTTGATATGCGACAGACGCGGCCAGTGAAACTTTTGATGTCGAATGGACCTGCAAAATCTATTCCGGTGGTCGTAAAGGGCCTTGCGAAAGTAGTTCGCTGGTACGGAAGGCTGCCAATTAGCTGTGATTGCAGCCTTCCTTTGTAGAGGACGCAGACCTTGCATGAATTGACCACCGATTTGACTAGATACTGCAGTCTTGGAATCCAGTATCTCTCTCGGATGAGACGGACTGCCAGTTGACTGCCCCCATGCTGAGAGATCTGATGCTTGAAAGGCACCAACAGACGGGACAATAACCTTACGACTGGAAACAGAATGGGGTTATGCTCATCGTAATTGAGGGCCGCTGCGTGTTGCACGCGCCCACATGCTCAGATCACTCTTGATGCGTCAATGAACGGATTCAAATTGAGACTTGGGCAGAGATTTCTTCTGCTGTAGACACTGATGTTCAGTCAGGAAGTATTCACGCTGAGTGACTTGGATCAACGCCTGGAGTACTTGGTTGATCTCGTTAGAGGTCACTTCCCCGGAGTAATCGTTTGGAAGTTTTCGACACTTTCTGCCAAAACGGACCAAATTGGAAAACCAAGATAGTATCTCGTTTACTGGCTTAGAGATTGCGACATTGACGTCATACTCGGTTTGGCGGAATATTTTTTAGGAGATGGCTTTCGTTTTTTAAGAACTGAGCCATTGCCCCTGGTCTGGAGTGACGAAGGTTGATGTTGGTTGGGTCTCGAAACGGAAGTGAGACCATGTATCTGCCCGAAACATCTCTTCTTGTGGTTTTCTGGAATTTGACCTTGCAAAAAGAAACAGAATTTTCTACCGGTTTGACCGGTAGATCCTCCACCTTCGTTCCTTCTGCTTCCTCTCTGCTCACTGAGACCCTCGTTGGGCACGCGACACACGAACCGCCATTAAAAATCCGTACACTTTGGTCTGGATGCCGAAAAGCGTCACCGCTGGTATGACATCGATACCAAGAAGCAGATCGAGATTCGCCTTTAATATAAAGGAGAGTCAGCTAGCGGAATATTGGGCATTCCTTCCAGTGTGGCTTGGGCTATGGTACAGGAAGGCAAATCAACGGCAACTTGGGACAGGAAAAAAACTTCTATCTCTATCTGGACTGAAGGTGAGACACCTTCAAGGTTCTATTGACCTTTCCGTTAATGCCTGTCACCTCGGCCCTGATAGTTTGGAGTGGTAACTTCATAAACCGGAACATTCTTTCGGATATAAAATTGGCTTCCGAAGCCGGGTCTAATAACGCCCGTGAATGATAATTAGTGCCGTGAAGTATAAGTGTGCCAATAGTCAACGAAGGCTATACATAGCGACTTATCTCGTGAGGACCTTGCCTCAGAAGTAAAGTATGTCCGGACAATGTTGTGAGAACTGGTCTGCGCTGGGTCCGGCGTTGGACTATTCTCCGGTCGGGCGTCCTTGTGCAATAGCATATTATGACGCCCCTTGCAAGTGAAGCAATTGTGTTGACTCGGGCAATCTTTTACTTGTTGCCCTTTTGCGAAACAGTTCAGACAAATTGACTTTTTCTTTATGTATGCCACCATCTCTGGCACCGACATCTAAAGGAAGCGGGAACATCAACGCACCAGGTGATTCTCCTTCATACAGAAATCACAGGACTTTGGTTTCAAATGCATTAGCCTTTCGGGTGACTGGAAGTGGATTTCGCGGAGGTTTCGACGTGGGAAGCGAAATAGCCATTGCAGTTGTATTTTCAACCGCTTCGAGCGTACTAAACCGCTCGGTGAGGAAATCGTTCATAGTTTGCCACTCTGGAATGGCAGTCTTATTGCCAAGAGATTGTTCCCAAAGTGAAAGGGTTTTCTTTGGCAATTTGATGGAACGGAAAAATACGAACATGCCACCTCACGTGTTGACTGGCAGGACACAGTGCTCAAAAGCACGAATGGATGCCTGCAGAGCATTCTGGTGATCTTGTAATGCCTTCCCGGACTCATTGGAAATTTGAGGCGGATCAAGAAGTGCTCAGAATTGGCTGTTCATGATAAGTCGCTTATTTTACAATGAGGTTGGCTTAACCCCTCGCTTTCTCTAGGAGATGGTACAGCATTTCAACGCGGGGAAATTCGAAAATCGCTTATGTAGATGGCCGTAAGCAAGTCACGGAACGTGGGACATTTTAGGTAATCTCCAGTAAAGACTTCTGTGTCAATGGGTAGCAGTCGACAGCCTCGTTCTGCTGGTACAGAGGTAGACCCATGACGGTTCGGAGGAGTAGGAGCAGGCGCTTCATGGAGAAATTCGCTTAATCGAGCCATGCATCGCTCGTAAACTTGATAGCACTTGTCATATTTAGCTTCGATGGCTAAATTCCTGCTCGACCCTCTCCCAAAACGCTCGAACGCGATCACGACGTACTTGGAGCGTAAATACGCTGACCTCGGACAATGAAGTGACTTGGGTGTCGAATTCAAACTGAATTAGTTTATCGCCGACCGAGATAAACTTCTGCAACGCCATGGTGGAAGCAACTAAAATGCTTTCGGATTCGGACCGAGTGACTCTTAGAGCGGTTACCAATATCTGTGGAGGTGGTACCAGTGCACAGTGGCCCAACTGAGCGGTCTAGCGGGACATAAGTCAAAATTAACTTTTTAAAAATTCGTTTGTTTTGTTATTTATCCTAATTGGCAACACTTGTAAACGCTTAAAAACGCTTTCATGCGATTTTTTCAATGCACCCTTGATCAGCTGCGGGCTTTCAAAGTGAACAGATGTTCAGCACGTGGCATGCAAATATTTGGTTGCACTTTTTGATCTTTCTTGGTTGATCTTCAACTTAAACAAATTAAAACAAATTGGCCCAATTACTTTTGTTTTCGTCTAGAAAAGGTATGTATTCAATAAGAAAAATTATTTTGTGACCTGTCTATTCATGTGTAGCAAAATAAATGTGTTTGAAGTATGTTGTTTTAACAAGTAAGGTTTTGGGCCTTATACTAACTTCTCTGAACTATAACTTACTTTATTCAATCTTATTCAAGCTAGTATTAGCATTTATGTATCGTGTGAGTCTTTGTGATTTTAACGTGTTCAAAATGGTAGCCATCTACGACCATCTGCTAAGTTTATTACACTTTTTAGGTTCTATGTCGGTCCCAAAGCGCATGCTGTATAGCACTTGGCTTGGCGAAAATATCGCCACAAAAAAGTTATTGCCTTAAAAGAACTTATATTTGGTACAATTTTAAAAAACAGAAACCTTTCAAAAAAGGAAATCGAGGAAATCACCAAAAAAATAACAAACTTTGTAAGCAGGCTGTGAGGAACATTATAATTAACTATAATATCCCACACAACGAGCCAGCAACAACACAATCAAGCGGTGCAAAGGATGCACCAGATACAAGATATAGCCGAGACACAAACCAAACGTACGATATACGACCGAATCCGCTGCTGATGGATCGAACCGATTCGATATAAGTGGGGAAGATGCGTGGGAAGCATAATGCAAGAAACCGATTTGCACACACATGCGATGGGCAACCAAGTCCAATATGGCTCGATCCCATGATTTACGATCAAACATGACCGATCGAACCACATGCGACCGCTGGCGATTTCGTACAAGCGGGAAGATGCGTGGGGGGGGCATGCATGCATTATATGAAACGATAATGGTTTGTGCATTGCATAGGGGAATATGCGAACCGAAGGGGGAGGGATGAACGATGGGGAAGCCCTCTATCTGATAGATACGATATACGTATGAAAGTGCATTGCAGGGGGAAATTAAACGAGTGCACACAGCACGCGTGCATCGCGACCCATATCACTGTTAGTCAACTAAGCTACATACGTCTTTTATTTCCTGTAAACACACTTAGCCATGTAAGCAACTTATGTTTATGCGACCCTAGCAAAATAGGTGACCCAAGACACACTAGGTACTTCACTTCCCTTTTCTAGCATAAGCACTTTTTAGCCTAGCCATTCTTTGAATATTGCCGGTAAGGAGAATTCACCGGAAGAGGCGACCCACTTCTGACACGATCCCAACGCCGCTGCCAACAGCTCGACGCCGCAGCCAGCGCCCTATGGGCATCTCGGGATATATTTAAGGGACCACGCTCGACAGAGTCGGCAGTCTTAGTTTAGACGTGGAACTAATTGACTCAAGTATACAAGTCATGATCAACCAAGGGAGTTTTTAAGGCCTTACGAGTAACCTTAAAGGCTCAGACTAGTGAAACAAAACAAGTGAAAGGATCAAGAAAAGTCAGAATAATTCGAGATGGCCTTACAAGTAACCTCTCAAATTATCCTATAACCAGCAAGTCCTTGGAATAGGACTAAAACACCGTGTTTAGGCAAGAATCGAGTAAGGTCAAACTGCTCCAGGACGATCCCCAGCATATTGGAAGGTACAAGGATATATCCTGTTATCGAAATTCCAGGAAAGAGCTCGGGACTCCTCTAAAAGAAACTTGTCATATCCAACCAAGCCCATAAACAATCGTAAATAAACATACCACCAAAACAAATCATTAAACAAACCTGTTCTAATTTCACCGGGGCACAAAATAAATTTTGTTGTGCCGAACCTAGCCCAAGAGATAATTGTAAATATCCCGAAGGACGAAAAAGGATCGTTACAACTGGCGCCCAACGTGCTATACTGGTGAAATTTTAAACAAGACAAAAGTTTGAAAATTGAAAAGAAAACATCGAAATGGGGAAAGGATGGATGTACCACATGAAGAAGGAGGATCTGCTACAAACAGGCCAAAGGATCGGAGTCAACATGAACGGCACGGTAGAGGAGATGAGAAAACAACTCGGCGAATGGATAGGCAACCACGAGTCTGATCCAGAGTGGGGAGAGGAGATAAGAAGATTAGAACTCAAGTTCACAAAAATGTCCAAGCAAAAACCAGAAACAAGCGCAGCACAGTCAGGCGAGAATGGTGAGAACAAGGAGGCCGAGGAGTTCAAAAAAATAAATATCGCTACGCTAGCGATTCCTCCATTTGCACCACCAAGATGGGGAAGCGAAGGAGCATTAGACGGCACCGACACAAAGAGGGACTTAAGGAGACAAACGATAGACCCCAAGAACGCGGCACCACACACAACAAACAGGACCACCGAATACGCCAAGGTGGCAAAACAAGTGAGGGAGTGGACTTTCAGATTCGATGGCAATTCCAGACCGCTAGAATTTATAGAACAAATCGAGTGGTCAGCAGACATGTATGGCATCGAGCTGGACGTGATCCCAAGAGCAATGCCAGAACTACTGAAAGACAAAGCACTCAAATGGTACCTCGTAAACAGTAAGCAGTGGCGATCGTGGAAGGAATTCGTTGAGGGCTTCAAGAAATACTTCCTGCCAAGAGGATTCTTCAACAAATTGGCTGATCAAGTAAAAAATCGCAAACAAAACAGAAACGAGTATTTCAAGGACTATATGGTCGACATGCAAACAATGATGAGACCCCTTAAAATACCAGAGTACGAGCAATTGGAGGTTATATTAGAAAATTGCACTCCAGATTTGAGGATATTCGTTCGGCCGCACAGAGTCAGAAACCTAGATGAGCTGATGCAGTTGGCGGAAGAACATGAGATGCTTGAACAAGAACGATCAGATTTCCATCGCCCAAACAATGCTCAAAGAACACACAACAACCAATCAAGCCATAGAGGAGGAAATAATTACGGGCCACCAGTCACACAGTGCCGAAGATGCCAAAACAACAGCATGGAGAACAATTCAAGACCAACCCAAGAGAATAAAAACATCCAAGAGGGAAGAGTCTTGAACCCAAACCAGGCATGCCGCAGATGCGGGGGAGCCGGACACTGGGCAAGGGAGTGCAACAATCAGAGACTCAATTTCTGTTGGCAGTGTGGAAGGATTGGGAAAAGAACAAAAGAGTGTTGTTGGAGTTCGGGAAACGAAAGGCGGTTCCAGCCTATCAGGGGCGAGCAGGGACCCAGTCAACAAGCTCCTCACCACTGATAGGCCAACTAATAGAGGAAGAGGATCAATTGTCAGCAATTATCGAAGTAGCAGGAGTCCACATAAAAGCGACAATTGACGCCGGAGCAACTAGCAGTTTTATCAGCAAACAAATGTTGGAAACGGTGCAAAAGAAAGGAGACCGAGAGACCACGAACAAGCAAGTATACATGGCGGACGGGAAGGTGAGAGACATCAACGAGCAATGGACAGGATACGTTCGATTCGGAAACAAAGAAATGGACATAACATTTCTCATCATGCCAGACGGAATAGATGCTATAATCTTAGGATGGAATTTCCTAAGGCTGATGAATACCGAAATAGCATGCGGAGGCCACAGGATAAAAATTCCAACGGTGAAGAGGATGCAGGACTGGATAACCGAACGCATATCGATCGTGGTGACACAGAAGGAAGAGCAAACAGAAATACAAAGGTTTCTAGAACACGAACTGATGGAATTGGGGAAAATCAAGGGATCATCAAAAGTAGGGATACACAGGATCACAATGAAGGATGATATACCAATAAAACAAAGGTATTACCCAAAAAATCCAAAAATACAGGGAGAAATCAACACAAAGGTCGATGAACTGTTGACAAAGGGATGCATTGAACCATCACAGAGCCCATATAGCTCACCCATAGTGATGGTGAGAAAGAAGCAGACGGGCAAATGGAGATTATGCGTAGATTTTAGACAGATTAACGCAAAATCTATAAAAGATGCATACCCAATGCCCCGCATTGATTACATCTTAAACCAACTACGTGAAGCGAAATTTATAAGCAGCCTAGACCTGAAGGACGGCTATTGGCAAATTCCGTTGGAAGAAAACAGCAGACCAATGACAGCATTCACAGTCCCAGGGAAAGGTTTATTCCAATGGAAAGTGATGCCATTCGGGTTACACTCCGCATCAGCAACGTTCCAACGGGCACTGAACCAAGTCATTGGCCCAGAAATGATACCAAACGCGTTCGCCTACCAAGATGACATAGTGGTAATAAGCAAAACAATCAAAGAACACATGGACCACCTGCAAGAAGTGTTCAGGAGATTGAAAGAAGCAAACTTAAGAAAAATCTGAAAAGTGCCAATTCTTTAGAAAAGAGCTAAAGTTTCTAGGCCACTTGGTAACAGAAAACGGTATTGCAACGGACCCAGACAAGGTGGCAGCAATAGCTCAATTGAAGCCGCCCACGTGCACAAAAGAATTACGGCAATATCTAGGAGTGGCTTCGTGGTACAGACGATTCGTACCAAATTTTGCTACGATAACACACCCGTTAAACGCACTGCTCAAGAAAAAAACCAAATGGCATTGGAGCGAAGAGCATCAGGCAGCATTCGAATCGGTAAAAGAAAAACTCACGAGTAACTCAGTATTGGCATGCCCAGACTTCACAAAAATGTTCGTACTCCAGACAGATGCAAGCAACATAGGATTAGGGGCCATACTAGTACAAAACACCGAGGAGGGGGAAAGAGTGATTTCATATCTTTCGAGAGAGTTGAATCAAGCGGAGAAGAACTATTCGGCAACAGAAAAGGAATGCCTAGCAATAGTGTGGGCAGTACGCAAGCTGAGACCATATCTCGAGGGATACCGATTTAAGGTGGTGACAGACCACATGGCGTTGAAGTGGTTGAATAGTATAGAGAGCCCCACGGGCCGCATAGCTCGATGGGCACTGGAATTACAACAATACGATTTCGAAATAGCATATCGAAAGGGCAAATTAAACATTGTCGCCGATGCACTATCAAGACAACCGATGGAAGGGTGCAAAAGAATAGTAGACAATGGCGCCCGATTACGACAAGCAAACAAAGAATGTGAGTGGATTCAAGATATAATACAGAAAATACAACAACAACCACAGAAATATCCAGATTACATAGTAGAAAACAGCATGGTGTACAGGAATATTCCGCATAGAGCAGGCCAAGAAGAAGTAATATCATGGAAATTGTGTGTGCCCAAGACGCTACGGAACCAAGTGATGGAAGAAAACCACACTTCCATAACGGCAGGGCATACAGGAAACAGGCGAACGATTGCTAGAACTGCGTCAAGATATTATTGGCCAGGAATGCAACGAGATATCAAGAAATTCGTGGGAAAGTGTACAACGTGTCAACAATACAAACCCAACCAACAGCAGAGCAGCAGACGCAAATACCGGATGAACCAGGGGCCACCCTCTGCGCTGATTTCCCCCCTTACCACGGTCGAAACATGGAAACTCAATGTTACTAGTAATCATTGACCGATTTTCAAAATGGACAGAAGTGATACCCATGCGAAAGGCAACTGCGGAGAATCTAATTAAGGCCTTTAGGGAAAGGATTCTGTCGAGTTTTGGAGTTCCTAAAGTGGTAATAACGGACAATGGGGTCCAATTTACTAGCAGAACATTTAAGAAAATGCTAGAGGAATGGGGATGCCACCACCAATTAACAGCACCATACACACCACAAGAAAACCCAACCGAAAGGGCAAACAGAACAGTGAAAACAATGATTGCTCAGTTTACCGGTGAAAATCAACGGAATTGGGATGAGAGCTGGCCGGAAATAACACTGGCTGTAAATACTAGTCAATCAGAGTCAACTGGATTTACGCCAGCATATGTGATACAAGGACGTGAACCTAGAATGCCAGGCGCGATATACGATAGTGTCACGACAGGCACAGGAAAGCAAAGCGTACCACCAGAGGCGAAGGCAAAACAAGTACAAGAGCTGTTCGAGCTAATAAGACGTAATCTGGAGACGGCGGCACAAGATCAGGCACGTCACTATAACCTAAGGAGGAGAGAGTGGAGACCAACAATTGGAACCACAGTATGGGCAAAAGAACACCATCTCTCGAATGCGGCCGAAGGATTTGCAGCAAAGTTGGCACCAAGATTTGGAGGCCCCTATAAAGTGACAGGGTTTTTGTCTCCAGTTATATGTAAATTACGGCACAAAGAAACAGGAAAAACCAGGCAAGCACATATCAGCCAGATGAAACAACAAATATATGAACAAACAGATGGCAAGAAACTAGATGAACAATGAGAAGGACGACTCTGATGACATGGCAGCGAGAAAGAAATACACATACAGAAAACAAACACAAGGTACAAGGGACAGGGGAGGGCAAATCACTCCCGAAGAAGGGGGGAGTGTGAGGAACATTATAATTAACTATAATATCCCACACAACGAGCCAGCAACAACACAATCAAGCGGTGCAAAGGATGCACCAGATACAAGATATAGCCGAGACACAAACCAAACGTACGATATACGACCGAATCCGCTGCTGATGGATCGAACCGATTCGATATAAGTGGCATACGATCAAACGTGGCCAGTCGAACCACACGCAACCGTCGGCGATTTCGTACAAGCGGGAAGATGCGTGGGAAGCATAATGCAAGAAACCGATATGCACACACATGCGATGGGCAACCAAGTCCAATATGGCTCGATCCCATGATTTACAATCAAACATGACCGATCGAACCACATGCGACCGCTGGCGATTTCGTACAAGCGGGAAGATGCGTGGGGGGGGCATGCATGCATTATATGAAACGATAATGGTTTGTGCATTGCATAGGGGAATATGCGAACCGAAGGGGGAGGGATGAACGATGGGGAAGCCCTCTATCTGATAGATACGATATACGTATGAAAGTGCATTGCAGGGGAAATTAAACGAGTGCACACAGCACGCGTGCATCGCGACCCATATCACTGTTAGTCAACTAAGCTACATACGTCTTTTATTTCCTGTAAACACATTTAGCCATGTAAGCAACTTATGTTTATGCGACCCTAGCAAAATATGTGACCCAAGACACACTAGGTACTTCACTTCCCTTTTCTAGCATAAGCACTTTTTAGCCTAGCCATTCTTTGAATATTGCCGGTAAGCAGAATTCACCGGAAGAGGCGACCCACTTCTGACACGATCCCAACGCCGCTGCCAACAGCTCGACGCCGCAGCCAGCGCCCTATGGGCATCTCGGGATATATCTAAGGGACCACGCTCGACAGAGCCGGCAGTCTTAGTTTAGACGTGGAACTAATTGACTCAAGTATACAAGTCATGATCAACCAAGGGAGTTTTTAAGGCCTTACGAGTAACCTTAAAGGCTCAGACTAGTGAAACAAAACAAGTGAAAGGATCAAGAAAAGTCAGAATAATTCGAGATGGCCTTACAAGTAACCTCTCAAATTATCCTATAACCAGCAAGTCCTTGGAATAGGACTAAAACACCGTGTTTAGGCAAGAATCGAGTAAGGTCAAACTGCCCCAGGACGATCCCCAGGATATTGGAAGGTACAAGGATATATCCTGTTACCGAAATTCCAGGAAAGATCTCGGGACTCCTCTAAAAGAAACTTGTCATATCCAACCAAGCCCATAAACAATCGTAAATAAACATACCACCAAAACAAATCATTAAACAAACCTGTTCTAATTTCACCGGGGCACAAAATAAATTTTGTTGTGCCGAACCTAGCCCAAGAGATAATTGTAAATATCCCGAAGGACGAAAAAGGATCGTTACAACTGGCGCCCAACGTGCTATACTGGTGAAATTTTAAACAAGACAAAAGTTTGAAAATTGAAAAGAAAACATCGAAATGGGGAAAGGATGGATGTACCACATGAAGAAGGAGGATCTGCTACAAACAGGCCAAAGGATCGGAGTCAACATGAACGGCACGGTAGAGGAGATGAGAAAACAACTCGGCGAATGGATAGGACAACCACGAGTCTGATCCAGAGTGGGGAGAGGAGATAAGAAGATTAGAACTCAAGTTCACAAAAATGTTCAAGCAAAAACCAGAAACAAGCGCAGCACAGTCTGGCGAGAATGGTGAGAACAAGGAGGCCGAGGAGTTCAAAAAAATAAATATCGCTACGCTAGCGATTCCTCCATTTGCACCACCAAGATGGGGAAGCGAAGGAGCATTAGACGGCACCGACACAAAGAGGGACTTAAGGAGACAAACGATAGACCCCAAGAACGCGGCACCACACACAACAAACAGGACCACCGAATACGCCAAGGTGGCAAAACAAGTGAGGGAGTGGACTTTCAGATTCGATGGCAATTCCAGACCGCTAGAATTTATAGAACAAATCGAGTGGTCAGCAGACATGTATGGCATCGAGCTGGACATGATCCCAAGAGCAATGCCAGAACTACTGAAAGACAAAGCACTCAAATGGTACCTCGTAAACAGTAAGCAGTGGCGATCGTGGAAGGAATTCGTTGAGGGCTTCAAGAAATACTTCCTGCCAAGAGGATTCTTCAACAAATTGGCTGATCAAGTAAAAAATCGCAAACAAAACAGAAACGAGTATTTCAAGGACTATATGGTCGACATGCAAACAATGATGAGACCCCTTAAAATACCAGAGTACGAGCAATTGGAGGTTATATTAGAAAATTGCACTCCAGATTTGAGGATATTCGTTCGGCCCCACAGAGTCAGAAACCTAGATGAGCTGATGCAGTTGGCGGAAGAACATGAGATGCTTGAACAAGAACGATCAGATTTCCATCGCCCAAACAATGCTCAAAGAACACACAACAACCAATCAAGCCATAGAGGAGGAAATAATTACGGGCCACCAGTCACACAGTGCCGAAGATGCCAAAACAACAGCATGGAGAACAATTCAAGACCAACCCAAGAGAATAAAAACATCCAAGAGGGAAGAGTCTTGAACCCAAACCAGGCATGCCGCAGATGCGGGGGAGCCGGACACTGGGCAAGGGAGTGCAACAATCAGAGACTCAATTTCTGTTGGCAGTGTGGAAGGATTGGGAAAAGAACAAAAGAGTGTTGTTGGAGTTCGGGAAACGAAAGGCGGTTCCAGCCTATCAGGGGCGAGCAGGGACCCAGTCAACAAGCTCCTCACCACTGATAGGCCAACTAATAGAGGAAGAGGATCAATTGTCAGCAATTATCGAAGTAGCAGGAGTCCACATAAAAGCGACAATTGACTCCGGAGCCACTAGCAGTTTTATCAGCAAACAAATGTTGGAAACGGTGCAAAAGAAAGGAGACCGAGAGACCACGAACAAGCAAGTATACATGGCGGACGGGAAGGTGAGAGACATCAACGAGCAATGGACAGGATACGTTCGATTCGGAAACAAAGAAATGAACATAACATTTCTCATCATGCCAGACGGAATAGATGCTATAATCTTAGGATGGAATTTCCTAAGGCTGATGAATACCGAAATAGCATGCGGAGGCCACAGGATAAAAATTCCAACGGTGAAGAGGATGCAGGACAGGATAACCGAACGCATATCGATCGTGGTGACACAGAAGGAAGAGCAAACAGAAATACAAAGGTTTCTAGAACACGAACTGATGGAATTGGGGAAAATCAAGGGATCATCAAAAGTAGGGATACACAGGATCACAATGAAGGATGATATACCAATAAAACAAAGGTATTACCCAAAAAATCCAAAAATACAGGGAGAAATCAACACAAAGGTCGATGAACTGTTGACAAAGGGATGCATCGAACCATCACAGAGCCCATATAGCTCACCCATAGTGATGGTGAGAAAGAAGCAGACGGGCAAATGGAGATTATGCGTAGATTTTAGACAGATTAACGCAAAATCTATAAAAGATGCATACCCAATGCCCCGCATTGATTACATCTTAAACCAACTACGTGAAGCGAAATTTATAAGCAGCCTAGACCTGAAGGACGGCTATTGGCAAATTCCGTTGGAAGAAAACAGCAGACCAATGACAGCATTCACAGTCCCAGGGAAAGGTTTATTCCAATGGAAAGTGATGCCATTCGGGTTACACTCCGCATCAGCAACGTTCCAACGGGCACTGGACCAAGTCATTGGCCCAGAAATGATACCAAACGCGTTCGCCTACCAAGATGACATAGTGGTAGTAAGCAAAACAATCAAAGAACACATGGACCACCTGCAAGAAGTGTTCAGGAGATTGAAAGAAGCAAACTTAAGAATAAATGCTGAAAAGTGCCAATTCTTTAGAAAAGAGCTAAAGTTTCTAGGCCACTTGGTAACAGAAAACGGTATTGCAACGGACCCAGACAAGGTGGCAGCAATAGCTCAATTGAAGCCGCCCACGTGCACAAAAGAATTACGGCAATATCTAGGAGTGGCTTCGTGGTACAGACGATTCGTACCAAATTTTGCTATGATAACACACCCGTTAAACGCACTGCTCAAGAAAAAAACCAAATGGCATTGGAGCGAAGAGCATCAGGCAGCATTCGAATCGGTAAAAGAAAAACTCACGAGTAACTCAGTATTGGCATGCCCAGACTTCACAAAAATGTTCGTACTCCAGACAGATGCAAGCAACATAGGATTAGGGGCCATACTAGTACAAAACACCGAGGAGGGGGAAAGAGTGATTTCATATCTTTCGAGAGAGTTGAATCAAGCGGAGAAGAACTATTCGGCAACAGAAAAGGAATGCCTAGCAATAGTGTGGGCAGTACGCAAGCTGAGACCATATCTCGAGGGATACCGATTTAAGGTGGTGACAGACCACATGGCGTTGAAGTGGTTGAATAGTATAGAGAGCCCCACGGGCCGCATAGCTCGATGGGCACTGGAATTACAACAATACGATTTCGAAATAGCATATCGAAAGGGCAAATTAAACATTGTCGCCGATGCACTATCAAGACAACCGATGGAAGGGTGCAAAAGAATAGTAGACAATGGCGCCCGATTACGACAAGCAAACAAAGAATGTGAGTGGATTCAAGATATAATAAAGAAAATACAACAACAACCACAGAAATATCCAGATTACATAGTAGAAAACAGCCAGGTGTACAGGAATATTCCGCATAGAGCAGGCCAAGAAGAAGTAATATCATGGAAATTGTGTGTGCCCAAGACGCTACGGAACCAAGTGATGGAAGAAAACCACACTTCCATAACGGCAGGGCATACAGGAAACAGGCGAACGATTGCTAGAACTGCGTCAAGATATTATTGGCCAGGAATGCAACGAGATATCAAGAAATTCGTGGGAAAGTGTACAACGTGTCAACAATACAAACCCAACCAACAGCAAGCAGCAGGGAAAATGCTGACGCAAATACCGGATGAACCATGGGCCACCGTCTGGCTATTTCGTCGGACCCTTACCACGGTCGAAACATGGAAACTCAATGTTACTAGTAATCATTGACCGATTTTCAAAATGGACAGAACTGATACCCATGCGAAAGGCAACTGCGGAGAATCTAATCAAGGCCTTTAGGGAAAGGATTCTGTCGAGATTTGGAGTTCCTAAAGTGGTAATAACGGACAATGGGGTCCAATTCACTAGCAGAACATTTAAGAAAATGCTAGAGGAATGGGGATGCCACCACCAATTAACAGCACCATACACACCACAAGAAAACCCAACCGAAAGGGCAAACAGAACAGTGAAAACAATGATTGCTCAGTTTACCGGTGAAAATCAACGGAATTGGGATGAGAGCTGGCCGGAAATAACACTGGCTGTAAATACTAGTCAATCAGAGTCAACTGGATTTACGCCAGCATATGTGATACAAGGACGTGAACCTAGAATGCCAGGCGCGATATACGATAGTGTCACGACAGGCACAGGAAAGCAAAGCGTACCACCAGAGGCGAAGGCAAAACAAGTACAAGAGCTGTTCGAGCTAATAAGACGTAATCTGGAGACGGCGGCACAAAATCAGGCACGTCACTATAACCTAAGGAGGAGAGAGTGGAGACCAACAATTGGAACCACAGTATGGGCAAAAGAACACCATCTCTCGAATGCGGCCGAAGGATTTGCAGCAAAGTTGGCACCAAGATTTGGAGGCCCCTATAAAGTGACAGGGTTTTTGTCTCCAGTTATATGTAAATTACGGCACAAAGAAACAGGAAAAACCAGGCAAGCACATATCAGCCAGATAAAACAACAAATTTATGAACAAACAGATGGCAAGAAACTAGATGAACAATGAGAAGGACGACTCTGATGACATGGCAGCGAGAAAGAAATACACATACAGAAAACAAACACAAGGTACAAGGGACAGGGGAGGGCAAATCACTCCCGAAGAAGGGGGGAGTGTGAGGAACATTATAATTAACTATAATATCCCACACAACAAGCCAGCAACAACACAATCAAGCGGTGCAAAGGATGCACCAGATACAAGATATAGCCGAGACACAAACCAAACGTACGATATACGACCGAATCCGCTGCTGATGGATCGACGATTCGATATAAGTGGCATACGATCAAACGTGGCCAGTCGAACCACACACAACCGTCGGCGATTTCGTACAAGCGGGAAGATGCGTGGGAAGCATAATGCAAGAAACCGATATGCACACACATGCGATGGGCAACCAAGTCCAATATGGCTCGATCCCATGATTTACGATCAAACATGACCGATCGAACCACATGCGACCGCTGGCGATTTCGTACAAGCGGGAAGATGCGTGGGGGGGCATGCATGCATTATATGAAACGATAATGGTTTGTGCATTGCATAGGGGAATATGCGAACCGAAGGGGGAGGGATGAACGATGGGGAAGCCCTCTATCTGATAGATACGATATACGTATGAAAGTGCATTGCAGGGGAAATTAAACGAGTGCACACAGCACGCGTGCATCGCGACCCATATCACTGTTAGTCAACTAAGCTACATACGTCTTTTATTTCCTGTAAACACATTTAGCCATGTAAGCAACTTATGTTTATGCGACCCTAGCAAAATATGTGACCCAAGACACACTAGGTACTTCACTTCCCTTTTCTAGCATAAGCACTTTTTAGCCTAGCCATTCTTTGAATATTGCCGGTAAGCAGAATTCACCGGAAGAGGCGACCCACTTCTGACACGATCCCAACGCCGCTGCCAACAGCTCGACGCCGCAGCCAGCGCCCTATGGGCATCTCGGGATATATCTAAGGGACCACGCTCGACAGAGCCGGCAGTCTTAGTTTAGACGTGGAACTAATTGACTCAAGTATACAAGTCATGATCAACCAAGGGAGTTTTTAAGGCCTTACGAGTAACCTTAAAGGCTCAGACTAGTGAAACAAAACAAGTGAAAGGATCAAGAAAAGTCAGAATAATTCGAGATGGCCTTACAAGTAACCTCTCAAATTATCCTATAACCAGCAAGTCCTTGGAATAGGACTAAAACACCGTGTTTAGGCAAGAATCGAGTAAGGTCAAACTGCTCCAGGACGATCCCCAGGATATTGGAAGGTACAAGGATATATCCTGTTACCGAAATTCCAGGAAAGATCTCGGGACTCCTCTAAAAGAAACTTGTCATATCCAACCAAGCCCATAAACAATCGTAAATAAACATACCACCAAAACAAATCATTAAACAAACCTGTTCTAATTTCACCGGGGCACAAAATAAATTTTGTTGTGCCGAACCTAGCCCAAGAGATAATTGTAAATATCCCGAAGGACGAAAAAGGATCGTTACAAGGCTTACAGAAAAATGGAAGGCATGCCATTACAAAAAATCAGTCTTCGAAAAAAAAAATCAGAAATGGCTTGATGATTCGCTTTTTTTGTATAATATGACGTCTAGTTCACACTTGGGTCGACCCAAGAAGGATTTCGGTGATCTCTGCCCTAAAGTGCAGACCAGAAAAGTGTCAAGCCTTGTAAAGGAAACCACGTGCGATGAGTTAATGGTGGCAACAAGCACTAGTCTGTATAAATCCGGAATGCGCATCAAAAATCGTTACAGAGCTTAATGGAAATTAGACGGCAGGACAAAAAATTAAAAAGTCATTGGACGCACAAGCACAATTTTCAAATCCGTACTCACCTGAAGAAGCCCTGGCTCTACACATGGATGTAGGCTACACGAAGCATACGTACAAGCTAATGCGATGTACTGCTAAGGAGAGGAATGCTGATATATATCCGAGTTACCAAAGGTTGCACTCAGCTAAGGTTATGTGCTATCCAACCAACTTGAAATATTCAGACTATTCAGCTGAGACAACTTTGCAAAGTTTAGTCGACCATACCGTTAGTCGAATTATACAGTCGAACTCCCCAGTTTTTGATAATCAATTATTAGAAAATAATAATAAAATAAAATTAACTGCAGTACATAAATGGGGCTGTGATGGAAGCAGTGGACACGCAACATACCGGCAAAAGTTTGAAAATGGTGAAACCAATATGCTCGATCAGCACCTTTTTGCAGTTTGCCTTGTTCCATTACAAATTCAGCTTGGATCAAATGTTTTATGGAAAAACCCACCGCCTTCCTCAACTCGCTATTGTAGGCCTTTAAAACTAATTTGCCAAAAGGAAACAAGCGAATTGATTAGATCAGAGAGCGACCATGTAAAAAACCAAGTAGAAAATATTCAACCAACGACTACCAATTTATATACAATTATGCACGAATTTCACATGACCATGTTGGATGGCAAAACATTTAGCGTCCTTGCAGAACCACCTACCATGATATGTGGAATTTGTAGAGCCGCGCCAAAGAATATGAATAATATTAGTTTGGTAAAAAATTATAGAATTGATGCAGATCTCTTTAAATATGGTTTATCAACATTGCATGCGTGGATACGATTTTTTAAATGCGTTCTACATATTGCCTACAGACTCCCAATAAAAAAAATGGCAAGCTCGAGGTGAAGATAGGGCAAAGGTAGAAGCTAGAAAATCTGAAATCCAATTCCAGCTTAAAAAAGCAAATGGGCTTATTGGTGGATATTCCAGTGGGTAGTAGTGGCAATACGAACAATGGAACCGCCAGACGGTTTTTTAGCCAACCAAATTTAGGTGCCGGTATTACTGGAGTTAGCGAAGCTCTAATATATAAGTTTAGTGTCATACTAATATCCAATTGTTTTACATGCCGTCATCTGTACACAAAGTTTTAATATATAGAGCGGACATCATCAACAATGTGGGACTTCCTATTGGTAAGGATATAATAAGGATTTTAGGAATATACGATTAAAGCATTCCCGTAAGGACAAGAGGAGCAATACAATGGAAGATGTTATAAATGGACTACTTGTTTCATCGGATCCTCTTATAACGACTCTCTCCAAAACAACAAAAGCCACTTTCAAAAAAATTAATTTATACAAAACCGTTTTAGGATTGCTAAATAGCTGTAACGAATCTATTAGTGACTCGGATTCATCTGATTCCGTTTAATTTTTTTTTTTGAAATATATTATAAATATGTTAAATTAAAATTTTCAATGGAATATGTCTTCATTTGCGCTAGTTGCTACTAAAGTTCCGCTAGATGGGCAGCCTGGCCCACTGTGCAGTGGCTTGAACTTTTTTGTTGGTTTCGCGACGTGGCTCTGACGTGGCTTGCTGAGAAGTCGGGGATAATGGTGCGGAAGTGACAGCTAACGGACGAGGAAGGGTCTGAAGCGCTCTGGAAGGAGGAGTAGTAGGGCTGGTACTCCTCTGACGCGGAGCAACAATTGAAGATTTGCGCGTGGCACCAGTGGTCTTAGCCTCTTTATCGTCTTTTGGCGGGCTCGTGCTCATAACCTCACAGAATGACCGTTACAATAGTAGTGAGCTGGTTTGTCACGGATTGAAAATGAGTAAAAAACACAAACTGGAACGTTTGGGAAAATCTGGAACGCTACCAAACCACTCAAGGAACGGCTTGGAAACGTCTTGAAATTGATTAATATCCCCAAACAAGAGTTGAAATGATTGGAATAACTTGGTGGCCTCCAAAAAAAACCATACGAACAGTTTAGAACGCCTTGAAATTGAAATATAAAACACAAGGATATGACTTGGGACGCTTGGAACACCTTGGAATTCAAATATAGATCCAAAGATACGACTTGGAACGCCTAGTGTTTTTGGAATTCAAATATAGAACCAACGATACGACTTGGAACGCTTTGGAATCGGAATAAAATTCAAGGTCACGACTTGGAACGATTGAAAAATTTGGATAGATTGGGACGGACTAATTAATGATCGGATATGGAATAAAAAGACACGGAACACAAATTTTTAAAATTTTGATATTTTTCGACTCAACGTGATAATATACACCACAAAGTGCCTGCCAACCTAGAGAATACAGCACAGCTACTTTTGACCCTTTGCTTTGTGCCGGTATTTTGGCACATGAGCTTGCATCTGTGCCTGTATACAACAGTATATGTATATGGATAGGTTAAATGTTATATGGAATATATATGTATGTATATGGGCATACTGATATTTTTTTTTTTTTTATTTGAGCACTTTTAATAACTTTCTTTCTTTATTATCTATCTTTTGTAGGTAAGATTTTACAGGTAAAATATTTAATAAAATATCAAAGAAGCTAACATCGGTTTTTCCGAAGTTTATATACCCTTGCAGTCCTTGGCAATAATAATTTTACATGTTCAAAATTTATTTTCTGCAACCCTATAAAGTATATTCTTGATCAGGATCAACAGCCGAGTCGGTCTAGCCATGGTCGTCTGTCTGTCCGTCCGTCTGTATGAACACGCAGATCTCGGAGGCTATAAGAGCTAGAGTCACCAATTTTGCTATGTATACTCGTGTAGTATGTAAGTGTATGGAGTTAATTACGCCCTTAGGAATCACATAAAACTATTTTTCTTAAAAAGTATAACAGCTAGAGACATCGAATTTGGTTTATATACTCGTTTAGTTGGCGCGCAGAAACAAATTTTTCAAACTTTTTGCCACACCCCCTTACGCCCCCAGGAATCACATAAAACTGATTTCCTTAAAAACTATGATAGCTACCGACATTAAATTTGTTACGTAGACTAGCTTAATAGACGCGCAGATATTTGTTATTTAAAAATTTTGACACGCCCACTTCCTCAACCGCAAATTAAAAAAAAATCGGATTTTACCAAAAACTAACAAAGCTAAAGTCACCAAATTTAGTATGTACACTGGCTTAGTATGCGCGCAAAGTATGTATAATATAGAAAAATCCGATTTCCTCCTGTAGTATCTATTTCCAATAACATACAAAATTTTATTGAAATCGGACTAGAAACATGCAAAATATGCGTATGAACGTATTTTACTACGCGGTCCAGAGTGCTCGTGTGTTTGTAGAGTAAGCGAGATAGCACATAGTAGAGCTGGGAAACTATCGATGGTACTATCGAGGTATCGAATTTTTGCTCTCAAAACATCGAAAATATCGAATTGGACCACTATCGATAGTTTCCCAGCTCTAGCACATAGTATAAAGCATGTAAAAATTATTTTTGCGGGACAAAAGATATGTCTAAGTGTGGCCTTTATATGTGAAAGGGTGGTGCAGAATTTTTTTTTTTTTTTTCCAATCTTCATTAACGTATATTGTAAACTTTTCTCGTTGTTGGATTAGAGACACGATATCGAATGTAAAGTACTGATAACGTACTCAGTAGTAGTATCAAAAGAAAAGCATCGTACTCATAAAAATATCGGAACTTAAGTATCGATATTGCAAGGTATCGGATATTTATTTATTAGCCACTTATTAAAAAATAAACATCGTGTTCATCTGAAATGGCTTTACCAAATCAGATGCACCAAGGAAATTTGTTTAAGCATTTCTTTTTTTTACCACATGTAGTACTGTCGTAATTTTTTTTACTCGATACCGCTCCAGGGATACTTGCTAAGTACAAATATCGAAACAAAAGTATCAAGTATTAAATATCGGTATCAATAACGAATATCCACGATACTAATAAGTATCGATATTTTTTTCGTGTCCCTAGTTGGAACCACTTTTCACTTAGCGCACACACTTTTCCCAGGAGTGGACTGTATTTGCAAAAAAAAAAACTTTTTTCTTTGTATTAAGCACTGGATAAATTTTTGTAACTTATGTATATTATGTCACATTCACACACTATGCTTGCATATACATACGTAGAAGATCACTTTGAATTTTGTAGATTTAAATACATATGTATGTGTGTACATACATACATAGGTGTAAAATTTTGGAAATTCCGAGTAAAAATCTTGAAGTAGGCGAACAAATATGGCGCCTTATATACTGGACACATATATGTACATACATATATGAATAAAAAATTTGGGACCAAATTTTCTTTCTTTTGAAGAGAAAAACGAATTAAATTCAATTTAATATTTTCGATTACCAAAATCAAGGGAAGCAATTATATGTACATATGTGAGTATGGGCACGGATGCTGGAGGACTCATATACAATATAATTAAGAAAGAATTACTTAGCTTGAAATTTTGAAATTCCACCGATGCAAAGGTTCGAAAGGATCTTGGTATCCGGCTCAAAAGACCAAATGTTTGTAGGGGGGCAGAACTTGCTTCTAAATGGGGGCACCTAAATGAATTTTTTCTTCTAATCTTCCTTCAAAAAGATTTAGTAGATTAAACTGGCACCAGTATTGAAAGTTTTTAAGATCAGCTTTTAGCAGACTAAATGAATCTGTATCTTTATGAGTAAGACAAAGCTTGACATCGTCAGCATACATAAGCACACGCGAATGAACAATGACTGATGGAAGATCGTTAATGAATAGTGTGAAGAGCAGAGGGCCAAGATGACTACCTTGAGGTACACCAGAAGTCACAGGGATGGAAGCGGAAAAAGAAGACTTAAAAAGTACCTTCTGTTTTCTATTTGTTAAATATTCACGAACCCAAAAAAGGAAAAGGGGTGGAAACCCAATGTCGCTCAGCTTAACACTTTTCCATCACTCATTGTCAGGAAAAAATCAAACTTAACCGTAAATGTTTTTCCACTCTTGGTTTGGAAAACAGCAGGTTTCAGTTGGCTGATTTGATTTTTTATGTCGCCAACAGTTGATTTGATTAATTCCGAGGACTCCTTTGCATATTTGAATGACAAAGGCCGACTATTGTCGATGACGGTCGAAGATTTCTCAATGGAAGTGCTCGCTTTTTTATTTTGAAAAGACAAAAATGATGGGTGCACAGACGTTTCAAATTAACAAAATTATAAAATTGTTTAGGGTCAGAAGAAAACTGAAGCTTACACCTCTGAAGATAATTCTTATAGCATTGTGTATTAAGCATCATGAATTTTGAACGAGCGACTGTATACAGAGCATAATCTGATGAACGACGTGTTTTTTGAAACTTCTTATAATATCGTGTCTTCACATTTTTCAAATTGGATAACTCACGAGAGAACCAGGGAGGTTTGTTAAGCCGCTCCAGCCTACCAAGAGGCACACAAATATCAAAGAGTGAATTCAGAGTATCATAGAAAAAACGAACAGCTGAGTTCATATCTCTACAATTGTAGTAGCAATGTTTTCATTAAGGCTGGCAAAGTCAGTCTTACGAAAGCACCTAGTTAGAGGTAACTCATTTGAACCAAGTAATGGTGAAAGCAAGGGCAAATCAATTTTTAAATTTAATGTAGGATGAAATTTGTCTTCTGGAAGAACAAATGGTTCGATCCTAGAAACCTCACAATAAGAAGAATCCAATACAAAAATAAGATCTAACGATTTTCTATTAGAATTTAAGACGGAATTGACTTGGGATAAAGATAAGCCTAGAAGGCCATCAATAAAGTCATGTGACAAAGAGGGCAGCAACGTGGTAGATCCATCTGTTAGTGACCATGCTAAAGCGGGTAAATTAAAATCACCTACAACTATGAGCAAGTCTTGACTGGAAACTAAAGAGGAGACAAACTGAATTGCCTCTAAATGATTTAAATATACCACCATGTCTGACAAAAGATTTAAAATTTACTTTAACACCGACAAACTCAATCTCCTGGGTACTAGAAAATTGAATCATTTCAGATGATAAAGCAGCATCAACAGCTATCAGAACGCCACCACCTATACGAGAAATCCGGTCACGTCTGAATATAGAAAAGTTTGTGGAAAAAACCGATGCATCAGCAATATCAGACGTTAACTTTCTTCCGAATATAGGCTATTACATCATCAGATGTGACAACAGGGTCTAGCCTAGAAAAAAATATATGTTTCTTTGGTGGTATGCCAACGAGAGGCAGCGGTCCCGAAGCGTCAGCCGCAGCAGTAACGTTGGACAAGTCACCCACTGCAGCAGTCAACTTGTTTACGGGGCCCTCGATACTTTTAGAACTACCGGCAATTTCCATTGGAATGGGTAATTGCCCGGACACATCGGACACTACAATAGGCATCGTTTTTAAGAGATCATTCCCAGGTGATACCGGTAATTCCTTACTAATAGCATTCACAACCGGGCTCTTAAACGAAATCAATTGCTGTACATTAGGAGTGGACGGTGCATGAGACCGGTCGGGGACGATAAGAGACGCTGGCGGGTCTACAGATGCAGGAACACCCCAAGGACTGGTTCTTTTACGTTTCGGAGACTCATTCATAAGCGATAAACTTCTGAACTGAGTCTCCACCGCAGTAAACTCCGCTTGGAGTTTATTAAAACCTGCCCTTAAAGTGTCAAAACTATCTCTAGTCCGCCTCATGAAAGAGCGCATCTCATTCTCGACCTCTCGGCAAGCATCACATCCATATTTTAAGCCACCACCTTTAGCAATAGACTCCTTGATTCTGCCTGTGTAACCTGCACACTTAACGTGAACCGCATTGTCACACAACCAACACAGAATATAATCATGGGAGTCACCCGCATTAGTGGCAACTATGCAATTATTTTTTGAGCAGACAACCATTTTATCAAAAAGTTTAATTTAATTAAAAAAGGAAATACAAAAAATAAAAAATAAAAATTCTAGGCTTAAAATTCTGTGTATAAGAATATACTGACCAGTTCTGACACAAGGGTTAATGTGCAGAGTAAGCCTTCACAACTAGAGAAGAAAAAGAGATGAAAGCACAAAAACAAAAACACGTATCACAGAGTCGCAGGTAGGCAAAAGACGAGAGCGCAAATCAATCAAGAATAGGAAAGAGCGGGAGAGCGCGTCAAATTGAACACATGCAACAACAATTTGTACGCAAAAGCGCGAGAGTTAGTTAAAACGGTAAAGACACAAACGCAAAAGAGATAAGCAAAACAACAACACTGCTAATGCAAGTATTGTTGTAAGTTTTGATTTTATTTAAATTTAAACAAAAGCGACAGCAAGAATTCGCGAAATGAAAATAAAATTCAGATGTTGAAATTATTATTAATTAAACCGATAATGAATTTAAGAAATTTGTAAAAGTATTTAATCGCGAGAAAAAAAATAAAAATTGATAAGCGCAAAAAAAACACGTCCTTCCTCTGCAACGAGTGAAAGTTTTTTTTTTCATTATTTACTTCAAAAAATTTACCTGATCAGAAAATCGAAATTCTTTCCAATAACTTTATTTCTTATAGGCTTTCTAATAATTATTTAAGCTTGATCGCGTTGGTCGCCGTGGCGGTGGAGTAATCATTGCTGTCAATTGGAATCTGTGTTCAAATGTTGTGCCGACTGACTTGCCTTAGGTCCGTTTATTTGCGTCGAAGTTGGATTTTTCAACTTTAGCTTATATATTTCTTGTTCATTCATGTCCGCTATACCAGTTGAATTCTTTACTTAACTATTCTCAAAGAATCGTTGATCTTGTTTTTGTCTCGGATCCCACTGTTAGTGCTGTATCACAAACAAAGCCCCTAGTAAAGCCTGAAGTTCCTTATCACCCAACCATTGAAGTTATTATTTTTTACAATTCCGTTTCTAATTCAATTAATAATATCTCAAATTCTCGTCGTAGATGTTTTCGTAAAACAAATTTCAATCTTCTTAACAGCCTTATTTTCTCTTTTAATTGGTAATTTTTATTTTATGAATTTTATAAGGACCCTAAAAGATTTTACAACTTTGTTAATTCTAAGCGACGCTCTAACATAGTACGTTCCACCTTCTGTCTTAAAGATATTACAGATCTGTTCGCTAAATTCTTTCAGTTGACTTATTCTACTACTGCTTCACAACCCACATTATATCCCATCTCAATCCCACATTTAAATGTTTTTTCCTAGTATTACTAGGGGGGTTTATTATTATTTTGCTTTATAAAAAGGGCAATAAATAGGATATTTCTAACTACCGTGGCATTGAAAAATTTTCCGCAATACCTAAGCTGTTTGAAAAAAATTCGTCTTCCCTTCAACACCTATCCAGATCCACTATTTCTTCTTGGCGGCATGGCTTCATGAAAGGTCGTTCGTCGCTTACCAACGTTTTTTGAATTGACTTGTACACCACGGCGTCCGTAAAAAGTGTCAAACAGATGTTATTTATACCGACTTTAGTAAGGCTTTCGATACGGTTGATCATTCAATTGTCTTACGAAACTTAACATCATGGGTTTTTCCCCAAAACTATTGGCTTGGTTAAAGTCGTATCTTATTGGCAAAACCCAAAAGGTGTCTTTTCGTTCCTCGATATCTAAAACTGTTCGAGTTACGTCAGGTGTA
Source organism: Drosophila tropicalis (assembly GCF_018151085.1). Taxonomy (NCBI): domain Eukaryota; kingdom Metazoa; phylum Arthropoda; class Insecta; order Diptera; family Drosophilidae; genus Drosophila; species Drosophila tropicalis. The sequence continues at coordinate 1,553,074 of NW_027173322.1, forward strand.
CCCCAAGGCAGTCATCTGGGCCCACTGTTATTTACCCTGTTTATTAATGATTTGCCCTTGGTCTTGGATCATTCACGCGTGTTCATGTTTGCGGATGACGTCAAGATTTGTTATTCCTATAATGATTCTTCTTTCAAACAATACCTGCAATCAGATCTCGATGCGTTCTGTGATTGGTGCCACGTTAATAAATTACATCTTAATGCCTCAAAGTGTTCTTTTATGACATTCTATCGTTTGTCTCCTAGCACATTACTCTATCAAGTCTGTTCTGTTAGATTGTGTACCATCATTCAAAGATTTAGGAGTTATGTTTGACCCAAAACTTTCATTTAATTTTCACATTTCTTCAATTGTCAACAGAGCAAGCAGCCTTCTCGGCTTCATTAAACGTTGGGCCAAAGAATTTGATGATCCTATGTAACAAAGGTTTTATACACTTCATTAGTTCGCCCTACTCTAGAATATTGCTCGCCAGTGTGGAACCCGCAATATGATGTTCACCAGCGTAGTATTGAATCGGTACAGAAGCAATTCCTTAAGTTTGCGCTACGCGGTCTAAATTGGGACCTGGGTCTTCGCCTACCTTCTTATTCTGACAGACTTCTTCTTATTAATCTTCCTTCGCTCTATAACCGTAGGCTTGTTTTTGGCATTCTCTTTCTCCATAAACTAGTCAACGGCGAAGTCATTTCTACCAATTTACTAGATACGCTGTATTTTTGTGTTCCCTCACGTCGGACCAGAAACTTTTTTCCTATTCACCTTAGTAGATGTCTGACTAACTACTCTCTTCACGAACCTCTTCGTGTTCTTTGCCAATCTTTTAACAACCTTTCTCACCTTATCTCTCCTCATCTTTCTGTCACTTCTCTTCGCGCTATACTTTTTAATCATCTACAGCGAAACCAATGAAAATATTCTGGTCTTGGATTTGCTGCAACTCATCCCTGGCCACAGTGGCTGTGAATCGGGGCATAGCTGGCACCTTGTGCAAATAAAACACCTCCACCGGGTCGGGGATGTTTAGTTGTGTATAAAGCTAAGCTACCTTCTTCATTTAATTACTATCTGTCTTTAGCTTAAGCTTTTTCGTCGACTGCTGTGTTAGTTGACGTAAATAAAATAAATAAATAAATAAATAAATAAATTAACTTTTTAGGGTCCTCTGCTCTGATTACAACCTTCTATTCCATGTAATCGGCTCAGAGTCTTCTATTAATTTACTTTAAACATCTATCCTTTCCTATTTAGTTAATAGATGGCTATAGTATTACTCGTTTGTCTGTTTTTTCAATTGTGTATTTGTCCACGCGATTCGTGCCATGCGTTATACGGCTGCACTCCCCGGTCGGTCGGGTGGGAGGTGGGCAGTTATCTGCTTGGGCTCGCTCGTAACAGGCCTTGTTGCATTTAGAAACCTTCCTTAATTAACCATAGAATCATGCTTGGTGCTATTTTTATGCACAAGCTCCTAATTGGTGATATTGACTCTCCTGAGCTATTAGCTCAGGTAAATCTGTTGGTACCATGGAGACGGAGTATACATCCTATTCACTGTAGGATTTACGACTTCGAACTCGCCCTCGCCGATGTCGCCGAGAGCGAAAATTCGTCCGCATACTGGATAATGATGAGTTATATCCGACAAAAGATATTTGGTAAGGCCGCTATGGCAATATTCGAAGAAGAAAGAAGGGGACTCTGTTAAAACCACGCTCAGGAAACATATTTCTGACAAACAATCCGCAAAAGACATTTTGAGGGACCCCCTGAGTCTACAACAAGGGCGTGACACGGTAGATACCTACTATCAAAAATTCAGAAATCTACACAACAGGGTCTAGCCTAGAAAAAAATATATGTTTCTTTGGTGGTATGCCAACGAAAGGCAGCGGTCCCGAAGCGTCAGCCGCAGCAGTAACGTTGGACAAGTCACCCACTGCAGCAGTCAACTTGTTTACGGGGCCCTCGATACTTTTAGAACTACCGGCAATTTCCATTGGAATGGGTAATTGCCCGGACACATCGGACACTACAATAGGCATCGTTTTTAAGAGATCATTCCCAGGTGATACCGGTAATTCCTTACTAATAGCATTCACAACCGGGCTCTTAAACGAAATCAATTGCTGTACATTAGGAGTGGACGGTGCATGAGACCGGTCGGGGACGATAAGAGACGCTGGCGGGTCTACAGATGCAGGAACACCCCAAGGACTGGTCCTTTTACGTTTCGGAGACTCATTCATAAGCGATAAACTTCTGAACTGAGTCTCCACCGCAGTAAACTCCGCTTGGAGTTTATTAAAACCTGCCCTTAAAGTGTCAAAACTATCTCTAGTCCGCCTCATGAAAGAGCGCATCTCATTCTCGACCTCTCGGCAAGCATCACATCCATATTTTAAGCCACCACCTTTAGCAATAGACTCCTTGATTCTGCCTGTGTAACCTGCACACTTAACGTGAACCGCATTGTCACACAACCAACACAGAATATAATCATGGGAGTCACCCGCATTAGTGGCAACTATGCAATTATTTTTTGAGCAGACAACCATTTTATCAAAAAGTTTAATTTAATTAAAAAAGGAAATACAAAAAATAAAAAATAAAAATTCTAGGCTTAAAATTCTGTGTATAAGAATATACTGACCAGTTCTGACACAAGGGTTAATGTGCAGAGTAAGCCTTCACAACTAGAGAAGAAAAAGAGATGAAAGCACAAAAACAAAAACACGTATCACAGAGTCGCAGGTAGGCAAAAGACGAGAGCGCAAATCAATCAAGAATAGGAAAGAGCGGGAGAGCGCGTCAAATTGAACACATGCAACAACAATTTGTACGCAAAAGCGCGAGAGTTAGTTAAAACGGTAAAGACACAAACGCAAAAGAGATAAGCAAAACAACAACACCGCTAATGCAAGTATTGTTGTAAGTTTTGATTTTATTTAAATTTAAACAAAAGCGACAGCAAGAATTCGCGAAATGAAAATAAAATTCAGATGTTGAAATTATTATTAATTAAACCGATAATGAATTTAAGAAATTTGTAAAAGTATTTAATCGCGAGAAAAAAAATAAAAATTGATAAGCGCAAAAAAAACACGTCCTTCCTCTGCAACGAGTGAAAGTTTTTTTTTTCATTATTTACTTCAAAAAATTTACCTGATCAGAAAATCGAAATTCTTTCCAATAACTTTATTTCTTATAGGCTTTCTAATAATTATTTAAGCTTGATCGCGTTGGTCGCCGTGGCGGTGGAGTAATCATTGCTGTCAATTGGAATCTGTGTTCAAATGTTGTGCCGACTGACTTGCCTTAGGTCCGTTTATTTGCGTCGAAGTTGGATTTTTCAACTTTAGCTTATATATTTCTTGTTCATTCATGTCCGCTATACCAGTTGAATTCTTTACTTAACTATTCTCAAAGAATCGTTGATCTTGTTTTTGTCTCGGATCCCACTGTTAGTGCTGTATCACAAACAAAGCCCCTAGTAAAGCCTGAAGTTCCTTATCACCCAACCATTGAAGTTATTATTTTTTACAATTCCGTTTCTAATTCAATTAATAATATCTCAAATTCTCGTCGTAGATGTTTTCGTAAAACAAATTTCAATCTTCTTAACAGCCTTATTTTCTCTTTTAATTGGTAATTTTTATTTTATGAATTTTATAAGGACCCTAAAAGATTTTACAACTTTGTTAATTCTAAGCGACGCTCTAACATAGTACGTTCCACCTTCTGTCTTAAAGATATTACAGATCTGTTCGCTAAATTCTTTCAGTTGACTTATTCTACTACTGCTTCACAACCCACATTATATCCCATCTCAATCCCACATTTAAATGTTTTTTCCTAGTATTACTAGGGGGGTTTATTATTATTTTGCTTTATAAAAAGGGCAATAAATAGGATATTTCTAACTACCGTGGCATTGAAAAATTTTCCGCAATACCTAAGCTGTTTGAAAAAAATTCGTCTTCCCTTCAACACCTATCCAGATCCACTATTTCTTCTTGGCGGCATGGCTTCATGAAAGGTCGTTCGTCGCTTACCAACGTTTTTTGAATTGACTTGTACACCACGGCGTCCGTAAAAAGTGTCAAACAGATGTTATTTATACCGACTTTAGTAAGGCTTTCGATACGGTTGATCATTCAATTGTCTTACGAAACTTAACATCATGGGTTTTTCCCCAAAACTATTGGCTTGGTTAAAGTCGTATCTTATTGGCAAAACCCAAAAGGTGTCTTTTCGTTCCTCGATATCTAAAACTGTTCGAGTTACGTCAGGTGTACCCCAAGGCAGTCATCTGGGCCCACTGTTATTTACCCTGTTTATTAATGATTTGCCCTTGGTCTTGGATCATTCACGCGTGTTCATGTTTGCGGATGACGTCAAGATTTGTTATTCCTATAATGATTCTTCTTTCAAACAATACCTGCAATCAGATCTCGATGCGTTCTGTGATTGGTGCCACGTTAATAAATTACATCTTAATGCCTCAAAGTGTTCTTTTATGACATTCTATCGTTTGTCTCCTAGCACATTACTCTATCAAGTCTGTTCTGTTAGATTGTGTACCATCATTCAAAGATTTAGGAGTTATGTTTGACCCAAAACTTTCATTTAATTTTCACATTTCTTCAATTGTCAACAGAGCAAGCAGCCTTCTCGGCTTCATTAAACGTTGGGCCAAAGAATTTGATGATCCTATGTAACAAAGGTTTTATACACTTCATTAGTTCGCCCTACTCTAGAATATTGCTCGCCAGTGTGGAACCCGCAATATGATGTTCACCAGCGTAGTATTGAATCGGTACAGAAGCAATTCCTTAAGTTTGCGCTACGCGGTCTAAATTGGGACCTGGGTCTTCGCCTACCTTCTTATTCTGACAGACTTCTTATTAATCTTCCTTCGCTTTATAACCGTAGGCTTGTTTTTGGCATTCTCTTTCTCCATAAACTAGACAACGGCGAAGTCATTTCTACCAATTTACTAGATACGCTGTATTTTTGTGTTCCCTCACGTCGGACCAGAAACTTTTTTCCTATTCACCTTAGTAGATGTCTGACTAACTACTCTCTTCACGAACCTCTTCGTGTTCTTTGCCAATCTTTTAACAACCTTTCTCACCTTATCTCTCCTCATCTTTCTGTCACTTCTCTTCGCGCTATACTTTTTAATCATCTACAGCGAAACCAATGAAAATATTCTGGACTTGGATTTGCTGCAACTCATCCCTGGCCACAGTGGCTGTGAATCGGGGCATAGCTGGCACCTTGTGCAAATAAAACACCTCCACCGGGTCGGGGATGTTTAGTTGTGTATAAAGCTAAGCTACCTTCTTCATTTAATTACTATCTGTCTTTAGCTTAAGCTTTTTCGTCGACTGCTGTGTTAGTTGACGTAAATAAAATAAATAAATAAATAAATAAATAAATTAACTTTTTAGGGTCCTCTGCTCTGATTACAACCTTCTATTCCATGTAATCGGCTCAGAGTCTTCTATTAATTTACTTTAAACATCTATCCTTTCCTATTTAGTTAATAGATGGCTATAGTATTACTCGTTTGTCTGTTTTTTCAATTGTGTATTTGTCCACGCGATTCGTGCCATGCGTTATACGGCTGCACTCCCCGGTCGGTCGGGTGGGAGGTGGGCAGTTATCTGCTTGGGCTCGCTCGTAACAGGCCCTCGCCGATGTCGCCGAGAGCGAAAATCCGTCCGCATACTGGATAATGATGAGTTATATCCGACAAAAGATATTTGGTAAGGCCGCTATGGCAATATTCGAAGAAGAAAGAAGGGGACTCTGTTAAAACCACGCTCAGGAAACATATTTCTGACAAACAATCCGCAAAAGACATTTTGAGGGACCCCCTGAGTCTACAACAAGGGCGTGACACGGTAGATACCTACTATCAAAAATTCAGAAATCTACACAAATTATGGGTAGAAAAAAATAAAAGCTGGTCTCCTCGTGCCCCAAAACTATGGGGACCGTGACCACGGGACTCACCGTCACTAAAACATTCGCACTAGTCAAAAAGGAATCGAAGATCGCACCCACAACCAAACTACCCGGCTACCTGGCCATAGAAGGACCCGACACTCAGGATAGCTCAAAGAGTGAAGCAGATGAGCCAGGCAACCGTCAAAGCCCCATTAATAATGGAAATTATATAAGGGAAAAAGACATACCCAAAACCGCCTTCTCCGAGATTTAATCGGGGTATGCTGCTAGGTATATATCGACGACATCATAACCTTCATCAAAAACGCAGCGGAGCACTTGATCGACATACGGAAGGTATTTGAAAAAGTATCAAAGGCAAATTTCCTAATCAACTTAGGAAAAACAAGCTTTATGAGAACGGAGGTAAATTTCCTGGGATACATTGAGAAGATTACAGGAAATATAGGTCAAAGCAGAGGACCCTAAAAGGATGTCTACTTCATCTACATTTAGAAACTTATGCATAGAAATAACACCAAGCATAGTCCTACGGTTAATTAAGGAAAGTGAATCGTAAACGAGTCATTGATTTTGAATTGGAATACGTCTTCCCGAGGTAAAAATAAATGTTAAATCCTTTAATGTTTTTAAACCATACACCCATAGGGTGAAATGGTATATTAAAGTCGCTAAATGTATGTATCAGGCAAAAGGAAGCATCTCCGATCCTATAAAGTATATGTATTCTTGATCAGGATCAACAGCCGAGTCGATCTAGCCATGTCCGTCTGTCCGTCCGTCCGTCCGTCCGTCCGTCCGTCCGTCTGTATGAACCAGCAGATCTCGGAGGCTATAGAATTAATTGGAATTTTGCCCATTTTCATATTTTGACACGCCCACTTCCGCCTCCATAATTTAGAATTCGACTGTTTCATCTCTAATTTTTTTTAAAATACAACAAATCGTTGTAAGGGTAGTTCATAAGAGTAGTATAAGTTGTATTAACTCTTGCGGAATTTAACATAAATGAATATGGATTCCAGAGAGAAGGAAAATAACCCAATGTTCGTTTGTTGAATTTTTGAATAATTTGTTATGAACTGATTTTATTTACAAAAGTACGGCTCTAGGAGGTAACAATTCTTCTTAGAAGATCTTATTCTAGTACGACTCAAAATCAACGTATTCGGGGGTTAAAAAAACTATTACTATTTTGGGCACGGCGTCGGCCACTTGACATCCTGCCGTTGTGATCTTTTGGGTTAGTTTAGAATTACAAGTGTTTTTCCACAACGTGTGTGGCTGACTTTAATTCTAGTCATAAGCATATGCAAGATTAGTTGTTTTTGACAAAGGTATAGTTGTACAGTTGTATTATATTTTCATTAGTGCATCTTATTTGGTGAAGCCCTTTTAGATGAACACGATGTTTAATTTTAAACAATAAGGATTTAGTACTTTGGAGTTGAAGTAGTCTTTACCTTGATATTGGTCAAATTCGGTAGGGCGAGTTTGTTTATTAAAATTTAAATATGTACACAAATTTTATTACGTTTGGTATGCTCACAAATATGCTTCAACAAAAAAATTTTTTCGTTATAAATTTTGAGTCGAGGAAAGAACCAAACGTTGTTACAGCCATGATTACAAAGCTTCATCCCTTTTTTGTTCACCTAAAAGATGATAACGACATGACATACATACTGCGCTCAACCGCGCATGAATGTTTCTACATTGAAGCTGTAGAGAAAACTGTAAGAAAACTAGGTAAAGGTGGACCTTTTGTAATGTATGCATGACAAATATTTGAAAGCAGAAAATGCCTTTTAAAGAATTCGGCAAGGGACTACATATTTTATTTTACTCTTGTACATTACAAGGCATTTTTCAACAAGCAACATTGAAGAGAAATAACTTTGAACAATCAAAAAATTTGCCGCACGGACAAGCCTTTTTTAATCTATTTACCTTCGTAAAGCGAAAAATAAAATTGTTGGAGAGTTGGAGTACCCCAAATTTAAAGTAAGCAGCTTTTAGCCCGGAAAATATAAAAAGGATTTTCCTCATAATTTATAATGTCTAAATTGCCTTTTAAAATTTGAAGTAACTTTTTTACATTTTAAAAATTATAAAATTATAATATAATTATAAACTGATATTATTACACTGATAATACACTTTATTCGAAGTATAATCTTTTAACATATTTAATTTGGTAGTTTTCTTAGCATTAAATTTAAATTTATCTTGATTATGAAATTAAAGAACATTATTTCTTGTAAATAAAAATTAAAAAGTTTTATGAAAGTGTAAACGTTTTAGAGAATTATGACTTTGACTAAGTTAAGATTCTAATCAAAGTGTGGTGAAGTTATTTAAGTTGCCAAAATATTTAAGTCTTTAAAGAGAATAAACAAATATATGGTCATTTTTATACCATGCACCCATTGGGTGAAATGGGATATTAAAGTCGCCAAAATGTATGTAACAGGCAGAAGGAAGCTTTTTCGACAACATAAAGTATATATATTCTTGATCAGGATCCACAGGATCCACAGGATCCATCTGTCTGTATGAACACCTAGATCTCGGAGACTATAAAAGTTAGAGCCGCCAAGTTTGGTATGTAGATTCGTGTAGTATGTTAATTGGTCGAGTATACCTAAGTCGGCGAGACGACTTACTAACTTCATTTGCTATTGCTATTGTTTAAGAATAATCATCGTGTTCATCTGAAACACTAAATCAGATTGACCAGAAATATACAAAACGAAAGAAAAACATACAACAAAATAAAGGCATAAAGATTCATATGACAAGTACTGCTTAAAAACAAACAAAACATACATCCACTCTCCATAAGATTATAACAACAGCGCGGTATCAAGTAACCAATGCCGAGCATGGAATTTAAAAAATTTTCAACCCTCGAAAAACGTGGGTCATGAAAAGATTTCATACATATACACAACACTTTTGTAAATAAAATCAGTTCATATATTGAATTCAACGAATGAAAATTGGGTGATTTTTCTTCTCTCTTCCTTTTTCTATATTTTCCCTATGAGGCTATATTTTTTTTAAACGTCAAAACTATAGCAGAGCATATGTAGCATTTACTTTTCATTGTTTGCCTTTGACTCTGCTCCGGCACTCGTCAAACACGGGAGAGCTGATGAAAATACTACGTAGTATGGTAGCAACCAGTAATAAATTCAAGATTTGCTTTAGTTTTACAGGTGATGTACACTAGGCAACTTTGTCTAGACTTGGACATTGTAAGCGCTCAACTCGAGTCTAACAGAGAATTTCCTATTGTTAGGCATGAGGGAGTTTTTGCCGGATTTTAAACATTAAACATTAAACCCTCCGGCCAAACTCTGTTTAAAGCTTGGGCAACATTGAGGAAAATAGCCGTACCGCATTTTTATACCCTTGCAAAAAGGGTATATTAATTTTAGTCAGAAGTGTGCAACGCATAGAACGAAGCATCTCCGACCATACAAAGTAGGTATATATATTCTTGATCAGCACAACGAGACGAGTTCAAATAGACATGTCCGTCCGTCTGGATCAACGCAAACTCCTCCTAGACCGTAAGAGCTACAGAGACACACCAGAAATTTTGCACGTAGGATTGTATATACTGCAGGGGTTGTATATCACGTATTCAGCCGGATCGAACCACTATATCACATAGCTCCCATACAAACCCCAAAGTCACGAACAGTGACTTTTCTCAATAACTTCGTTAATTTCTGTGCTATTATCGTGAAACTTAATATTAGAGAGTTTATTACGCCTATAAACTACTGTGCCGAATTTGATCAAGATCGAATGACTATATCATATAGCTGTCATAGGAACGAACGGTCGCAAACAGTGACTTTTATAAATAACTTCGTTACTTTTAACGCGATTGCTTTCAAATTAAACATATGTTAGTTTAATATATCTCTTAATGACTTTGCCAAATTTGATAAAGATCGGGTGACTATATCATATAGCTCCCATAGGAACGATCGGTGAAAAACAGTGACTATGATCAATATCTTCGTTATTTCCTATGACTGTAGGCCTTTCTTTCGCAAGCATAAGCCTTTTTAGATAAAACGTTCTTCCACATTGATGGCTAATAGGTAGGGAAAGAGTTACCAAAAAAGTTGCAAGGGTATACAAACTTTGACGCGGTCAAAGTTAGCCCCGGCCCTCTGGTTTAGTTCTAATGCTGTTCGTATTTAAATTGCGATGGGTTAAGTCCTTTGCTATTTTACAGATCATGACGATAGTGGATTTTCTCAAACGTCGCAAAGTTTTTAATAGCTTTGAGCAGATCTTTCCGATTAAAGTTTTAAGTATTCAATACCCTTTAAAGTGGTCGAGGAAGAAATAAAATGGCAAGTTAGTAGGTCTTTCCGGTGTGACCCAAGTCATTTTATTGAATTGGTTGATTATTGTGTTGAACAACTGTTTGCCTTTAGAATGAAGCGATTTCCGAGACTATTGTAGAAATCGGTGATTTCATTTTGGGAGATTGAAAAGCGCTGTGAGCAGTAAAATGCAACAAATGTAGAGTTTCCGCACCAAAACTTTGCTGTGTGGATAATTTGTTTTTGGGAATGTATATTTTAGAATTTTAAAATTATTTTTTCTGTTTAATGTTATTTGGATATCAGCATGACGACGAAAGCACTTGTGTCTAGGAATAGTGACAGTTCATCTTTTTTGTTTGGAAATGCCGTTAGCATTCCAAAGACAAAGAAGTATGAGCTTCAAGATGAGCAGAGTTTCTAAATAAGTGTTACTAATGAGATCGTGAGTTTTAGTGTTTGCAAAATTTGCAGAACTCCAATTTCAGTATTTATTAAATGTGAGTTGACCGAAACCGCTTAGGATTGTATCCTCAGGCAAGCTGCGGAAACCCTACATTTGTTGCATTTTACTGCTCACAGCGCTTTTTAATATCCCAAAATGAAATCACCGATTTCTACAATACTCTCGGAAATCGCTTCATACTAAAGGCAAACAGTTGTACAACACAATAATCAAACAATGCAATAAAATGACTTGGGTCACACCGGAAAGACCTACAAACTTGCCATTTTATTTCCTTCTCGACCACTTTAAAGGGTATTGAATACTTAAAACTTTAATCGGAAAGATCTGCTCAAAGCTATTAAAAACTTTACGACGTTTGAGAAAATCTACTATCGTCATGATCTGTAAAATAGCAAAGGACATAACCCATCGCAATTTAAATACGAACAGCATTAGAACTAAACCAGAGGGCCCTTGCAACTTTTTTTGGTAACTCTTTCCCTACCTATTAGCCATCAATGTGGAAGAACGTTTTATCTAAAAAGGCTTATGCTTGCGAAAGAAAGGCCTACAGTCATAGGAAATAACGAAGATATTGATCATAGTCACTGTTTTTCACCGATCGTTCCTATGGGAGCTATATGATATAGTCACCCGATCTTTATCAAATTTGGCAAAGCCATTAACAGATATATTAAACTAACAAATGTTTAATTTGAAAGCAATCGCGTTAAAAGTAACGAAGTTATTTATAAAAGTCACTGTTTGCGACCGATCGTTCCTATGGCAGCTATATGATATAGTCATTCGATCTTGATCAAATTTGGCACAGTAGTTTATAGGCGTAATAAACTTTCTAATATTAAGTTGAGAAAAGTCACTGTTCGTGACTTTGGGGTTTGTATGGGAGCTATGTGATATAGTGGTCCGATCCGGTTGAGTCCAAAATATACAACCCCTGCAGTATATACAAGCCTACGTTCAAAATTTCAGCTCTGTAGCTCTTACGGTCTAGGAGGAGTTTGCGTTGATCCAGACGGACAGACGGACGGACGGGCGGACGGACATGGCTATTTGAACTCGTCTCGTCGTGCTGATCAAGAATATATATATTTTGTATGGTCGGAGATGCTTCGTTCTATGCGTTGCACACTTCTGACCACAATTAATATACCCTTTTTGCAAGGGTATAAAAATACACTGTAAAGAAGAAAAACCGGCAACCGATTCGCCTGCCAACAACAACAACTAAGACTATTCCTGCCACATCAGCATCTGCTAGTGTGTCAAAAAACTAGCTTCATTAGGACTGAAATATTAACTGTATAATCTCTATGTAGAAAGTTTTGTTTTTGAACAGAACATTCAAGCTTTTACGGAGACGTGGCTAAAACCTGATATTGTTCCTGACTCTAGCAAAGCTTAGTATTTTCTCTTTTCTATTGTGATTTCCGTATATAATCTATCGTCAGACTTTTTCAAGATGGTTAAAACGAACTTATAGCGCCAATCGCTTTCCAATAATTTCTTAGCCGTATAGTTGATAGTATAGTTGTTCGTTTAGGTTTTCTAATACTACATACACAATCTATTCCTTTAAATATCTTTTTGCGTACCTTAATGTAGTTCTCTTTTCGTTAAAAAGGACTTCATTTGTGTTTCTTGGGCTCTATTTCCTATTAGAAAACTATAGTCGAAGGGTATTTCGCACACTTGTGATTTTTGGGAAACACATCTGCTGTTCGGTTTGCCGTAGAAAGGCATTTTGGCTAAAATATGTATATATGAATTGCTACATCCGTAGCAAAAGCATACTACGCTGTTCCAAATAGTCATCGAAACGGTGAACATGTTGTTTACAATTCCCACACTTCGGACTATTTGGGTTTGCTGTAAGCAAGAACTTTCTCACATGATTCTTTATCAATTGTTTGGTCTAATTTCTCATAGGTTTCACTCAATTCATTATATTGCAGCAAGGTTGCTTTGGTTACTATAAAATTTCCAGTACCAATCGCTAGTCGTTATTTAAATTTTGTCGCGTCAAGAATTGTACTCGATGGTTGAAATCTTCCATTCTCATACCGTGTTTTGAATATTACCTGGACGTTGACGCGTACAATGCGAAGAATGTACAAGTTTCCCATACGACACAGCCTGTTTCGCGCGAGCACAAGCAGAGAGCTATCCCTTTTCTCCGACCGAGGCGGAGCCGTATATCACGACCCCGTTTATGTGAATAAAACAAAAATGTGAATAAATCAAACATTTTTATTTGCCTATCTTTTTTCAACAATGCGTTTCTACGTAAGGCGTAATTTTACTAGATTTTAACACTCATCAAACAGTCAAAAGTTTTTTAAGTGAATTGCTCTGTAACGAAAAGGCGTTTATAATTCGATTATCTTCAATTTGATTAAAATTTTTTTAATTATGGAAAAATGACACACACTTGCCAAAATATAGCTTTGGTAGGAAAATCTATGGAAAAACTATACAATTATAGTACCTACATTAAAGGGGCCCCTAAACGCCTGGGGCTCAGGCCTTTTGTTTATTCTATATAAGAACAGAAAATTTTTTACTATCAATTTTGTGTTTTGGACGCTTGTTAAAATAAAATCAGTTCTCTGCAACACAATATTTCTTCACTTTTGAAAACAATGTCTAAAGTTCCGGTAGCTTACAGGGCTTCTGAATTCCAGGGGCCCTAGCGTCCATCAGTTTATTAAGTTTAAAAAATGATTCCAACTTTGAACCTCGTACGAAGGGCCCTAGTGACTAAGAACTTCTATTATACTACATGAAATTTCATCAAAAGGGGCCAGCCGGGGCCTGTTAGAAATAGGTCTAAGGGGTAGAGATAGGTTTAACTGGTTCGCCAGTCCGGGCCTGGTAGAAATAAGTCTAAGGGGTAAAGATAGGTTTAACTGGTGCAATAGCTCAGAAGGTTCTATTTTAGCTATTATAAGTTTGTGGATAAAGATAGCACCAAGCATTACTCTACGTTTAATTGGAGAAGGACGATTGAATGAAGCCTACTGGAAAAATAAGAAATTGCTTTGGAACAGATTTAATTTTACTTTGGTGCGTAGTTCGGTCTCGTATTGAGGTAACCATATGCAAGATCCGTACTCTAAGACGGACTAATGAAGTACACAGAATTTTGGTTGTATACAGATCGTCAAATTCTTTTGACCTTAGTTTTACAAACACAAGAAAAAATATATTAGTATTAAAAGTTAATTTGACGTCCATAAAAACACCGAAGTCATTAATATTGTCTAACCGCTCTAAGAAAGTGTCGTTAAAATAATTAGTTTTTAAGAATGGAGTGCATCTGTAAAAAGACATAACTTTACATTTAGAGCCATTTAGGTTTAATATGTTGGTTTCAAACAAACTCTCAAGATCATTAGGATTGAAGCAGACAATAAGACGATTTGACTTTAAAACTGAGGTGAAGCTTAACATCATCCGCATACATAAGCACACGAGAATGTGTCACTACCAATAGAAAATCATTTATAAAAAGAGTGAATTCCAATATACCCAAATGACTACCCTGGAGTACTCCAAAGATCACTTTATGGTCTAAGAAAATAAAGACTTTGGGAGGACCTTTTGTATATGCTTAAAAAGATATTAAAGAATCCAATCTAGCATAAAAGGCTCGGGATGCCAAGTGCGTTTAACTTATATAAAACCAGATGGATTGGGTTAACTTCGACCGCGTTAAAGTTTGTATAGCCTTGCAAGTTTTTTTGTTACTCCTTACCTATGGTCTTCAACGTTTTTCTTTAAAGTCTAATGTTTGCGAAAACAAGGCTTACATTTAAAAAATTGAAAATATTGTTTTCCGCCTATTGTTCTTATGGGAGCTATATGATATAGTCGCCCAATCTTGATCAAATTTAGCACAGTTATTAACAGATACATAAAACTGATAAAAGTTTAAAGTATTGGTTTTCGACCGATCGTTTCTATGTGAGGTATATGATATAGTCACCCGATGCTGATCAATTTTGCCACAGTTATTTTACAATTTACGTTAATAATTAATAATTTCATGACATTAGCTCCGCAAATAACAAAGTTATTGAGAAAAGTCACTGTTCATGACTTTGCAGTTTGAATGGGAGCTGAATCCGAGATATACATACAACCGCTGTAGTATATTCAAGCCTATATGCGAAATTTAAAAAAAAAACAGTAACTCTTTCGGTCTAGGTGGAGTTTCCGTTGACCCAGATAGACATGGCTATTTGAACTCGTCTCGTAGTGCTGATCAAGAATATGTATATACTTTATATGGTCGGAGATGCTTCCTTCTATGCGTTGGATTCTTCTGACCAAAATTAATATATCCTTTTTACAAGGGTATAACAACAGTGAGATTAACAGAGTAAAAAGCCCGAGTGCGAAGTAAATTCTTATAGGTTAGTAGTTGTCGATCAACGTTTCTTAAACCCATGTTAGGATGACGAAATAATAGAGCTACAAAAATGCAGGCATGGCAGATAATTTGGAAATATCCCTTTAGTTGGACGCCTCGGACTTTTTTCTCTTTTTAGGAGGAATAACACTATGCTTTTTTTTCTTTTCTTTTGAGTAGGTACATGTATTGAATAGCAAACCTCTATGTGGGTTTTTCAAAGTTAGTTTTTTTTTTATAGCGAGTTGAAATTCATACGCATATTTTGCATATTTCTATTCCGATTTGAATAAAATTTGGTAGGTTGGTAAAAATTTATAAGGTTAATTGGTCTGCCGAATTTGATTGCGATAGTCAAAAAACTACAGGAGGAAATCTGTTTTTTTTTAAATTATGAAGGCGGAAGTGGGCGTGGCAAAATATGAAAAGATGTATACTCTGCGCGCAGTTATGCAAATTCCGGGGGCGGAAGTGGGCGTGGCAAAAAGTTTAAATAATTAGTTTCTGCGAGTATATATACCAAATTTGATGTCTCTAGCTATTATACTTTTTAAGCAAAATAATTTAATGTGATTCCTGGGGGCGTAACGGGGCGTGTCCGAAATTCCAATTAACTCTATACATTAAAGTCGTGAGTAAATTGTCAATCCTTTAAAAATTGTATTATGAAATACCTATATTTGCTACATATACATATATACTTATATAAAATATCCCCAGAAGGCTGAAATGAGTAAGAATCCGAAATGATCAGGTGTTCTACAGAAATCACTGTCAGTTTTAATTCCGCACGGAATTGTCACTATGGGTACACGACCTTGATATTGAAAGTTTAGAGGTGAACGTTGCCACTTTAAAAAAAATAGTTGTTTTTTCGTGCAAAATACACGAAAACTACCCGATTTATTAAAAAATGCTTTTAATTACGTTTTAAAACATATGATAGTTGCCAATGGATTTATGCCTCATAAAATTTCTAGTGTTTTGCTAAAACGTAAAATTAAACAAATATGTGCATATTTCCATTATTTTAATGCAGAATCAGTAATTAAACAACTTGTTTTACGGCTTTAATTTATTTCATAAAAACTTTGCAAGTTCCCTGCAATAGACCATTTAGCTAGAACATCGGTGAGCGGATTCTGTGGCACCTAAGATTTCACTGAAATTGCCGCTGAAGTGATTTCTGTACACACCTGTATTTATAAAATGGGAATAATGTATTGAGGGACCTTAATATGGTCTGTCAAATATCCTTAAAAAGCTGTTGTATGATGTCATAAAAGGAAGGGACTAATCACATCTGTCACACCTTTATTTAGGGCACGGTGAATTGGCACCTTTGCAATAGTAATAATAGTAGCATATCCTTTAACTTTCGGTAGTTTTAGTATTCTTACACACGCTAAAAATTATTAATGATAGTGCGAGTGAAAAGGGGTGAAAAAACCCAGACCTTCCCGACGAGCATACCCAGAATGCGCACCCTCGATCTTGATAACACTGTTGGTTTTACCATTTCGTCACCTCAACAATTAATGAGTATATCGAAGCATAACGTTTTTGGAGTATTTAGCTCATGTTGAAGACTTATCCTCAATCTCAGTTTAACTACTTCAGAACTGGGGTTCTTTAAAAAGGACTGTGTCCAATAACGCCGTGGAGCCTTTTAGACGTTAACTACGTCGAGAATTATAAACCAAAACTCATTCTGGTTACTAAATATATTATAACATGGCGCCCAATCGTGCGTCAAAACTAACAAATCCATAAACAATTCACTTTTTAAACATTTGAGGGAGATTCCTAAATGAGCGGTCCTCTCACCAAGCTCGAATAGTCCATCCATATTATGGTAGAATAAATAATATGTATTTGTTACTTGTTAATTTCTCTTTGCTTTATTTAATTGATCCAATCACTTTGTTTATTGCTTACGAACTGACTCTCTGCTCGCAGACAGAGTAGTTAGAGAGTTAGATATTCAACAAATAAAGAGAGCATCTTCGCTTGCAAGGCAGAGCGAGAGACGCTTTATGAAATCAGAGAGTGAGGAATCAATATCAATAATTATAACGGTGCTTAAACAGTGGTTGCAATACCACTGTTTCTTATGCTTTGGACATTGGGTCTACTACAACTCGGCCGTCCTGACTTTAAGATTGTTCTCAATCTCTGCTTTACTTCATTATTCTGACGAATAATGTAACATAACATAAATTTTCTTATTCTATAGTAAAATATTTACAATTTAATTATATTCTTAAACCTAGTACCGATGTATATATATACATGTATATATGTATAGTTTGCTAACAATTTCCACTATTTATTAATTTATCCAATGTCTTATAGTCTGAGCACTCCAGACGCCTTGAAAAGGATTGCGCGATAATTGAAATCCATCCACATCTTTTATTAAAAACCTGTCATTTTTTAAAATTTTTGCTATCATATAACCATTATATAATCACCCTCTTTATATTCCGGTGTAACTTTCTTTTTATTGTTATAGTACTTTTCATTATCGGCCTGAGCTAACCGTCGATTTAATTCTGCCTGTTTTCTAATATTTTCTACATTTCTGTCGCTGACTTCGTCTAGTTTTGTCACTTCGTCTAACTTTTCTTTCAAATCATCACTAACCTCTCCTTTTTGTGCTAAACCAAAAAGCATCTCAGCAGGCAATTTTTTGATGCTACGATGTTGTATATTGTTTAACGAAAATTCGACTTTTTCAATGACCACATCCCAATACAATCCATTCTCAGGTTCAGTGAGTTTTGCAATCATAGCTCCTAAACTTCTATTATTCCTTTCCACTTGTCCATTTGCTTATGGCGATCGTATTTTTATATGTTTTATATTCGATTCTTTCATGAAATTTTAGAATTCTCCCGATGTAAAACAACTGCCTCGATCCGATATTATACATTTCGGTCTACTATATGATCGAAAATAATCTCCTAACGCTTTAATGACGTCTTTAGTGTTTGTAGTTTTCGTGGTGTATAACACTGTGCAACACCAAAAATCAAACCGCACCGGACCTTTTTTTCTGAAAGTTTATGTATTGAATAGCAAAACCCTATTTGGGTTTTTCAAAGTTAGCTCGTTTTTTTTTATAGCGAGTTGAAAATTTTTCATTTTAGGGGTATTTTTTAGTTTGTCATATGAGCTAAATATGACTTATATATCGATTGCTTCTTCATGCATACGACGTAAATCATCCTCATTTATTGTTGAAATATTGTTAATGAAATAAATTCATTCATTTTATGAATGTTATATAACCCAAAATTACTTTTAGAATAACCCACAATTAAGCCCTTTTTTAGAGTAGTTTTGGAAGTATTTTAAATTTATAACTATTTTTGATAGAATAATATCAAGATTAATTTAAAACAACAAATATATTTTTAAATATGGAAAATTAATTTATCAATATCAAAGTAATCCGATTAGCCACTAGCCAACGGCCAATTCTGCCCTTATGGATCGCAATACGTTCATACGCATATTTTGCATGTTTCTAGTCCGATTTCCGATTTGGTAGTTTGGTAAAAATATATAAGATTAATTGGTCTGCAGAATTCGGTTGCGATAGTCAAAAAATTGTACTTGGCAATCGATTTTTTCTAAATTATGGAGACGGAAATTGGCGTGGCAAAATATTAAAGTATACAAATTCTGCGCGCATACTAAAAAAATCTACATTTTACATTTGGTGACTTTAGCTTTGTTGGTTTTCGAAAAAATCTGTTTTATTTTATTTTCGGGGGTGGAAGTGGGCGTGTCAAAATTTGTGGACGTTTTACCCCGGCGAGTAATAAGCACGGATCAGTTAGTGAAAATTTCGTTACGGCATTTCGACATAACTTTAATTGTGATGTTATATTTAGTGAGTCGTGGGCGCCAAATACAATTTGCAGAGCTTGTTATGTCGGGCTAGTTAACTGGATGCATAAAAAACAACAAAAAAAAATTCCATTTGTTGTACCAATTATATGGTACAATCCAGGAGAACATGACCTAAAAAATTATTCTTGTGCCAACAATGTGACTGGACTTAACAAAAAAAAAGGCGAAAAACAAAGTCTACGTCTCCGTTCCGAGTGTGCAACTGCCCCTGGACCATTCCGAAAATATTCCAGTACCAAAATATCCAGACGCAGACAATGTTAGTCTTTAGCCCGATGCGACTGTATTTGATGATTACTCCGTGTATATCCCCAAACCATCAGTATCAAATCACCCAGTTCTTATAACACATAGCAAGTTGGATCAAATGTTTTCAAAATTAGAGCTAACGCGGAGAAAATCTGAAATGTTAGCATCTTTTTTTTAAATCCCATAACTTGTTAGCAAAAGGTACAAGAGTCACAGCGTATCGAAATCGCCAGGAACACTTGAAAAAGCTCCAGATGCTATACTGGCCGAAATATGTTGGTGGACTAATAAAAATATATCAATTCGAAGAAGATAAAAATCAAATGAAGAAGTGCAGAAAGATGAACGCGACGGAATGGAGTTCTTCACTAACGAATCGGATTACTTTGATCTTGATAAAAAAAATGAACCACAACCAAAAAGAACTCGTTTCTAATTTTCCATATTTAAAAATATATTTGTTGTTTTAAATTAATCTTCATATTATTCTATCAAAAAATAGTTATAAATTAAAAATACTTCCAAAACTACTATAAAAAAGGGCTTAATTGTAAGTTTTTCTAGAACTGTAGCTGGAAAAGTAATTTTTATTTAACCATTAACAATATTTCTACTATAAATGAGGATGATTTAGGTCGTATGCATGAAAAAGAAATCGATATAAAAGTCATATTTAGCTCATATGACAAACTAAAAAATACCCCTAAAATGAAAAATTTCAACTCGCTATAAAAAAAAAACGAGCTAACTTTGAAAAACACAAATAGGGTTTTGCTATTCAATACATGAACTTTCAGAAAAAAAAAGGTCCGGTGCGGTTTGATTTTACAAACATTCATTTTGTTGCATAGTGTAATCTAAAAAATTTCGTAAACGCATCTACAACAACTAAAATATGCTTCTTTGATCTTCCTGAATCTACCGGTCCATAATGATCAATGTGAACTGGAACTGTATCAAATGGCATATTTCCCTTCGCTATACTATGCAAAAGACCATCTCCTTTTCATGTTTTCGGTGAATACGCTATACATTTTGCTTCTATCATTTTGTCCCTGCTAATATGCCCTTTTCGTTCGTCGTGATATTTATCTAATACATGTGGGACTAGGTTCTGATTCCGTAGAAATAAGTAGTCCCGTTTGATTTATATTTAGTTATATGATAATAGGTTTTATTTTAGATTATAATTAGGTTTTAGTAACTATAATAATGAATTGAATGGTAATTGTTTCGTCTTTAGGTTTTTACACGTCTTTCGTCTTTAACACTGCTTTACTTCTTTTAATAAACTTCTTTACTTCTTTTTCGTTTTTAATATTTCTTTAATACACGTGTTCTTGTCGTTGGCTTGTCTTCAAAAGTTCTTCCTTCTCGTCTCGTAGCAGCATTGCCACATCGTCGTTTTTGTCGGTCGCTTGCCACCTCGTCTCGCTTGCCACACTGTCGTTTCACAGCTGTTTGGAGTAGTCTGGCCATTCGGCATTGCCAATCCAACCGTGGGGTTGGATGTGGATCCGGCCGTCCTGACTAAGCATTCGGCCCGAATGCGCCGTCGTCATCATCATCATCATAGTCTGTTGACCATGGCTTCATATATTCAGCACACGTTGACATATTCTTCGGACCTTCTGAACTTCCCATCTTTAGTACATCGTATGCATTGTTTTGCTTTACTTTAACAATTTGGTATGGGCCCAAAAACTTTGACTTCAATTTTAATCCGGCGGCAAATTGTGTTCGTTTTATGGCGACTAGATCACCAACGTCGTAATGCTTGGCTGGTTTACGTCTCAAATTGTATGACTTTTTATTCTCGTTTTGTATCTTCAGGATCTGCGTCTTGGCTTTGCATCGTAGTTCGTTGCGGTCGTTGTTAAATGTAGCTATGGTTTCATCATTAATTAGTTTTATTAGCTGATCGTCGTCTTTGGTTAGCAGCTCGAAAGGTGTGGAATTAATACTTCTAGCATATGTGCAATTAATTGCTTGTTGGACTCTGGATACGTGTTTGTACCATTTCGTTGGATCGTCGATGCTGAGCTTAGATAGTACTGAAATTATAGTTGCATTCAACCTTTCAACTTGTCCGTTTACTCGGGGTAGACCAGTTGTCGTTTTCACCAATTTAATGTTTTGTGAAAGCAACACCTCTATCTGAAATAATTGTTGAAGGATTACCGAAAATTGAACTCTGTGCAGACAGCTTTGCTGTAACGTCGTTTGTAGTTGTTGACTTCGTCGGATAAAGCCAACAGAATTTAGTGAATGAGTCAATTACGGCTAGGATATGCTTATAATTCTTATGCGTCGAGTCAAGGGGCCCCAAAAATTCTACATTATATGTGTGCAACGGGACGTCTTCTTTTTGCAGTGGATGTAGCAGACCTTCCTGCTTCCCTCTTTTGCGATTACTCATGATACACGGTATCAGCAGCTGATGTATTTTTCGATTTTATCCTCGATGTTTGGTATATAATAATCCTTGCAAATCAACTCCTTAGTTTTTTTGATTGCGAAGTGACCTCTGTCATGTGCTCGGCTAATTATTTGTTTCTGCATACTGTTTGGTACTACAATCAATTCGACGTCATTTACAAGCTTGTACAAAATATCTGACTTCAAAAAATAGTTGTCATAGGGCTGCTTTTTATCGGTAAGTACTTGCTTAATAGCCTTAAGTTGTTCGTCTTGCATTTGAGCATGCTTCAATCCGATACTCATACTATCTTCAGTTATTGTTAATATTGGATATCTACTCAGGGCGTCTACATGCTACATACGTGTTCCAGGACGATGTTCAACTTTAAAATTATACTCTTGTAGAAATAAGACCCAACGTCCAACTCTTGTGCATAAACTTTGCTTATCAAGTGTCTTCGTAAAAGCATTGCAGTCAGTTATCAAACGAAAATTGATTCCTAAAAGGTAAACTCTAAACTTGTTCAAGGCCTCAATGACTGCTTGAACTTCCAGCTCATAACTCGAATATTAGCGCTGTGCATCTGTAGTCTTCTTACTCATAAAATAAACAGGGTGTAATTCGTCGTCTTCATCTGATTTTTGCAATAGGACTGCACCAAATCCATCTATTGAAGCATCTGTATGAACTTCGGTATCGTACTTCTGGTTATATATCTTTAAAACTGGATTTTCGGTCAACTTTTTCTTTAATAAATTGATAGCATGCTCTTAGCTGCACCTAGATAGAATTTATTGTTGGATTTCAACAAGTCTGTTAATGGCTTTGCAATGATTGCGTAGTTGGGTATAAATTTTCTGAAATACCCACTTAAACCCAAAAAACTTTGCAATTGCTTAGGTGTCTGAGGAATTTTGAATTTAGAAACGGCTTCAATCTTTTCGGTTGTCGGATACAACATCTGGTTTTCAATAATATGTCCTAAGAATTGGATTCGTCTTTTCAAACAATGACACTTCTTAATGTTGAGTTGGAACTCTATGGACTGGAGTCCATAATCTTTGCAGGTAGTAATGACTTCTTTTAAATTTAAAACAGCTTCTTTTTCATCTTTTGCTGGAATTATTACGTCGTCTATGTAGGGAAGTGCAATTCCTCGGCGAGTAAGGGGTCGAAATATTGCGTTAATGTGCCGTTAAAACACACCAGGCGAATTGGAGATCGCAAAAGGTACTTTCTTAAATTGAAATTGGCAATTCTGAGTCACAAACGATGTGTACTTCTTACTTGATTCGGCCACTGGTACGTGAAAAAATCCGTTTTTCAGATCTATTGTACTGAATACCTTTGCATCTTGGAGTCTATCAAGTTGGTCTTCAATAAGAGGCAGGGGAAAACGATCTTTTACAATTACCTTATTGATGCGTCTAAAATCAATACAAAGTCTCGCTGAGCCGCTTTTTGACAAGGACTACAGGACTTGTAAACTCTGAATTAGATTCTTCAATTATTTCGTTATTTATCCACTCTTCTATTTGTTCGTCGACTATTTTGGCTTCTTGAAACGGTAGTCTGCGCGGACGCGAAAAATTGGTGTTTCGGCATTTAATGCTATGTTCATTTGGATTTGAGTTGACTTTGTTTTAACCGGCTTATAGTTTTCAATTAATTCTCGAACTTCAATTTTAGCTTTTTCATCCGCAGCTTGATCTATATTTATTTCGTCATTATTCGCGATAGCTTCAATTTTCATTATATTCAATTCCGAAATCTCGATCTCAGTCTCGACATATTTACGCACTGTCAGACCATGACGATTAAAAATTAATTCGGCAAGAAGGCAAATCTGTTCACCAATGATTATTTTAATATCCATACACTTCATCGGAATAACATAAAAGTCAAGAACATAGTCATCATTATCGATTTTAATTGATTTTTCGAAATGTCCAATTGGTCTAACTTGATTCTCATCACGATCACCGGCAAATCCAATAGGACTTACACTGCACGACAAAAGTTTTTGCTTAGTTCTTTGAATAAGTCTTCGCGCATAACATTGAATTTGCTGCCTGTATCAAATAAAGCCGAGCAATTTATATTCTCTATTAACACTGTTTTACTCGTAATTTTACTTTGACATTGTAGAGTGTACGCATTCACTTTTTGTTCATTTTTTTGTTTAACTTGACTGCATTTACTGGCAATATGCCCAAATTGGTTACACTTAAAACATTTTCGACCTTTGTCTTTATTGCTGCAATCACTTGCTATATGGCCTTTATGTCCACAACTATAACAGCTGACTTCTTTATTTTTTGATATTACGTTACTTGGCATCTTTTTAACAAAAACACTGCGGTCGACTGCTTTGGATTTTTCACACATTGTTTCATAGCTTCTTAGTTTTGATTTAAAATTCTTTAAGTCGTTTGCACCGTATAAAACCGATTTATTAGTTTCACGTTCGTCTATCCCGTCGATTATATATTGAATTAGAGCTTGATCTTCGATTCTACCGCGCGATGCAATGTCTTTCATTTTATAAAAATATTCTTGCATATTTTCACTTTTGTTTCGCTTTCTTTCGCTCAGATGTTTATGTAATTCTTTGCTCGATACGGTCTGCCTAAACCCGCTTAATACCTCTTTCACTGAAAACAAATAGCTTGCAAAAACTAATTTCTGAAGGTCATTAAAGTCCATCAAAAGAGCCTGATCTTCGAATTCTGAAAGCCATTCCTCAATTCCAATTGAATTTGTTCCATCGAATGTTCTAATGGTGTCCTCTATGTCACGAAAATTCATACCAAAACTCCAAAACGTCTACACTGTTTCTCTTACATCTTTGAGAATTCTCTTTCTCTTTCTGTTCAACGTTTTCTTCTTCATCATTGTACACATTGTTCGTGGAATATATGTGACTGTAAATTCTCTACATCGTGCCCTATACCGAGAATGTTACATATAGAAACGAGATCACGTTCTGACAAGTTGTAACAATCCTTTTTCGTCCTTCGGGATATTTACAATTATCTCTTGGGCTAGGTTCGGCACAACAAAATTTATTTTGTGCCCCGGTGAAATTAGAACAGGTTTGTTTAATGATTTGTTTTGGTGGTATGTTTATTTACGATTGTTTATGGGCTTGGTTGGATATGACAAGTTTCTTTAGAGGAGTCCCGAGCTCTTTCCTGGAATTTCGGTAACAGGATATATCCTTGTACCTTCCAATATGCTGGGGATCGTCCTGGAGCAGTTTGACCTTACTCGATTCTTGCCTAAACACGGTGTTTTAGTCCTATTCCAAGGACTTGCTGGTTATAGGATAATTTGAGAGGTTACTTGTAAGGCCGTCTCGAATTATTCTGACTTTTCTTGATCCTTTCACTTGTTTTGTTTCACTAGTCTGAGCCTGTAAGGTTACTCGTAAGGCCTTAAAAACTCCCTTGGTTGATCATGACTTGTATACTTGAGTCAATTAGTTCCACGTCTAAACTAAGACTGCCGGCTCTGTCGAGCGTGGTCCCTTAAATATATCCCGAGATGCCCATAGGGCGCTGGCTGCGGCGTCGAGCTGTTGGCAGCGGCGTTGGGATCGTGTCAGAAGTGGGTCGCCTCTTCCGGTGAATTCTGCTTACCGGCAATATTCAAAGAATGGCTAGGCTAAAAAGTGCTTATGCTAGAAAAGGGAAGTGAAGTACCTAGTGTGTCTTGGGTCACATATTTTGCTAGGGTCGCATAAACATAAGTTGCTTACATGGCTAAGTGTGTTTACAGGAAATAAAAGACGTATGTAGCTTAGTTGACTAACAGTGATATGGGTCGCGATGCACGCGTGCTGTGTGCACTCGTTTAATTTCCCCTGCAATGCACTTTCATACGTATATCGTATCTATCAGATAGAGGGCTTCCCCATCGTTCATCCCTCCCCCTTCGGTTCGCATATTCCCCTATGCAATGCACAAACCATTATCGTTTCATATAATGCATGCATGCCCCCCCACGCATCTTCCCGCTTGTACGAAATCGCCAGCGGTCGCATGTGGTTCGATCGGTCATGTTTGATCGTAAATCATGGGATCGAGCCATATTGGACTTGGTTGCCCATCGCATGTGTGTGCATATCGGTTTCTTGCATTATGCTTCCCACGCATCTTCCCGCTTGTACGAAATCGCTGACGGTTGCGTGTGGTTCGACTGGCCACGTTTGATCGTATGCCACTTATATCGAATCGGTTCGATCCATCAGCAGCGGATTCGGTCGTATATCGTATGTTTGGTTTGTGTCTCGGCTATATCTTGTATCTGGTGCATCCTTTGCACCGCTTGATTGTGTTGTTGCTGGCTTGTTGTGTGGGATATTATAGTTAATTATAATGTTCCTCACACTCCCCCTTCTTCGGGAGTGATTTGCCCTCCCCTGTCCCTTGTACCTTGTGTTTGTTTTCTGTATGTGTATTTCTTTCTCGCTGCCATGTCATCAGAGTCGTCCTTCTCATTGTTCATCTAGTTTCTTGCCATCTGTTTGTTCATATATTTGTTGTTTCATCTGGCTGATATGTGCTTGCCTGGTTTTTCCTGTTTCTTTGTGCCGTAATTTACATATAACTGGAGACAAAAAACCTGTCACTTTATAGGGGCCTCCAAATCTTGGTGCCAACTTTGCTGCGAATCCTTCGGCCGCATTCGAGAGATGGTGTTCTTTTGCCCATACTGTGGTTCCAATTGTTGGTCTCCACTCTCTCCTCCTTAGGTTATAGTGACGTGCCTGATCTTGTGCCGCCGTCTCCAGATTACGTCTTATTAGCTCAAACAGCTCTTGTACTTGTTTTGCCTTCGCCTCTGGTGGTACGCTTTGCTTTCCTGTGCCTGTCGTGACACTATCGTATATCGCACCTGGCATTCTAGGTTCACGTCCTTGTATCACATATGCTGGCGTAAATCCAGTTGACTCTGATTGACTAGTATTTACAGCCAGTGTTATTTCCGGCCAGCTCTCATCCCAATTCCGTTGATTTTCACCGGTAAACTGAGCAATCATTGTTTTCACTGTTCTGTTTGCCCTTTCGGTTGGGTTTTCTTGTGGTGTGTATGGTGCTGTTAATTGGTGGTGGCATCCCCATTCCTCTAGCATTTTCTTAAATGTTCTGCTAGTAAATTGGACCCCATTGTCCGTTATTACCACTTTAGGAACTCCAAATCTCGACAGAATCCTTTCCCTAAAGGCCTTGATTAGATTCTCCGCAGTTGCCTTTCGCATGGGTATCAGTTCTGTCCATTTTGAAAATCGGTCAATGATTACTAGTAACATTGAGTTTCCATGTTTCGACCGTGGTAAGCTGCTGCTTGCTGTTGGTTGGGTTTGTATTGTTGACACGTTGTACACTTTCCCACGAATTTCTTGATATCTCGTTGCATTCCTGGCCAATAATATCTTGACGCAGTTCTAGCAATCGTTCGCCTGTTTCCTGTATGCCCTGCCGTTATGGAAGTGTGGTTTTCTTCCATCACTTGGTTCCGTAGCGTCTTGGGCACACACAATTTCCATGATATTACTTCTTCTTGGCCTGCTCTATGCGGAATATTCCTGTACACCTGGCTGTTTTCTACTATGTAATCTGGATATTTCTGTGGTTGTTGTTGTATTTTCTGTATTATATCTTGAATCCACTCACATTCTTTGTTTGCTTGTCGTAATCGGGCGCCATTGTCTACTATTCTTTTGCACCCTTCCATCGGTTGTCTTGATAGTGCATCGGCGACAATGTTTAATTTGCCCTTTCGATATGCTATTTCGAAATCGTATTGTTGTAATTCCAGTGCCCATCGAGCTATGCGGCCCGTGGGGCTCTCTATACTATTCAACCACTTCAACGCCATGTGGTCTGTCACCACCTTAAATCGGTATCCCTCGAGATATGGTCTCAGCTTGCGTACTGCCCACACTATTGCTAGGCATTCCTTTTCTGTTGCCGAATAGTTCTTCTCCGCTTGATTCAACTCTCTCGAAAGATATGAAATCACTCTTTCCCCCTCCTCGGTATTTTGTACTAGTATGGCCCCTAATCCTATGTTGCTTGCATCTGTCTGGAGTACGAACATTTTTGTGAAGTCTGGGCATGCCAATACTGAGTTACTCGTGAGTTTTTCTTTTACCGATTCGAATGCTGCCTGATGCTCTTCGCTCCAATGCCATTTGGTTTTTTTCTTGAGCAGTGCGTTTAACGGGTGTGTTATCATAGCAAAATTTGGTACGAATCGTCTGTACCACGAAGCCACTCCTAGATATTGCCGTAATTCTTTTGTGCACGTGGACGGCTTCAATTGAGCTATTGCTGCCACCTTGTCTGGGTCCGTTGCAATACCGTTTTCTGTTACCAAGTGGCCTAGAAACTTTAGCTCTTTTCTAAAGAATTGGCACTTTTCAGCATTTATTCTTAAGTTTGCTTCTTTCAATCTCCTGAACACTTCTTGCAGGTGGTCCATGTGTTCTTTGATTGTTTTGCTTACTACCACTATGTCATCTTGGTAGGCGAACGCGTTTGGTATCATTTCTGGGCCAATGACTTGGTCCAGTGCCCGTTGGAACGTTGCTGATGCGGAGTGTAACCCGAATGGCATCACTTTCCATTGGAATAAACCTTTCCCTGGGACTGTGACCGCTGTCATTGGTCTGCTGTTTTCTTCCAACGGAATTTGCCAATAGCCGTCCTTCAGGTCTAGGCTGCTTATAAATTTCGCTTCACGTAGTTGGTTTAAGATGTAATCGATGCGGGGCATTGGGTATGCATCTTTTATAGATTTTGCGTTAATCTGTCTAAAATCTACGCATAATCTCCATTTGCCCGTCTGCTTCTTTCTCACCATCACTATGGGTGAGCTATATGGGCTTTGTGATGGTTCGATGCATCCCTTTGTCAACAGTTCATCGACCTTTGTGTTGATTTCTCCCTGTATTTTTGGATTTTTTGGGTAATACCTTTGTTTTATTGGTATATCATCCTTCATTGTGATCCTGTGTATCCCTACTTTTGATGATCCCTTGATTTTCCCCAATTCCATCAGTTCGTGTTCTAGAAACCTTTGTATTTCTGTTTGCTCTTCCTTCTGTGTCACCACGATCGATATGCGTTCGGTTATCCAGTCCTGCATCCTCTTCACCGTTGGAATTTTTATCCTGTGGCCTCCGCATGCTATTTCGGTATTCATCAGCCTTAGGAAATTCCATCCTAAGATTATAGCATCTATTCCGTCTGGCATGATGAGAAATGTTATGTTCATTTCTTTGTTTCCGAATCGAACGTATCCTGTCCATTGCTCGTTGATGTCTCTCACCTTCCCGTCCGCCATGTATACTTGCTTGTTCGTGGTCTCTCGGTCTCCTTTCTTTTGCACCGTTTCCAACATTTGTTTGCTGATAAAACTGCTCGTGGCTCCGGTGTCAATTGTCGCTTTTATGTGGACTCCTGCTACTTCGATAATTGCTGACAATTGATCCTCTTCCTCTATTAGTTGGCCTATCAGTGGTGAGGAGCTTGTTGACTGGGTCCCTGCTCGGCCCTGATAGGCTGGAACCGCCTTTCGTTTCCCGAACTCCAACAACACTCTTTTTGTTCTTTTCCCAATCCTTC
This sequence comes from Drosophila tropicalis, assembly GCF_018151085.1. Lineage (NCBI taxonomy): Eukaryota > Metazoa > Arthropoda > Insecta > Diptera > Drosophilidae > Drosophila > Drosophila tropicalis. The sequence goes on from NW_027173322.1 coordinate 1,582,517, forward strand.
CACACTGCCAACAGAAATTGAGTCTCTGATTGTTGCACTCCCTTGCCCAGTGTCCGGCTCCCCCGCATCTGCGGCATGCCTGGTTTGGGTTCAAGACTCTTCCCTCTTGGATGTTTTTATTCTCTTGGGTTGGTCTTGAATTGTTCTCCATGCTGTTGTTTTGGCATCTTCGGCACTGTGTGACTGGCCCGTAATTATTTCCTCCTCTATGGCTTGATTGGTTGTTGTGTGTTCTTTGAGCATTGTTTGGGCGATGGAAATCTGATCGTTCTTGTTCAAGCATCTCATGTTCTTCCGCCAACTGCATCAGCTCATCTAGGTTTCTGACTCTGTGCGGCCGAACGAATATCCTCAAATCTGGAGTGCAATTTTCTAATATAACCTCCAATTGCTCGTACTCTGGTATTTTAAGGGGTCTCATCATTGTTTGCATGTCGACCATATAGTCCTTGAAATACTCGTTTCTGTTTTGTTTGCGATTTTTTACTTGATCAGCCAATTTGTTGAAGAATCCTCTTGGCAGGAAGTATTTCTTGAAGCCCTCAACGAATTCCTTCCACGATCGCCACTGCTTATTGTTTACGAGGTACCATTTGAGTGCTTTGTCTTTCAGTAGTTCTGGCATTGCTCTTGGGATCATGTCCAGCTCGATGCCATACATGTCTGCTGACCACTCGATTTGTTCTATAAATTCTAGCGGTCTGGAATTGCCATCGAATCTGAAAGTCCACTCCCTCACTTGTTTTGCCACCTTGGCGTATTCGGTGGTCCTGTTTGTTGTGTGTGGTGCCGCGTTCTTGGGGTCTATCGTTTGTCTCCTTAAGTCCCTCTTTGTGTCGGTGCCGTCTAATGCTCCTTCGCTTCCCCATCTTGGTGGTGCAAATGGAGGAATCGCTAGCGTAGCGATATTTATTTTTTTGAACTCCTCGGCCTCCTTGTTCTCACCATTCTCGCCTGACTGTGCTGCGCTTGTTTCTGGTTTTTGCTTGGACATTTTTGTGAACTTGAGTTCTAATCTTCTTATCTCCTCTCCCCACTCTGGATCAGACTCGTGGTTGCCTATCCATTCGCCGAGTTGTTTTCTCATCTCCTCTACCGTGCCGTTCATGTTAACTCCGATCCTTTGGCCTGTTTGTAGCAGATCCTCCTTCTTCAAAAAAAATTTCAACTCGTTGCAGAGGACGGACGTGTTTTTTTTGCGCTTATCAATTTTTATTTTTTTCTCGCGATTAAATACTTTTACAAATTTCTTAAATTCATTATCGGTTTAATTAATAATAATTTCAACATCCGAATTTTATTTTCATTTCGCGAATTCTTGCTGTCGCTTTTGTTTAAATTTAAATAAAATCAAAACTTACAACAATACTTGCATTAGCGGTGTTGTTGTTTTGCTTATCTCTTTTGCGTTTGTGTCTTTACCGTTTTAACTAACTCTCGCGCTCTTGCGTACAAATTGTTGTTGCATGTGTTCAATTTGACGCGCTCTCCCGCTCTTTCCTATTCTTGATTGATTTGCGCTCTCGTCTTTTGCCTACCCGCGACTTTGTGATACGTGTTTTTGTTTTTGTGCTTTCATCTCTTTTTATTCTCTAGTTGTGAAGGCTTACTCTGCACATTAACCCTTGTGTCAGAACTGGTCAGTATATTCTTATACAAAGAATTTTAACCCTTAGAATTTTTATTTTTTTATTTTTTGTATTTCCTTTTTTTAATTAAATTAAACTTTTTGATAAAATGGTTGTCTGCTCAAAAAATAATTGCATAGTTGCCACTAATGCGGTTGACTCCCATGATTATATTCTGTGTTGGTTGTGTGACAATGCGGTTCACGTTAAGTGTGCAGGTTACACAGGCAGAATCAAGGAGTCTATTGCTAAAGGTGGTGGCTTAAAATATGGATGTGATGCTTGCCGAGAGGTCGAGAATGAGATGCGCTCTTTCATGAGGCGGACTAGAGATAGTTTTGACAGTTTAAGGGCAGCTTTTAATAAACTCCAAGCGGAGTTTACTGCGGTGGAGACTCAGTTCAGAAGTTTATCGCTTATGAATGAGTCTCCGAAACGTAAAAGGACCAGTCCTTGGGGTGTTTCTGCATCTGTAGACCCGCCAGCGTCTCTTATCGTCCCCGACCGGTCTCATGCACCGTCCACTCCTAATGTACAGCAATTGATTTCGTTTAAGAGCCCGGTTGTGAATGATATTAGTAAGGAATTACTGGTATCACCTGGGAATGATCTCTTAAAAACGATTCCTATTGTAGTGTCCGATGTGTCCGGGCAATTACCCATTCCAATGGAAATTGCCGTTAGTTCTAAAAGTATCGAGGGCCCCGTAAACAAGTTGACTGCTGCAGTGGGTGACTTGTCCAACGTTACTGCTGCGGCTGACGCTTCGGGACCGCGGCCTCTCGTTGGCATACCACCAAAGAAACATATATTTGTTTCTAGGCTAGACCCTGTTGTCACATCTGATGATGTAATAGCCTATATTCGGAAGAAAGTTAACGTCTCGAATATTGCGGTGGAGAAGTTTAAATTTTCTTACTCTCGGGACATTTCGTCCTTTAAAATTAGTGTTTCTGCCAATATCTTCGACACTATATGTCGAGAAGATTTTTGGTCAAAACATATACTAGTTAAGGAATATACTGTGAAAAAGGAAAAATCGGAAACCGATTCGCTTGCCAACAACAACAACTAATACCATTCCTGCCACATCAGCATCTGCTGGTGTGTCAAAAAACTAGCTTCGTCCCTTAACCTGGGTTACCAGAACGTTAGAGGGCTGAAATCTAAACTTTCTAATCTCTATGTAGATAGTCTTTCTTTTGAACATAACATTCTAGCTTTTACAGAGACGTGTCTAAAACCTGATATTGCTGATGCATCGGTTTTTTCCACAAACTTTTCTATATTCAGACGTGACCGGATTTCTCGTATAGGTGGTGGCGTTCTGATAGCTGTTGATGCTGCTTTATCATCTGAAATGATTCAATTTTCTAGTACCCAGGAGATTGAGTTTGTCGGTGTTAAAGTAAATTTTAAATCTTTTAATGCTTTCATTACTTGTTCCTATATTCCACCATTGTCAGACATGGTGGTATATTATAAGAATATTATAAGAAGTTTCAAAAAACACGTCGTTCATCAGATTATGCTCTGTATACAGTCGCTCGTTCAAAATTCATGATGCTTAATACACAATGCTATAAGAATTATCTTCAGCGGTGTAAGCTTCAGTTTTCTTCTGACCCTAAACAATTTTATAACTTTGTTAATTCTAAACGTAAGACCTCTGTGCACCCATCTTTTTTGTCTTTTCAAAATAAAAAAGCAAGCACTGATCAGGCAATTGCCGATATGTTTGCGAGTTTTTTCAAAACAACTTATTCCTCAACGGAATATCGAGCAAGTCCGTATCCTTATCATTTAAAAAAGGCTAATTGCATTTTCAATCCAGTGATTGATGAAAGTTCTATTCTTAGCGAACTTAAATTAGTTAAACCTGTTTATTCTCCGGGGCCAGATGGTCTTCCTGGATGCGTACTCAGGTTCTGTGCAAACGCATTATGTAAACCCATTTTAAAATTGTTTCTATTGTCTGTCGAATCTTCCTCTTTTCCATCTATTTGGAAGGAGTCGTATATCATTCCTCTGCATAAAAATGGCAAAAAGTCCGAAGCCTCTAACTATAGGGGTATCTCAAAATTGTCCGCTATTCCGAAAGCTTTTGAGAAAATTATAACTTCTCAATTGCAACATTTTTGCAGCTCTATTATTTCGCCATCCCAACATGGGTTTGTGAAACGTAGATCTACAACCACTAACCTTTTAGAATTTACATCAGTAATTATCAAGGGGTTTAAAAATGGTAAACAAACTGATGTAATATATACTGACTTTAGCAAAGCCTTTGATTCCGTTAATCATACCCTATTACTTTCTAAGCTGAGCGACATTGGGTTTCCACCCCTTTTCCTTTCTTGGGTTCGTGAATATTTAACAAATAGAAAACAGAAGGTACTTTTTAAGTCTTCTTTTTCCGCTTCCATTCCTGTGACTTCTGGTGTACCTCAAGGTAGTCATCTTGGCCCTCTGCTCTTCACACTATTCATTAACGATCTTCCATCAGTCATTGTTCATTCGCGTGTGCTTATGTATGCTGACGATGTCAAGATTTGTCTTACTCATAAAGATACAGATTCATTTAGTCGGCTACAAGCTGATCTTAAAAACTTTCAATCCTGGTGCCAGTTTAATCTACTAAATCTTAACACTACCAAATGTAAGGTAATGACTTTTTTCCGTAACTCTCCCCAACTGGTCACTTATTTTCTAAACAATAGCCCTTTAGAACGTTTAAATAATATAAATGATTTGGGCGTACTTATGGACCATAAGTTAAATTTTAACACCCACATTTCCACCACGGTCGCAAAGGCCATGAGTGTCCTGGGTTTCATTAAAAGATGGTCAAAAGAATTTGATGACCCCTATACAACTAAAGTTCTTTTTACTTCGCTTGTCCGTCCTATTTTAGAGTATGGATCTTGCATTTGGTCACCTCAATATGAGTCGCACCAGATTAGACTTGAATCCGTTCAAAAGCAGTTTTTGCTATTTGCTCTTCGTGGCTTAAGCTGGGATCGCAATGTCAATTTGCCTTCGTATTCTAGTAGACTTCTCTTGATTAACCTTCCGTCCCTAACTAACCGTAGAATTATGCTTGGTGTCATTTTTATGCACAAGCTCCTAATTGGTGATATCGACTCGCCTGAGTTATTAGCTCAGGTGAATCTGTCGGTACCATGTAGACGGAGTAGACATCCTTTGATACCTTTATCCCTTAGTCGTTGTTCTTCTAACTATGCTATGCATGAACCTTTTAGGGTCCTCTGCTCTGATTACAACCTTCTATTCCCTGTAATCAGCTCAGAGTTTTCTATTAATATGCTTAAAACATCTATCCTATCCCATTTAGTTAATAGATAGCTATAGTATTATTTGTTTGTCTGTTTTTTCTATTGTGTATTTGTCCACGCGATTCGTGCCGTGCGTTATACGGCTGCACCCCTCGGTCGGTCGGGTGGGAGGTGGGCAGTTATCTGCTTGGGCTCGCGCGTAACAGGCTATGTCCTGGTGTCGTAGGGGCCACTTGAACGTACTGCGCATAGTATCGTCAACGTCCGCTATTTATTCATGTGGTACATCCATCCTTTCCCCATTTCGATGTTTTCTTTTCAATTTTCAAACTTTTGTCTTGTTTAAAATTTCACCAGTATAGCACGTTGGGCGCCAGTTGTAACGATCCTTTTTCGTCCTTCGGGATATTTACAATTATCTCTTGGGCTAGGTTCGGCACAACAAAATTTATTTTGTGCCCTGGTGAAATTAGAACAGGTTTGTTTAATGATTTGTTTTGGTGGTATGTTTATTTACGATTGTTTATGGGCTTGGTTGGATATGACAAGTTTCTTTTAGAGGAGTCCCGAGCTCTTTCCTGGAATTTCGGTAACAGGATATATCCTTGTACCTTCCAATATGCTGGGGATCGTCCTGGAGCAGTTTGACCTTACCCGATTCTTGCCTAAACACGGTGTTTTAGTCCTATTCCAAGGACTTGCTGGTTATACGATAATTTGAGAGGTTACTTGTAAGGCCGTCTCGAATTATTCTGACTTTTCTTGATCCTTTCACTTGTTTTGTTTCACTAGTCTGAGCCTTTAAGGTTACTCGTAAGGCCTTAAAAACTCCCTTGGTTGATCATGACTTGTATACTTGAGTCAATTAGTTCCACGTCTAAACTAAGACTGCCGGCTCTGTCGAGCGTGGTCCCTTAAATATATCCCGAGATGCCCATAGGGCGCTGGCTGCGGCGTCGAGCTGTTGGCAGCGGCGTTGGGATCGTGTCAGAAGTGGGTCGCCTCTTCCGGTGAATTCTGCTTACCGGCAATATTCAAAGACTGGCTAGGCTAAAAAGTGCTTATGCTAGAAAAGGGAAGTGAAGTACCTAGTGTGTCTTGGGTCACATATTTTGCTAGGGTCGCATAAACATAAGTTGCTTACATGGCTAAGTGTGTTTACAGGAAATAAAAGACGTATGTAGCTTAGTTGACTAACAGTGATATGGGTCGCGATGCACGCGTGCTGTGTGCACTCGTTTAATTTCCCCTGCAATGCACTTTCATACGTATATCGTATCTATCAGATAGAGGGCTTCCCCATCGTTCATCCCTCCCCCTTCGGTTCGCATATTCCCCTATGCAATGCACAAACCATTATCGTTTCATATAATGCATGCATGCCCCCCCACGCATCTTCCCGCTTGTACGAAATCGCCAGCGGTCGCATGTGGTTCGATCGGTCATGTTTGATCGTAAATCATGGGATCGAGCCATATTGGACTTGGTTGCCCATCGCATGTGTGTGCATATCGGTTTCTTGCATTATGCTTCCCACGCATCTTCCCGCTTGTACGAAATCGCCGACGGTTGCGTGTGGTTCGACTGGCCACGTTTGATCGTATGCCACTTATATCGAATCGGTTCGATCCATCATCAGCGGATTCGGTCGTATATCGTACGTTTGTTTTGTGTCTCGGCTATATCTTGTATCTGGTGCATCCTTTGCACCGCTTGATTGTGTTGTTGCTGGCTTGTTGTGTGAGATATTATAGTTAATTATAATGTTCCTCACAAAGTTCTGTTCAACGTATATTTTCTTGCTTTCGTATTGCGCGTCATTCTCATCGAAGCTGAATCCAGAAAATTCTCTTAACCGTTGCCGATTATTTCTGTCTCCCTCTCGCTCATATACATATTTATGCAAAGCAGTAATGCTTGCTTTACTGGCACAAGCAATTTTAGCATTAATGAAATTTTTTAAACACGGCATTTTGGTTATAATGGGGAAAAAAAATTGGGTTATTTTTTCCAGCATTTATTGTTTTATATTCTATTATTCACTTTTTCCTTTAACTTCTTTATATTTTTTTTTTTTTTTAACAATCTTTTCACAGTTAGCAATCTTTTCACAGTTTTCTTTTCACAATTCACTTTTCAGCATTCTCTTTTCACCATTTTCTTTTTACCGATCGCGGACGAGCGCCCAATTTTGTGGGACTAGGTTCCGATTCCGTAGAAATAAGTAGTCCCGTTTGATTTATATTTAGTTATATGATAAGTTTTATTTTAGATTATAGTTAGGTTTTAGTAACTATAATAATGAATTGAATGGTAATTGTTTCGTCTTTAGGTTTTTACACGTCTTTCATCTTTAACACTTCTTTACTTCTTTTAATAAACTTCTTTACTTCTTTTTCGTCTTTAATATTTCTTTAATACACGTGTTCTCGTCGTTGGCTCGTCTTCAAAAGTTCTTCCTTCTCGTCTCGTAGCAGCATTGCCACATCGTCGTTTTTGTCGGTCGCTTGCCACCTCGTCTCATATAGATCGCTTGCCACACTGTCGTCTCACAGCTGTTTGGAGTGGTCTGGCCATTCGGCATTGCCAATCCAACCCCACATCCGGCCGCCCTGACTAAGCATTCGGCCCGAATGCGCCGTCGTCATCATCATCATAGTCTGTTGACCATGGCTTCATATATTCAGCACACGTTGACATATTCTTCGGACCTTCTGAACTTCCCATCTTTAGTACATCGTATGCATTGTTTTGCTTTACTTTAACAATTTGGTATGGGCCCAAAAACTTTGACTTCAATTTTAATCCGGCGGCAAATTGTGTTCGTTTTATGGCGACTAGATCACCAACGTCGTAATGCTTGGCTGGTTTACGTCTCAAATTGTATGACTTTTTATTCTCGTTTTGTATCTTCAGGATCTGCGTCTTGGCTTTGCATCGTAGTTCGTTGCGGTCGTTGTTAAATGTAGCTATGGTTTCATCCTTAATTAGTTTTATTAGCTGATCGTCGTCTTTGGTTAGCAGCTCGAAAGGTGTGGAATTAATACTTCTAGCATATGTGCAATTAATTGCTTGTTGGACTCTGGATACGTGTTTGTACCATTTCGTTGGATCGTCGATGCTGAGCTTAGATAGTACTGAAATTATAGTTGCATTCAACCTTTCAACTTGTCCGTTTACTCGGGGTAGACCAGTTGTTGTTTTCACCAATTTAATGTTTTCATCTCGGCCATACTGAATAAAGATATCTGCGGTGAAAGCAACACCTCTATCCGAAATTAAGGATTACCGAAAATTGAACTTCGTTTGCAGTTGTTGACTTCGTCGGATAAAGCCAACAGAATTTAGTGAATGAGTCAATTACGGCTAGGATATGCTTATAATTCTTATGCGTCGAGTCAAGGGGACCCAAAAATTCTACATTATATGTGTGCAACGGGACGTCTTCTTTTTGCAGTGGATGTAGCAGACCTTCCTGCTTACCTCTTTTGCGATTACTCATGATACACGGTATACAGCAGCTGATGTATTTTTCGATTTTATCCTCGATGTTTGGTATATAATAATCCTTGCAAATCAACTCCTTAGTTTTTTTGATTTCGAAGTGACCTCTGTCATGTGCTCGGCTAATTATTTGTTTCTGCATACTGTTTGGTACTACAATCAATTCGACGTCATTTACAAGCTTGTACAAAATATCTGACTTCAAAAAATAGCTGTCATAGGGCTGCTTTTTATCGGTAAGTACTTGCTTAATAGCTTTAAGTTGTTCGTCTTGCATTTGAGCATGCTTCAATCCGATACTCATACTATCTTCAGTTATTGTTAATATTGGATATCTACTCAGGGCGTCTACATGCTACATACGTGTTCCAGGACGATGTTCAACTTTAAAATTATACTCTTGTAGAAATAAGACCCAACGTCCAACTCTTGTGCACAAACTTTGCTTATCAAGTGTCTTCGTAAAAGCATTGCAGTCAGTTATCAAACGAAAATTGATTCCTAAAAGGTAAACTCTAAACTTGTTCAAGGCCTCAATGACTGCTAGAACTTCCAGCTCATAACTCGAATACTAGCGCTGTGCATCTGTAGTCTTCTTACTCATAAAATAAACAGGGTGTAACTCGTCGTCTTCATCTGATTTTTGCAATAGGACTGCACCAAATCCATCTATTGAAGCATCTGTATGAACTTCGGTATCGTACTTCTGGTTATATATATTTAAAACTGGATTTTCGGTCAACTTTTTCTTTAATAAATTGATAGCATGCTCTTCTGCTGCACCTAGATAGAATTTATTATATGATTTCAACAAGTCTGTTAATGGCTTTGCAATGATTGCGTAGTTGGGTATAAATTTTCTAAAATACCCACTTAAACCCAAAAAACTTTGCAATTGCTTAGGTGTCTGAGGAATTTTGAATTTAGAAACGGCTTCAATCTTTTCGGTTGTCGGATACAACATCTGGTTTTCAATAATATGTCCTAAGAATTGGATTCGTCTTTTCAAAAAATGACGAAAAAATTGGTGTTTCGGCATTTAATGCTATGTTCATTTGGATTTGGGTTGACTTTGTTTTAACCGGCTTATAGTTTTCAATTAATTCTCGAGCTTCAATTTTAGCTTTTTTATCCGCAGCTTGATCTATATTTATTTCGTCATTATTCGCGATAGCTTCAATTTTCATTATATTCAATTCCGAAATCTCGATCTCAGTCTCGACATATTTACGCACTGTCAGACCATGACGATTAAAAATTAATTCGGCAAGAAGGCAAATCTGTTCACCAATGATTATTTTAATATCCATACACTTCATCGGAACAACATAAAAGTCAAGAACATAGTCATCATTATCGATTTTAATTGATTTTTCGAAATGTCCAATTGGTCTAACTTGATTCTCATCACGATCACCGCCAAATCCAATAGGACTTACACTGCATGACAAAAGTTTTTGCTTAGTTCTTTGAATAAGTCTTCGCGCATAACATTGAATTTGCTGCCTGTATCAAATGAAGCCGAACAATTTATATTCTCTATTAACACTGTTTTACTCGTAATTTTACTTTGACATTGTAGAGTGTACGCATTCACTTTTTGTTCATTTTTTTGTTTAACTTGACTGCATTTACTGGCAATATGCCCAAATTGGTTACACTTAAAACATTTTCGACCTTTGTCTTTATTGCTGCAATCACTTGCTATATGGCCTTTATGTCCACAACTATAACAGCTGACTTCTTTATTTTTTGATATTACGTTACTTGGCATCTTTTTAACAAAAACACTGCGGTCGACTGCTTTGGATTTTTCACACATTGTTTCATAGCTTCTTAGTTTTGATTTAAAATTCTTTAAGTCGTTTGCACCGTATAAAACCGATTTATTAGTTTCACGTTCGTCTATCCCGTCGATTATATATTGAATTAGAGCTTGATCTTCGATTCTACCGCGCGATGCAATGTCTTTCATTTTATAAAAATATTCTTGCATATTTTCACTTTTGTTTCGCTTTCTTTCGCTTAGATGTTTATGTAATTCTTTGCTCGATACGAACTGCCTAAACTCGCTTAATAGTGCATTTTTGAGTATTGACCAAGAATTAATACCTCTTTCACTGAAAACAAATAGCTTGCAAAAACTAATTTCTGAAGGTCATTAAAGTCCATCAAAAGAGCCTGATCTTCGAATTCTGAAAGCCATTCCTCAATTCCAATTGAATTTGTTCCATCGAATGTTCTAATTGTGTCCTCTATGTCACGAAAATTCATACCAAAACGCATGGAAATGTATCAGTAACGTTTTTCGTCTACACTGTTTCTCTTACATCTTTGAGAATTCTCTTTCTCTTTCTGTTCAACGTTTTCTTCTGCATCATTGTACACACTACTGTGAGCGGCACTTTCGTTACCCTCTTGGTCAAATTCGTCGCTGCTTTCGTCGTTGCGCTCTTCGTTTTCACAAAACAAAACTGCGAAGTTCGTGGAATATATGTGACTGTAAATTCTCTACATCGTGCCCTATACCGAGTATGTTACATATAGAAACGAGATCACGTTCTGACAAGTTCTGTTCAACGTATATTTTCTTGCTTTCGTATTGCGCGTCATTCTCATCGAAGCTAAATCCAGAAAATTCTCTTAACCGTTGCCGATTATTTCTGTCTCCCTCTCGCTCATATACATATTTATGCGAAGCAGTAATGCTTGCTTTACTGGCACAAGCAATTTTAGCATTAATGAAATTTTTTAAACACGGCATTTTGGTTATGATGGGGAAAAAAAAATTGGGTTATTTTTTCCAGCATTTATTGTTTTATATTCTATTAGTCACTTTTTCCTTTAACTTCTTTATATTTTTTTTTTTTTACAATCTTTTCACAGTTAGCAATCTTTTCACAGTTTTCTTTTCACAATTCACTTTTCAGCATTCTCTTTTCACCATTTTCTTTTTACCGATCGCGGACGAGCGCCCAATTTTGTGGGACTATGTTCCGATTTTGTAGAAATAAGTAGTCCCGTTTGATTTATATTTAGTTATATGATAAGTTTTATTTTAGATTATAGTTAGGTTTTAGTAACTATAATAATGAATTGAATGGTAATTGTTTCGTCTTTAGGTTTTTACACGTCTTTCATCTTTAACACTTCTTTACTTCTTTTAATAAACTTCTTTACTTCTTTTTCGTCTTTAATATTTCTTTAATACACGTGTTCTCGTCGTTGGCTCGTCTTCAAAAGTTCTTCCTTCTCGTCTCGTAGCAGCATTGCCACATCGTCGTTTTTGTCGGTCGCTTGCCACCTCGTCTCATATAGATCGCTTGCCACACTGTCGTCTCACAGCTGATTGGAGTAGTCTGGCCATTCGGCATTGCCAATCCAACCCCACATCCGGCCGTCCTGACTAAGCATTCGGCCCGAATGCGCCGTCGTCATCATCATCATAGTCTGTTGACCATGGCTTCTCATATTTAGCACACGTTGACATATTCTTCGGACCTTCTGAACTTCCCATCTTTAGTACATCGTATGCATTGTTTTGCTTTACTTTAACAATTTGGTATGGGCCCAAAAACTTTGACTTCAATTTTAATCCGGCGGCAAATTGTGTTCGTTTTATGGCGACTAGATCACCAACGTCGTAATGCTTGGCTGGTTTACGTCTCAAATTGTATGACTCTTTATTCTCGTTTTATATCTTCAGGATCTGCGTCTTGGCTTTGCATCGTAGTTCGTTGCGGTCGTTGTTAAATGTAGCTATGGTTTCATCTTTAATTAGTTTTATTAGCTGATCGTCGTCTTTGGTTCGCATTTTTACTCCTATTAGCAGCTCGAAAGGTGTGGAATTAATACTTCTAGCATATGTGGAATTAATTGCTTGTTGGACTCTGGATACGTGTTTGTACCATTTCGTTGGATCGTCGATGCTGAGCTTAGATAGTACTGAAATTATAGTTGCATTCAACCTTTCAACTTGTCCGTTTACTCGGGGTAGACCAGTTGTCGTTTTCACCAATTTAATGAATAAAGATATCTGCGGTGAAAGCAACACCTCTATCCGAAATTAAGGATTACCGAAAATTGAACTTCGTTTGCAGTTGTTGACTTCGTCGGATAAAGCCAACAGAATTTAGTGAATGAGTCAATTACGGCTAGGATATGCTTATAATTCTTATGCGTCGAGTCAAGGGGACCCAAAAATTCTACATTATATGTGTGCAACGGGACGTCTTCTTTTTGCAGTGGATGTAGCAGACCTTCCTGCTTACCTCTTTTGCGATTACTCATGATACACGGTATACAGCAGCTGATGTATTATTCGATTTTATCCTCGATGTTTGGTATATAATAATCCTTGCAAATCAACTCCTTCGTTTTTTTGATTGCGAAGTGACCTCTGTCATGTGCTCGGCTAATTATTTGTTTCTGCATACTGTTTGGTACTACAATCAATTCGACGTCATTTACAAGCTTGTACAAAATATCTGACTTCAAAAAATAGTTGTCATAGGGCTGCTTTTTATCGGTAAGTACTTGCTTAATAGCTTTAAGTTGTTCGTCTTGCATTTGAGCATGCTTCAATCCGATACTCATACTATCTTCAGTTATTGTTAATATTGGATATCTACTCAGGGCGTCTACATGCTACATACGTGTTCCAGGACGATGTTCAACTTTAAAATTATACTCTTGTAGAAATAAGACCCAACGTCCAACTCTTGTGCACAAACTTTGCTTATCAAGTGTCTTCGTAAAAGCATTGCAGTCAGTTATCAAACGAAAATTGATTCCTAAAAGGTAAACTCTAAACTTGTTCAAGGCCTCAATGACTGCTAGAACTTCCAGCTCATAACTCGAATATTAGCGCTGTGCATCTGTAGTCTTCTTACTCATAAAATAAACAGGGTGTAATTCGTCGTCTTTATCTGATTTTTGCAATAGGACTGCACCAAATCCATCTATTGAAGCATCTGTATGAACTTCGGTATCGTACTTCTGGTTATATATCTTTAAAACTGGATTTTCGGTCAACTTTTTCTTTAATAAATTGATAGCATGCTCTTCTGCTGCACCTAGATAGAATTTATTATATGATTTCAACAAGTCTGTTAATGCCTTTGCAATGATTGCGTAGTTGGGTATAAATTTTCTAAAATACCCACTTAAACCCAAAAAACTTTGTAATTGCTTAGGTGTCTGAGGAATTTTGAATTTAGAAACGGCTTCAATCTTTTCGGTTGTCGGATACAACATCTGGTTTTCAATAATATGTCCTAAGAATTGGATTCGTCTTTTCAAAAAATAACACTTCTTAATGTTGAGCTCCAGTCCATAATCTTTGCAGGTAGTAATGACTTCTTTTAAATTTAAAACAGCTTCTTTTTCATCTTTTGCTGGAATTATTACGTCGTCTATGTAGGGAAGTGCAATTCCTCGGCGAGTAAGGGGTCGAAATATTGCGTTAACGTGCCGTTGAAACACACCAGGCGAATTGGAGAGCCCAAAAGGTACTTTCTTAAATTGAAATTGGCAATTCCGAGTCACAAACGATGTGTACTTCTTACTTGATTCGGCCACTGGTACGTGAAAAAATCCGTTTTTCAGATCTATTGTACTGAATACCTTTGCATCTTGGAGTCTATCAAGTTGGTCTTCAATAAGAGGCAGGGGAAAACGATCTTTTACAATTACCTTATTGATGCGTCTAAAATCAATACAAAGTCTCGGTGAGCCGTCACGCTTTTTGACAAGGACTACAGGACTTGTAAACTCTGAATTAGATTCTTCAATTATTTCGTTGTTTATCCACTCTTCTATTTGTTCGTCGACTATTTTGGCTTCTTGAAACGGTAGTCTGCGCGGACGCGAAAAAATTGGTGTTTCGGCATTTAATGCTATGTTCATTTGGATTTGGGTTGACTTTGTTTTAACCGGCTTATAGTTTTCAATTAATTCTCGAACTTCAATTTTAGCTTTTTCATCCGCAGCTTGATCTATATTTATTTCGTCATTATTCGCGATAGCTTCAATTTTCATTATATTCAATTCCGAAATCTCGATCTCAGTCTCGACATATTTACGCACTGTCAGACCATGACGATTAAAAATTAATTCGGCAAGAAGGCAAATCTGTTCACCAATGATTATTTTAATATCCATACACTTCATCGGAACAACATAAAAGTCAAGAACATAGTCATCATTATCGATTTTAATTGATTTTTCGAAATGTCCAATTGGTCTAACTTGATTCTCATCACGATCATCGCCAAATCCAATAGGACTTACACTGCACGACAAAAGTTTTTGCTTAGTTCTTTGAATAAGTCTTCGCGCATAACATTGAATTTGCTGCCTGTGTCAAATAAAGCCGAACAATTTATATTCTCTATTAACACTGTTTTACTCGTAATTTTACTTTGACATTGTAGAGTGTACGCATTCACTTTTTGTTCATTTTTTTGTTTAACTTGACTGCATTTACTGGCAATATGCCCAAATTGGTTACACTTAAAACATTTTCGACCTTTGTCTTTATTGCTGCAATAACTTGCTATATGGCCTTTATGTCCACAACTATAACAGGTGATTTCTTTATTATACCCTTGCAAAAAGGGTATATTAATTTTGGTCAGAAGTGTGCAACGCATAGAACGAAGCATCTCCGACCATACAAAGTATATATATAGCCATGTCCGTCCGTCCGTCCGTCCGTCTGGATCAACGCAAACTCCTCCTAGACCGTAAGAGCTACAGAGCTGAAATTTTGCACGTAGGCTTGTATATACTGCAGGGGTTGTATATCTCGGATTCAGCCGGATCGGACCACTATATTCTCAATACCTTCGTTATTTGATGAGCTATTGTCGTGAAACTTAATATTAGAAAGTTTACTACGCCTATAAGCGACTATGCCAAATTTGATCAAGATCAGGTGACTATATCATATAGCTCCCATAGGAACGATTGGTCGAAAACAGTGACTTTTGTTAATAACTTCGTTACTTTTAACGCGATTGCTTTTAAATTAAACATTTCTTAATTTAATATATATGTTAATGACTGTGCCGAATTTGATAAAGATCGGGTGACTATATCATATAGCTCCCATATGAACGATCGGTGGAAAAAAGTGACTTTGATCAATATCTTCGTTATTTCCTATGATTGTAGGCCTTTCTTTCTCAAGCTTAAGCCTTTTTAGATAAAACGTTCTTCCACATTGATGGCTAATAGGTAAGGATAGAGTTACCAAAAAAGTTGCAAGGGTATACAAACTTTGACGCGGTCGAAGTTAGCCCCGGCCCTCTGGTTTTTTGATATTACGTTACTTGGCATCTTTTTAACAAAAACACTGCGGTCGACTGCTTTGGATTTTTCACACATTGTTTCATAGCATCTTAGTTTTGATTTAAAATTCTTTAAGTCGTTTGCACCGTATAAAACCGATTTATTAGTTTCATGTTCGTCTATCCCGTCGATTATATATTGAATTAGAGCTTGATCTTCGATTCTACCGCGCGATGCAATGTCTTTCATTTTATAAAAATATTCTTGCATATTTTCACTTTTGTTTCGCTTTCTTTCGCTCAGATGTTTATGTAATTCTTTGCTCGATACGGTCTGCCTAAACTCGCTTAATAGTGCATTTTTGAGTATTGACCAAGAATTAATACCTCTTTCACTGAAAACAAATAGCTTGCAAAAACTAATTTCTGAAGGTCATTAAAGTCCATCAAAAGAGCCTGATCTTCGAATTCTGAAAGCCATTCCTCAATTCCAATTGAATTCGTTCCATCGAATGTTCTAATTGTGTCCTCTATGTCACGAATGTTCATACCAAAACGCATGGAAATGTCTCAGTAACGTTTTTCGTCTACACTGTTTCTCTTACATCTTTGAGAATTCTCTTTCTCTTTCTGTTCAACGTTTTCTTCTGCATCATTGTACACACTACTGTGAGCGGCACTTTCGTTACCCTCTTGGTCGTCAAATTCGTCCCTGCTTTCGTCGTTGAGCTCTTCGTTTTCACAAAACAAAACTGCGAAGTTCGTGGAATATATGTGCCTGTAAATTCTCTACATTGCGCCCTATACCGAGTATGTTACATATAGAAACGAGATCACGCTCTGACAAGTTCTGTTCAACGTATATTTTCTTGCTTTCGTATTGCGCGTCATTCTCATCGAAGCTGAATCCAGAAAATTCTCTTAACCGTTGCCGATTATTTCTGTCTCCCTCTCGCTCATATACATATTTATGCAAAGCAGTAATGCTTGCTTTACTGGCACTAGCAATTTTAGCATTAATGAAATTTTTTAAACACGGCATTTTGGTTATGATGGGGAAAAAAAAATTGGGTTATTTTTTCCAGCATTTATTGTTTTATATTCTATTAGTCACTTTTTCCTTTAACTTCTTTATACTTTTTTTTTTAACAATCTTTTCACAGTTAGCAATCTTTTCACAGTTAGCAATCTTTTCACAGTTTTCTTTTCACAATTCACTTTTCAGCATTCTCTTTTTACTATTTTCTTTTTACCGATCGCGGACGAGCGCCCAATTTTGTGGGACTAGGTTCCGATTCCGTAGAAATAAGTAGTCCCGTTTGATTTATATTTAGTTATATGATAAGTTTTATTTTAGATTATAGTTAGGTTTTAGTAACTATAATAATGAATTGAATGGTAATTGTTTCGTCTTTAGGTTTTTACACGTCTTTCGTCTTTAACACTTCTTTAATTCTTTTAATAAACTTCTTTACTTCTTTTTCGTCTTTAATATTTCTTTAATACACGTGTTCTCGTCGTTGGCTCGTCTTCAAAAGTTCTTCCTTCTCGTCTCGTAGCAGCATTGCCACATCGTCGTTTTTGTCGGTCGCTTGCCACCTCGTCTCATATAGATCGCTTGCCACACTGTCGTCTCACAGCTGATTGGAGTAGTCTGGCCATTCGGCATTGCCAATCCAACCCCACATCCGGCCGTCCTGACTAAGCATTCGGCCCGAATGCGCCGTCGTCATCATCATCATAGTCTGTTGACCATGGCTTCTCATATTTAGCACACGTTGACATATTCTTCGGACCTTCTGAACTTCCCATCTTTAGTACATCGTATGCATTGTTTTGCTTTACTTTAACAATTTGGTATGGGCCCAAAAACTTTGACTTCAATTTTAATCCGGCGGCAAATTGTGTTCGTTTTATGGCGACTAGATCACCAACGTCGTAATGCTTGGCTGGTTTACGTCTCAAATTGTATGACTCTTTATTCTCGTTTTATATCTTCAGGATCTGCGTCTTGGCTTTGCATCGTAGTTCGTTGCGGTCGTTGTTAAATGTAGCTATGGTTTCATCTTTAATTAGTTTTATTAGCTGATCGTCGTCTTTGGTTCGCATTTTTACTCCTATTAGCAGCTCGAAAGGTGTGGAATTAATACTTCTAGCATATGTGGAATTAATTGCTTGTTGGACTCTGGATACGTGTTTGTACCATTTCGTTGGATCGTCGATGCTGAGCTTAGATAGTACTGAAATTATAGTTGCATTCAACCTTTCAACTTGTCCGTTTACTCGGGGTAGACCAGTTGTCGTTTTCACCAATTTAATGAATAAAGATATCTGCGGTGAAAGCAACACCTCTATCCGAAATTAAGGATTACCGAAAATTGAACTTCGTTTGCAGTTGTTGACTTCGTCGGATAAAGCCAACAGAATTTAGTGAATGAGTCAATTACGGCTAGGATATGCTTATAATTCTTATGCGTCGAGTCAAGGGGACCCAAAAATTCTACATTATATGTGTGCAACGGGACGTCTTCTTTTTGCAGTGGATGTAGCAGACCTTCCTGCTTACCTCTTTTGCGATTACTCATGATACACGGTATACAGCAGCTGATGTATTATTCGATTTTATCCTCGATGTTTGGTATATAATAATCCTTGCAAATCAACTCCTTCGTTTTTTTGATTGCGAAGTGACCTCTGTCATGTGCTCGGCTAATTATTTGTTTCTGCATACTGTTTGGTACTACAATCAATTCGACGTCATTTACAAGCTTGTACAAAATATCTGACTTCAAAAAATAGTTGTCATAGGGCTGCTTTTTATCGGTAAGTACTTGCTTAATAGCTTTAAGTTGTTCGTCTTGCATTTGAGCATGCTTCAATCCGATACTCATACTATCTTCAGTTATTGTTAATATTGGATATCTACTCAGGGCGTCTACATGCTACATACGTGTTCCAGGACGATGTTCAACTTTAAAATTATACTCTTGTAAACTCTAAACTTGTTCAAGGCCTCAATGACTGCTAGAACTTCCAGCTCATAACTCGAATACTAGCGCTGTGCATCTGTAGTCTTCTTACTCATAAAATAAACAGGGTGTAACTCGTCGTCTTCATCTGATTTTTGCAATAGGACTGCACCAAATCCATCTATTGAAGCATCTGTATGAACTTCGGTATCGTACTTCTGGTTATATATCTTTAAAACTGGATTTTCGATCAACTTTTTCTTTAATAAATTGATAGCATGCTCTTCTGCTGCACCTAGATAGAATTTATTATATGATTTCAACAAGTCTGTTAATGCCTTTGCAATGATTGCGTAGTTGGGTATAAATTTTCTAAAATACCCACTTAAACCCAAAAAACTTTGTAATTGCTTAGGTGTCTGAGGAATTTTGAATTTAGAAACGGCTTCAATCTTTTCGGTTGTCGGATACAACATCTGGTTTTCAATAATATGTCCTAAGAATTGGATTCGTCTTTTCAAAAAATGACACTTCTTAATGTTGAGCTCCAGTCCATAATCTTTGCAGGTAGTAATGACTTCTTTTAAATTTAAAACAGCTTCTTTTTCATCTTTTGCTGGAATTATTACGTCGTCTATGTAGGGAAGTGCAATTCCTCGGCGAGTAAGGGGTCGAAATATTGCGTTAACGTGCCGTTGAAACACACCAGGCGAATTGGAGAGCCCAAAAGGTACTTTCTTAAATTGAAATTGGTCATTCTGAGTCACAAACGATGTGTACTTCTTACTTGATTCGGCCACTGGTACGTGAAAAAATCCGTTTTTCAGATCTATTGTACTGAATACCTTTGCAACTTGGAGTCTATCAAGTTGGTCTTCAATAAGAGGCAGGGGAAAACGATCTTTTACAATTACCTTATTGATGCGTCTAAAATCAATACAAAGTCTCGGTGAGCCGTCACGCTTTTTGACAAGGACTACAGGACTTGTAAACTCTGAATTAGATTCTTCAATTATTTCGTTGTTTATCCACTCTTCTATTTGTTCGTCGACTATTTTGGCTTCTTGAAACGGTAGTCTGCGCGGACGCGAAAAAATTGGTGTTTCGGCATTTAATGCTATGTTCATTTGGATTTGGGTTGACTTTGTTTTAACCGGCTTATAGTTTTCAATTAATTCTCGAACTTCAATTTTAGCTTTTTCATCCGCAGCTTGATCTATATTTATTTCGTCATTATTCGCGATAGCTTCAATTTTCATTATATTCAATTCCGAAATCTCGATCTCAGTCTCGACATATTTACGCACTGTCAGACCATGACGATTAAAAATTAATTCGGCAAGAAGGCAAATCTGTTCACCAATGATTATTTTAATATCCATACACTTCATCGGAACAACATAAAAGTCAAGAACATAGTCATCATTATCGATTTTAATTGATTTTTCGAAATGTCCAATTGGTCTAACTTGATTCTCATCACGATCATCGCCAAATCCAATAGGACTTACACTGCACGACAAAAGTTTTTGCTTAGTTCTTTGAATAAGTCTTCGCGCATAACATTGAATTTGCTGCCTGTATCAAATAAAGCCGAACAATTTATATTCTCTATTAACACTGTTTTACTCGTAATTTTACTTTGACATTGTAGAGTGTACGCATTCACTTTTTGTTCATTTTTTTGTTTAACTTGACTGCATTTACTGGCAATATGCCCAAATTGGTTACACTTAAAACATTTTCGACCTTTGTCTTTATTGCTGCAATAACTTGCTATATGGCCTTTATGTCCACAACTATAACAGGTGATTTCTTTATTATACCCTTGCAAAAAGGGTATATTAATTTTGGTCAGAAGTGTGCAACGCATAGAACGAAGCATCTCCGACCATACAAAGTATATATATTCTTGATCAGCACGACGAGACGAGTTCAACTAGCCATGTCCGTCCGTCCGTCCGTCCGTCTGGATCAACGCAAACTCCTCCTAGACCGTAAGAGCTACAGAGCTGAAATTTTGCACGTAGGCTTGTATATACTGTAGGCGTTGTATATCTCGGATTCAGCCGGATCGGACCACTATATCATATAGCTCCCATACAAACCCCAAAGTCACGAACAGTGACTTTTCTCAATAACTTCGTTATTTTCTATGCTATTATCGTGAAACTTAATATTAGAGAGTTTACTACGCCTATAAGCGACTATGCCAAATTGATCAAGATCGGGTGACTATATAATATAGCTCCCATACAAACGGCCAAGTCACGAACAGTGACTTTCTCAATACCTTCGTTATTTGATGAGCTATTGTCGTGAAACTTAATATTAGAAAGTTTACTACGCCTATAAGCGACTATGCCAAATTTGATCAAGATCAGGTGACTATATCATATAGCTCCCATAGGAACGATTGGTCGAAAACAGTGACTTTTGTAAATAACTTCGTTACTTTTAACGCGATTGCTTTTAAATTAAACATTTCTTAATTTAATATATATGTTAATGACTGTGCCGAATTTGATAAAGATCGGGTGACTATATCATATAGCTCCCATATGAACGATCGGTGGAAAAAAGTGACTTTGATCAATATCTTCGTTATTTCCTATGATTGTAGGCCTTTCTTTCTCAAGCTTAAGCCTTTTTAGATAAAACGTTCTTCCACATTGATGGCTAATAGGTAAGGATAGAGTTACCAAAAAAGTTGCAAGGGTATACAAACTTTGACGCGGTCGAAGTTAGCCCCGGCCCTCTGGTTTTTTGATATTACGTTACTTGGCATCTTTTTAACAAAAACACTGCGGTCGACTGCTTTGGATTTTTCACACATTGTTTCATAGCATCTTAGTTTTGATTTAAAATTCTTTAAGTCGTTTGCACCGTATAAAACCGATTTATTAGTTTCACGTTCGTCTATCCCGTCGATTATATATTGAATTAGAGCTTGATCTTCGATTCTACCGCGCGATGCAATGTCTTTCATTTTATAAAAATATTCTTGCATATTTTCACTTTTGTTTCGCTTTCTTTCGCTCAGATGTTTATGTAATTCTTTGCTCGATACGGTCTGCCTAAACTCGCTTAATAGTGCATTTTTGAGTATTGACCAAGAATTAATACCTCTTTCACTGAAAACAAATAGCTTGCAAAAACTAATTTCTGAAGGTCATTAAAGTCCATCAAAAGAGCCTGATCTTCGAATTCTGAAAGCCATTCCTCAATTCCAATTGAATTTGTTCCATCGAATGTTCTAATTGTGTCCTCTATGTCACGAATGTTCATACCAAAACGCATGGAAATGTCTCAGTAACGTTTTTCGTCTACACTGTTTCTCTTACATCTTTGAGAATTCTCTTTCTCTTTCTGTTCAACGTTTTCTTCTGCATCATTGTACACACTACTGTGAGCGGCACTTTCGTTACCCTCTTGGTCGTCAAATTCGTCCCTGCTTTCGTCGTTGAGCTCTTCGTTTTCACAAAACAAAACTGCGAAGTTCGTGGAATATATGTGCCTGTAAATTCTCTACATTGCGCCCTATACCGAGTATGTTACATATAGAAACGAGATCACGCTCTGACAAGTTCTGTTCAACGTATATTTTCTTGCTTTCGTATTGCGCGTCATTCTCATCGAAGCTGAATCCAGAAAATTCTCTTAACCGTTGCCGATTATTTCTGTCTCCCTCTCGCTCATATACATATTTATGCAAAGCAGTAATGCTTGCTTTACTGGCACTAGCAATTTTAGCATTAATGAAATTTTTTAAACACGGCATTTTGGTTATGATGGGGAAAAAAAAATTGGTTTATTTTTTCCAGCATTTATTGTTTTATATTCTATTAGTCACTTTTTCCTTTAACTTCTTTATATTTTTTTTTTTTTTAACAATCTTTTCACAGTTAGCAATCTTTTCACAGTTTTCTTTTCACAATTCACTTTTCAGCATTCTCTTTTCACCATTTTCTTTTTACCGATCGCGGACGAGCGCCCAATTTTGTGGGACTAGGTTCCGATTCCGTAGAAATAAGTAGTCCCGTTTGATTTATATTTAGTTATATGATAAGTTTTATTTTAGATTATAGTTAGGTTTTAGTAACTATAATAATGAATTGAATGGTAATTGTTTCGTCTTTAGGTTTTTACACGTCTTTCATCTTTAACACTTCTTTACTTCTTTTAATAAACTTCTTTACTTCTTTTTCGTCTTTAATATTTCTTTAATACACGTGTTCTCGTCGTTGGCTCGTCTTCAAAAGTTCTTCCTTCTCGTCTCGTAGCAGCATTGCCACATCGTCGTTTTTGTCGGTCGCTTGACACCTCGTCTCATATAGATCGCTTGCCACACTGTAAATAATAAAGCCAACAGAATTTAGTGAATGAGTCAATTACGGCTAGGATATGCTTATAATTCTTATGCGTCGAGTCAAGGGGACCCAAAAATTCTACATTATATGTGTGCAACGGGACGTCTTCTTTTTGCAGTGGATGTAGCAGACCTTCCTGCTTACCTCTTTTGCGATTACTCATGATACACGGTATACAGCAGCTGATGTATTATTCGATTTTATCCTCGATGTTTGGTATATAATAATCCTTGCAAATCAACTCCTTCGTTTTTTTTGATTGCGAAGTGACCTCTGTCATGTGCTCGGCTAATTATTTGTTTCTGCATACTGTTTGGTACTACAATCAATTCGACGTCATTTACAAGCTTGTACAAAATATCTGACTTCAAAAAATAGTTGTCATAGGGCTGCTTTTTATCGGTAAGTACTTGCTTAATAGCTTTAAGTTGTTCGTCTTGCATTTGAGCATGCTTCAATCCGATACTCATACTATCTTCAGTTATTGTTAATATTGGATATCTACTCAGGGCGTCTACATGCTACATACGTGTTCCAGGACGATGTTCAACTTTAAAATTATACTCTTGTAGAAATAAGACCCAACGTCCAACTCTTGTGCATAAACTTTGCTTATCAAGTGTCTTCGTAAAAGCATTGCAGTCAGTTATCAAACGAAAATTGATTCCTAAAAGGTAAACTCTAAACTTGTTCAAGGCCTCAATGACTGCTAGAACTTCCAGCTCATAACTCGAATACTAGCGCTGTGCATCTGTAGTCTTCTTACTCATAAAATAAACAGGGTGTAACTCGTCGTCTTCATCTGATTTTTGCAATAGGACTGCACCAAATCCATCTATTGAAGCATCTGTATGAACTTCGGTATCGTACTTCTGGTTATATATCTTTAAAACTGGATTTTCGGTCAACTTTTTCTTTAATAAATTGATAGCATGCTCTTCTGCTGCACCTAGATAGAATTTATTATATGATTTCAACAAGTCTGTTAATGCCTTTGCAATGATTGCGTAGTTGGGTATAAATTTTCTAAAATACCCACTTAAACCCAAAAAACTTTGTAATTGCTTAGGTGTCTGAGGAATTTTGAATTTAGAAACGGCTTCAATCTTTTCGGTTGTCGGATACAACATCTGGTTTTCAATAATATGTCCTAAGAATTGGATTCGTATTTTCAAAAAATGACACTTCTTAATGTTGAGCTCCAGTCCATAATCTTTGCAGGTAGTAATGACTTCTTTTAAATTTAAAACAGCTTCTTTTTCATCTTTTGCTGGAATTATTACGTCGTCTATGTAGGGAAGTGCAATTCCTCGGCGAGTAAGGGGTCGAAATATTGCGTTAACGTGCCGTTGAAACACACCAGGCGAATTGGAGAGCCCAAAAGGTACTTTCTTAAATTGAAATTGGCAATTCTGAGTCACAAACGATGTGTACTTCTTACTTGATTCGGCCACTGGTACGTGAAAAAATCCGTTTTTCAGATCTATTGTACTGAATACCTTTGCATCTTGGAGTCTATCAAGTTGGTCTTCAATAAGAGGCAGGGGAAAACGATCTTTTACAATTACCTTATTGATGCGTCTAAAATCAATACAATGTCTCGGTGAGCCGTCACGCTTTTTGACAAGGACTACAGGACTTGTAAACTCTGAATTAGATTCTTCAATTATTTCGTTGTTTATCCACTCTTCTATTTGTTCGTCGACTATTTTGGCTTCTTGAAACGGTAGTCTGCGCGGACGCGAAAAAATTGGTGTTTCGGCATTTAATGCTATGTTCATTTGGATTTGAGTTGACTTTGTTTTAACCGGCTTATAGTTTTCAATTAATTCTCGAACTTCAATTTTAGCTTTTTCATCCGCAGCTTGATCTATATTTATTTCGTCATTATTCGCGATAGCTTCAATTTTCATTATATTCAATTCCGAAATCTCGATCTCAGTCTCGACATATTTACGCACTGTCAGACCATGACGATTAAAAATTAATTCGGCAAGAAGGCAAATCTGTTCACCAATGATTATTTTAATATCCATACACTTCATCGGAACAACATAAAAGTCAAGAACATAGTCATCATTATCGATTTTAATTGATTTTTCGAAATGTCCAATTGGTCTAACTTGATTCTCATCACGATCATCGCCAAATCCAATAGGACTTACACTGCACGACAAAAGTTTTTGCTTAGTTCTTTGAATAAGTCTTCGCGCATAACATTGAATTTGCTGCCTGTATCAAATAAAGCCGAACAATTTATATTCTCTATTAACACTGTTTTACTCGTAATTTTACTTTGACATTGTAGAGTGTACGCATTCTCTTTCTGTTCATTTTTTTGTTTAACTTGACTGCATTTACTGGCAATATGCCCAAATTGGTTACACTTAAAACATTTTCGACCTTTGTCTTTATTGCTGCAATCACTTGCTATATGGCCTTTATGTCCAAAACTATAACAGGTGATTTCTTTATTTTTAGATATTACGTTACTTGGCATCTTTTTAACAAAAACACTGCGGTCGACTGCTTTGGATTTTTCACACATTGTTTCATAGCATCTTAGTTTTGATTTAAAATTCTTTAAGTCGTTTGCACCGTATAAAACCGATTTATTAGTTTCACGTTCGTCTATCCCGTCGATTATATATTGAATTAGAGCTTGATCTTCGATTCTACCGCGCGATGCAATGTCTTTCATTTTATAAAAATATTCTTGCATATTTTCACTTTTGTTTCGCTTTCTTTCGCTCAGATGTTTATGTAATTCTTTGCTCGATACGGTCTGCCTAAACTCGCTTAATAGTGCATTTTTGAGTATTGACCAAGAATTAATACCTCTTTCACTGAAAACAAATAGCTTGCAAAAACTAATTTCTGAAGGTCATTAAAGTCCATCAAAAGAGCCTGATCTTCGAATTCTAAAAGCCATTCCTCAATTCCAATTGAATTTGTTCCATCGAATGTTCTAATTGTGTCCTCTATGTCACGAAAATTCATACCAAAACGCATGGAAATGTATCAGTAACGTTTTTCGTCTACACTGTTTCTCTTACATCTTTGTGAATTCTCTTTCTCTTTCTGTTCAACGTTTTCTTCTGCATCATTGTACACAATACTGTGAGCGGCACTTTCGTTACCCTCTTGGTCGTCAAATTCGTCGCTGCTTTCGTCGTTGCGGTCTTCGTTTTCACAAAACAAAACTGCGAAGTTCGTGGAATATATGTGACTGTAAATTCTCTACATCGTGCCCTATACCGAGTATGTTACATATAGAAACGAGATCACGTTCTGACAAGTTCTGTTCAACGTATATTTTCTTGCTTTCGTATTGCGCGTCATTCTCATCGAAGCTGAATCCAGAAAATTCTCTTAACCGTTGCCGATTATTTCTGTCTCCCTCTCGCTCATATACATATTTATGCAAAGCAGTAATGCTTGCTTTACTGGCACTAGCAATTTTAGCATTAATGAAATTTTTTAAACACGGCATTTTGGTTATGATGGGGGAAAAAAAATTGGGTTATTTTTTCCAGCATTTATTGTTTTATATTCTATTAGTCACTTTTTCCTTTAACTTCTTTATACTTTTTTTTTTTAACAATCTTTTCACAGTTAGCAATCTTTTCACAGTTTTCTTTTCACAATTCACTTTTCAGCATTCTCTTTTCACCATTTTCTTTTTACCGATCGCGGACGAGCGCCCAATTTTGTGGGACTAGGTTCCGATTCCGTAGAAATAAGTAGTCCCGTTTGATTTATATTTAGTTATATGATAAGTTTTATTTTAGATTATAGTTAGGTTTTAGTAACTATAATAATGAATTGAATGGTAATTGTTTCGTCTTTAGGTTTTTACACGTCTTTCGTCTTTAACACTTCTTTACTTCTTTTAATAAACTTCTTTACTTCTTTTTCGTCTTTAATATTTCTTTAATACACGTGTTCTCGTCGTTGGCTCGTCTTCAAAAGTTCTTCCTTCTCGTCTCGTAGCAGCATTGCCACATCGTCGTTTTTGTAGGTCGCTTGCCACCTCGTCTCATAAAGATTGCTTGCCACACCGTCTCATATAGATCGCTTGCCACACCGTCGTTTCACAGCTGTTTGAGGTGGTCTGGCTATTCGGCGTTGCCAATCCAACCCCACATACATGCTTTTCAATATCTTCCGGTACATAAAATACATCCCTTCTATCATTTGTTTTCCTATATAATATACCATTCCGCATTTCGAACAGTTTGTGTTCCCTTTCTATTAAATATTTGTTTATACTCTGAATCTTTTCATCTTGTGATTGGCGAATAACTAAATTTGTTTCAAAACTATTAGCTTCTATGATCATAATGTTTGTGCACCTACTCAACGCATCCACATGTTGCATTTGTTTGCCAGATGTATGCACTAGCTCGTAACAGTATTCCTGTAATTCTAATCTAGCAATTCTTGGATTAAGCTCTACTTTATTTAAAGTCAAAGTCAACGAATTACAATCCGTTAGTATTCTAAAACGTTTTCCTTGGACATAAATTCTAAACCTGCGAAACGCATATATTATTGCTAGTGTTTCTAGCTCAAAACTGTGGTTTTTCGCCTCAGTCACTGTAGTGCGTTTGGAAAAATAAGAAATTGGGTGTAGCCACTTATCCTCTTTTCTTTGAAGCAGAACTGCTCCAAACCCTAAAGCACTGGCATCACAGTGTAATTCAGTTGCATCGTTAGGATTATAGATAGCCAATACAGGTGCTTTCATCAATTTATTTTTTAAATTTAAAAAACAATTCAACTCATTTTCCCCAAGTTCAAACTGTTTATCCTTCTTTAATAAATCATACAACGTTTAATGAATCTCCTAAAATAGGAACACAAGCCTAAAAAGCTGTGAACTGCTTGCGTTTTGTCTGGCACTGGATAATTTTTTATTGCTTCTAAACCCTTTTCGTCCGCCTGTATTCCCTCTTCTGTGATTAAATATTCTAAATATTTTACACTAGCTTGCATAAATTCGCATTTGTCCATTCTAAGCTTTAATTTGTTCCGCACTAATCTCTTGAACACTTCTTTTAACGTTTCTAAATATTCCTCAATATTTTTGCTGGCAATCATTATATCATCCATATATAAAATAATTTTGTTTTCCCTAATCATGCTGTTTATAAACCGTTGAAACACATGCGGTGCATTTTTTAATCCCATTGGCATCCTAAGAAATTCATATTGGCCTAATGGTGTTACAAACGATGTAAATTTAACCGACTCCTTGTCCATGAACACATGAAAATATCCATTTATTAAATCCGATTTCGTGAATACTTTCTTTTGTGCTAAGCGATCTAGGAGATCGTCTATTAATGGTAATGGATAGTTATCTTTAGCCATACTTTTGTTCAATTTTCTAAAGTCTATACAAAGACGCAAATCTCATGTTTTCTTTTTGACCAAAACTATCGGCGATGCATATGCAGCATATGCTGAATTACTGGGTTGTATAATCCCTTCTTGTAAATAATCAATTTCATCATTTTCGTATTTTCAAGGGTTATCCTTTTTCACATTTAAAATCTGCATTCTCTGGTCTGTTTTGCCCAATATAGCATTCTTCTAACAGTTTGACAAACTTACATCGAGTCCTAAAATCAACACTTTCACCGATGTTGTATACAAGTTCTTCTTTTGCATTGTCTAATAAATTGATTTCTAAAATTTCTTTCTCAAAATTTTCTACTAACACATTTCTAGTATTAATTTCTACATCTTTCATTTTCTCTCTTTTATCTACATTACTAACAATTTTCTCTCATCTTTTCTAACAACTTGACTTTCTATTCCGTTTTCATTTTCCAGCATATTATCTAAATAATTTTCCTGATTTTCTAACAAATTTTGACTTTCTATTCCGTTTTAATTTTTCAGCATTTTATCTAAATAATTTTCCAGATTTTCTAACAAATTTCGTTCAATTTTTTCCAACGTAATCATTTTCAACGCGTCTGAACTAATTTCTAAATTAGATTTTTTTTCACAAAATTTCTACCCAATACTAAGTCGCTACTCATAGATTCGTCAGGCACAACCATTATAATAAATTTTTACTGAATTTTTCAAAACGTAACATTGTACTTTTCCAAAAATTTGTAATGGACTTTGATTTAGCCCGCAAAAGTTTTCAAAATTATCATTTAGCTGCACATCCTTAGGCACTTTTGATGTTTTTATAAACGAAATGGCGCTGCCCGAATCTATAAGGCCCTCTATAAATATTTGTTTATGAATATAGTCTCTTAAAAATAATTAAAATATCTTAAATAATTATTTACTTCGTCCCTTGGCTTCTTCCTTTGCGGGCACTGCGCTATCAGGTGCTCCTTGGCACCACACCCATAACAAGATCCACGAACACGTAAAAGTTTAAGGCAATCCTTCGCCCAATGATTTCTTGAATTACAATTATGGCACCTCGAGTCCTTGGGTACTCTGTTTTGCCTCTCGACGAACTTCTTACTTGGCAGCCGGACCTCCGCAAATGCTCTTAACACTTGTTTTGGATTGTCAAAACATTGTACCCGCGCTTGTATACGCATGCTCTCTAATGGAATTCCCCCTTTGATGAAATCTAGTAGCTCGTCGTCCTCAATATTGACGTGTTGGGCTAGCTTCACCTTATTCTCAAAGTATTCTGAAAATCGCTCGGTATTTCTCCAAACACGGTCCTCAAAAGCACGCCACAACTCTGCTTTCGATTTCCTGAAACCAAGCGCCATCACCAACTCGTCCAACAACTTGTCCACTGACTCCAATATACATACGTTTTGGGTTTGCATGTAGCCATTGTAGTGCATTGGTCTTAAGTTTTCCAACGCAAAGCAAATGACGTTGATTCTCGCTGAGTTCACACAATGCAGACACATTATTTAATTGTACAATCCAATCTTGTACGTCTGGTCCGCCATTATATTCCAGCAGCTTTTCTTAGCCATCTGGTAGCCAGCATAAGTCCAATTATTTATTTTCTGCTCAGCTACTCTGGTCACATTGTTCTACTGGTCCATTGCTGTTGCCATCTCTGCTACACGCTCGCGCTCCGAACTCTCTTCGTCGTTTTCTTCGTCTGCTTTTGAAGTATGTTCGTCGACGCTCTCATTTTCGTCGCGTCTATTGCAGTCTCGCTTTTGCATGGCGCCAACGCGTCTATCGCTGTCTCGCTCTTGCATGGCGTCGCCGCTTCCTACTGCGATATGTAAACTTTCTAGAAGTTTCTTGGCTTCTTTTATTTCGTTGCGTAGTCCCTCTAACATAACTGTACTTTCGGTTATTTCGTCACGTTACCGTCACTGTAGGATTTGAGACTTCAATTGCGTCATTTGGTGTTCTTCTTGTGGTGACTTTGTACCAACGTCGCACAGTGCGGCCTTCTGGCATTGCAAAAATCATAGCGTTTAAACCAATAAAGCGATTTCAAAAATTTAAAAAGCATATGATAAAGAATACCTTAAGCTTCAAAATGAATTTTTGTCAAAAGAGCTGGGTATTCGTGGTGCTGTAATATTCAAGGTCAAAGTCAGAAAATGTTTCCAAGCATGTTTTTCCTTTAAAAATGGATCGAAACCCGGGTTTTTTCAATCACAAATGGAATTTTTCATTGTTTTAGACGACTATGTAACATTTTTTAATGTTTTAGTTTGATTTTTTAACATAATTACAAAAAGAAAAAAAAATTTTTTTTAATATTTTTTAGGTTAATTTTGAAAATTTGCTATTGATGGCTGATTGTCTTCAAAATAATTTTCAATATTTACATCAGTATCTAATAAAATCAACATTTCGGGACTATAGTTGCTATTTTCCAAATCCTTTCGTGATCGCACGTGTCTCAGTGATGCAATAAGTGGGTCCGAAGAGGCTGCTAGCATGTTAAAAAGGTCTTTATTTTGTCTAACACGAGAAGTTTTTAATGTATTAGTGTATCTGAACCTTTTGTAGTCCTTGTTTTTACATTCCTGTGCTTCTTCGGATAACTCTCCAATTGGTAAACACTGAAATTCTATTAAATCCTTTCCGTGAGCCAAAATCCTGTGTACCGTTGGGGTAAGTTTTTTTTGCGGATACAATTCAGTCAAAAGATGAGCAGTCTTTGAAGTATATTCGAAAAATTGTTCACCATTTACCATTTCCTTGCAATTTATAACATTCAAGATAACAGCCTTAATGATCTCTTGACTAACACCTGTTATAAAAGATGTCACTTCATCATTTTCAAAAAATCTCCTTGAAGTATTTCCATCATTCGTGTTTCGGTATTACCCTTTTTGTATTAATTAGGTAAACAACTTAATATTTACATCCAATCAAAGTTTGTCCTATTTGTTTTTATTTCCGTTTAATAAAAACGACCAACCCACAAATAGGACAAACTTTTCTTCAACTTAAATAACAAGTCTTGTCAATAATAAGTCTTGTCATTTTTTCCAAAGCAGGTAATTAGCAATTTATCATTGTAGAAAGGCATATATGTAAGGTAGTATTTGCAAAACAGCATTACGCAATGTTATCATTTAAATACAAAGAAGCTACAGGCCAATACGCATGCGCTCTTCTTCTTCCTTAAACCAGCAGCGCATTTTTTAGGCGAGGTTGCCTTAGTTTTATGGCTTACGCATCGCTGTCGCAGGTCTCCGCATATTGGAACTATATACATCTGATAGGTAAATATTTCACCTACCTAGGGTATGTAGTCCGGTATTGATACTCGTTGAGTCTTGCTAGTTTTATTCCATCAAAGTTCAAAAAATGCCAATATTTAGTACATTTTTTAAACGCTTCTAGTTCAATAACTATTTAAGTAATTATTAAAATTTATGAAACATGCTATTAATAAAGAACATACTTTTCAGATAAAACCAAAATATCCAAGATCGATTGTTGAAATCGCCCAATATTCAGTTTTAAAGTTGCGATTTTTTTTAAAAATGATCATTTTTTCCTTTTCACTAAAAATGTCTCAACTTTGGGCGCCTCTAGCACCCATGAATCTCAACCGATTTCAAAAATTTTTCGGATTCATAATCTCTGAAGTATTTCCTATCGATTGCGTATATCATTTTTGCCAAACGCGATCATGAAAAAACGTAGTTTTGCAACGCTATCCGAGCAGAGGCCCAACTGTGCGTCGCTTGTACCTGGAATGGCATCGGGATCTGGTGTTCGAGCTAATGGAAGACCTCCACGTACATCCTCCGGAATTTCCAGTAGTCTGCCTATTAGCTCCGTCTTAGAACCCTTGGTGTCCATTCCCAAAGCCACAAGCCAACTTTTTAGGCTTGCAGTAGAAATTTTGTTTGACTCTTCCGACATTTTATGGATTTTTGAACCACCTCTGATATTATGGTAGTATAAATAATATTTATTTGTTACTTGTTAATTGCTCGTTGCTTTATTTAATTGATCCGATCACTTTGGTTATTGCTTACGAACTGACTCTCTGCTCGCAGACAGAGTAGTTAGAGAGTTAGATACTCAACAAATAAAGAGAGCATCTTCGCTTGCAAGGCAGAGCGAGAGACGCTTTATGAAATCAGAGAGTGAGGAATCAATATCAATAGTTATAAAGGTGCTTAAACAGGGGTTGCAATACCATTGTATCTTATGCTTTGGACACTGGGCCTACTACATTATGATACTTA
The DNA here is from genome assembly GCF_018151085.1 of Drosophila tropicalis. Classification (NCBI taxonomy): domain Eukaryota; kingdom Metazoa; phylum Arthropoda; class Insecta; order Diptera; family Drosophilidae; genus Drosophila; species Drosophila tropicalis. The sequence goes on from NW_027173322.1 coordinate 1,615,253, forward strand.
AAGAGGACATGGGATTCCATATTTTTCGGAACGTAAAAAGCAAGGCAACCATTGCGTATGTTTCATTTGCACATTGCATATTGTTTTTGATACATCATTTAATTGTTTAAAATGTCGGTTTGTTGCAAATATAATTGAAACCAGAGGGCCGGGGCTAACTTTGACCGCGTCAAAGTTTGTATACCCTTGCAACTTTTTTGGTAACTCTTTCCTTACCTATTAGCCATCAATGTGGAAGAACGTTTTATCTAAAAAGGCTTGCCTACAATGCCTACAATCGTAGGAAATAACGAAGATATTGATCATAGTCACTGTTTTCCACCGATCGTTCCTATGGGAGCTATATGATACAGTCACCCGATCTTTATCAAATTTGGCACAATCATTAACAGATATATTAAACTAACAACTGTTTAATCCGAAAGCAATCGCGTTAAAAGTAACAAAGTTATTTGCAAAAGTCACTGTTTGCGACCGATCGTTCCTATGGGAGCTATATGATATAGTGGTACAATTATTAACATATCTATTAAACTAACAAATGTTGAATTTGAAAGCAATCGCGTTAAAAGTAACGAAGTTATTTACAAAAGTCACTGTTTGCGACCGATCGTTCCTATGGGAGCTATATGATATAGTCATCCTATCTTGATCAAATGGCACAGTCATGAACATATATATTAAACTAACAAATGTTTAATTCGAAAGCAATCGCTTTAAAAGTAACGAAGTTATTTACAAAAGGCACTGTTTGCGACCGATCGTTCCTATGGGAGCTTTATGATATAGTCATCAGATCTTGATCAAATTTGGTTTGCAGGCGTAATAAACTCTCAAATATTAAGTTTCACGATAATAGCACAGAAATTAACGAAGGTTTTGAGAAAAGTCACTGTTCGTGACTTTGGGGTTTGTATGGGAGCTATATGATATAGTGGTCCGATCCGGCTGAATCCGAGATATACAACCCCTGCAGTATATACAAGCCTACGTGCACATTTCAGCTCTATAGCTCTTACGGTCTAGGAGGAGTTTGCGTTGATCCAGACGGACGGACGGACGGACATGTCTATTTGAACTCGTCTCGTCGTGCTGATCAAGAATATATATACTTTGTATGGTCGGAGATGCTTCGTTCTATGCGTTGCACACTTCTGACCAAAATTAATATACCCTTTTTGCAAGGGTATAATAATCCCAGCAAGACCAGTGAAGAGGATTTCGGAGGAGAAGAATAACCCAATCTTCACTTGTTGAATTCAAAATATGAACTGATTTTATTAACAAACGTCTTGTGTACATCAAAGAATTCTTAGACTCTAAGAGGCGACAATTGTTCTTAAAAATGCTTACTCTAATGTTTATATTAATGCTTTATATTAATGCTTGTTTATATCATGCACAGCATTGGCGACTTGATATTGCGCCGTTGTTAAATCTTAAGTGCTTTTCCACAGAGTGTGGACGCATGTTTGGTTTGGTTTTTGAGCCATGAATCTGTATCAGCTATTTTTGTTTATTTCTTTGTTCAATCTGATTTGGTGAAGCCATTTCATTGAACGCGATGTTTGTTCTTAAACATTCTGCCAAAGGGCCGCCAAATGTGACGTTTTGGTTTTTGATTTAAATAGTTAGTTGTCTTATACAAATTAATTTTAATAATGTCATTAGTAAGATAACTCTTGTTAAAGAAGCATGACGAGCTACATGAGAGAAGTTAACCCTAGCAAATCAATGTTATCCTTCTTATAAACTGACTTCTTATTATTTTGTATGATTTACCAAATTTGTTTACTAATATCGCCCGATGCTTAACAATTTTTGTTTCGGGATATCTACCCACTCCTGATGTGTATTACTGTGTTGACTTCTAGCCTTTTTATATGGTGGAGACTTTGAAGAACAACTACTTCTACCTCTCGGCTTTTGCTCCACCGTTTTGACATTTCGCTGATAGCTGACCTTTGAGCGTTTATTCTGTTTAAATGTTGCCCCTTTATGAACATTTTGCAATATCTGCCTTTTTTGTACTATAGACTCGGACAATTTGTTACCTGAATTTATTATGACACTATTTTTTAAATGATCATTATTTAATTTACCGTTTGCCATCTGAAGATTTTCATTTTGTACTGGCTCTGGGATATATACTTTTTCTTCCCCACATTTTACTTTACCTCCAAAGTGAGGTCCTGCCGGGGGACATAAACTTATTTCTTTTTTACTTTCAAAAATTATTTCTTTTACCTCAGCTTTTATCTTACCTCTAAGGTGAGGTCCTGCCGGGGGAGTCAAATGCGGATTTGTTTCTTGAGTTTTGTGGTTGAGTTTGTTTTGAATTGTCTTGTATTTATCCTCACTATTACCATTCTTCTTCTTTTCCCAACGCTTTTTTAAACCTGTGACATCTATTGTTGTTGCGACTACAGATTTATTACTTTTTGATTTGTTGCATCCCGAGACGATCCAACCAAATTGAGTATTTTGACCTAGTAGGCCATCAATCTTTGTAACTCCTTCTTTTATGATTTGGGTGTATACGTTTACCCCCATTATTATATCAACCTAACCAGGTTTATTAAAGGTAGGATCAGCAAGTACGTAGGATTGCCATTTTGACATATCCACGCTTACCCTTTTTAATGGAAGAGCTTTCATTAACTTTGGCAATACAATTGCCTCAACTTTAAGAGGTTTATCCCGTGGATTCCGCGTCTTTACATCTATTTTTACTTTATATTTTGATTTTGTGGATTTTATTGATGACACGCCACTTATTTCTGTATATTGTTTAATTTTATGTAAATTTAGTATTTGAGCCGCCTTTTCAGACAAAATGGTACTCTGTGAGCCACTATCAATAAGGGCTCTTAGAGTCTTATATCCTCCATTTACATTTTTTACTTGTATTAGAGCTGTAGCCAACAGTGTTGATTGTGCCGTTACACAAGTATTAACTTTCTCCTGTTTTTCTTCAAAATGGAGTAAGGTATGGTGTCCCTTACTACACAATGAACAGACCATTTCATTTGTGCATACTTTATTGCTTGAATGGTTCAAGCATCTTGTGCAAATCTGTACTTTTTTGGCCATTTCATACCTTTCCATAGGCGTCAAACCTTTAAATTTATAGCACTTATACGCCTTATGCCCTGCAACTTTGCAAATCGGACAATTATCTTCGAACACCGAATTCGACGTTTTCTGTAACGGTTTTTTTCTCTTCTTTGCTCATGGCACTTAGTGAACAATATCTTTGCTCCAAGTATTCCATGACATCAGATAGCAATTGTATCTGCCTAGATTTTCTAATTTGACTCTCATATAATTGTAGAGTATCTCTGTCAAATTTTCGAAGTATATGTTGAGCGAGTATTACGTCAACTTCATCGGACAAATTTGCTTTAATTTTAATTAAGTGTATTGACTCATTAATTATGTCAATCACTCCTTTTACACTTTTTGCGGATTCATTGTTGATCATCGGTAAATCAACGATCCGATTTAACTGCTCGGAAAATACCCTGCGATTATTTTCATACCGCTTGGTTAACAGTTCCCAAGCGGCACCATAATTGTCAGCTGAACCTGACAATAGATGAGCTACCATGCTCTTAGCTTCCCCTTTTAACGCGGATTTTAAATAATTAAACTTAAGCGCAAGACTTAAATCTCTCTTTTTTTCAATTAATTCTGTAAACAATTCTACAAACAGGTCCCATTCTCTAGCCTCTCTAGAAAATGTGGGTACCTGAATCTTTGGCAACACCGGCAGTTCGCCTCTCACGGTAACATTCTCACTCTTACAATTTTCATTATTGTTCAATTTCATTTCTAGCATTGACAATGAATTTCGGACATCAAATTGTAAATCATCCATAATATTTTTTAATTTTGCATCACTTGTTTTTACTTGACATGCCTGTACTTTCTCCCACAAATAGTTAATTTTATTAATATATAATGTCCATGTCCCATTGCCTGTTGACTTCAACTCTACTACCTCCAAATATTCCTGGAGCTGTCGGACTCTATCCATAATTATCTCCTGGTTAACCTTAGAGTTTTCATTACTGGAGGTCGCATTCCCGGGCGACTCTCCTATGCTATCATCAACTATCTCTGACATGTTTGCCTCCGCTTCAACGCACACCGACTTACTAGTGCCTGGTTATTCTGACTCTCCTATGGCTATAATTTTGGCAACTATCGTTAAAGCTTCTTCATGTATTTTATTTCTGAAATAATCATGCCCGAAATTTGGAGCAGACTGGATCAATTTTTTGTTATTAGGTATCCATTGATTCCTTATCTCTTTTACTTCCTCTACAACTTTGCCAGTTATGCTTCTAGGATCTAGTGCTTCTAACTGCCTTAAACTGGTATGTAACTCTGCCTGCTTCTCCAACACTTTTGCAGCCTTATTAGTGAACATTTTTGTCTTATAGGATAAATGAATGTATATTACTTTTTTTTTTTTACATATATCCCTGCCTAGTTTTGCGTGTGGTTTTCAGGCCACACTCTAATTGAACAGCTTTAATGCCGCACAATTTTACATAGTTTGTTTTATAATTTATATAAAAATGAAGCAAGTAAGTCGACTCGTCGACTCGGGTATACCATACACCAGGTGAAACAAATTTTTTTAAATTTCGAAAACCAAATGTACATATGTATGTCTATTAAATTGTTTTTACATGTTTCATAGTATGTGCTATCTCGCTCACTCTACGAACACACGAGCACTCTAGCGCCGCTACTAGCTAACGGCCAATTCTGGCCTTGTGGACCGCGTAGTAAAATACGTTCATACGCATATTTTGCATGTTTCTAGTCCGATTTCAATAAAATTTGGTAGTTTTGTAGAAATAGATAAGATTAATTAGTCTGCCGAATTTGAATGCGATAGTCAAAAAACTACAGGAGAAAATCGGTTTTTTCTTAATTATGGAGGCGGAAGTGGGCGTGGCAAAATATGAAAATATATATACTCTGCGCGAATATTAAGCCAGTATACATACTAAATTTGGTGACTTTAGCTTTGTTTGTTTTTGATAAAATCAGTTTTGTTTGATTTGCGGGGGCGGAAGTGGGCGTGGCAAAATTTTTAAATAGCCAGTTTCTGCGCGTCTATTAAACTAGTCTGCATACCAAATTTGATGTCGGTAGCTGTCATAGTTTTTAAGAAAATCAGTTTTATGTAAATTCCGGGGGCGGAAGGGGGCGTGGCAAAAAGTTTAAGCAATTAGTTTCTGCGCGATAACTAAACGAGTATATAAACCAAATTTGATGTCTCTAGCTGTTATACTTTTTAAGAAAAACAGTTTTATGTGATTCCTGGGGGCGTAAGGGGGCGTGGCCGAAATTCCAATTAACCCTGAACATGTGCATACTACACGAGTATACATACCAAATTTGGTGGCTCTAGCTCTTATAGTTTCCGAGATCTCCGTGTTCATACGGACGGACGGACGGACGGACGGACAGACGGAAGGACAGACGGACATGGCTAGATCGACTCGGCTATTCATCCTGATCAAGAATATATATACTTTATAGGGTCGGAGAAGCTTCCTTCTGCCTGTTACATACATTTTGGCGACTTTAATATACCATTTCACCCTATGGGTGTATGGTATAAAAATATGCATCGCAGTGCATTAAAAAAATTATGCGACGCAGCGCACAGTTTTATTTTTAATTTTTGTTGGGCGCTCTTTGTAGCGCTATCGGTTCACTTCAATCTCGGTTGCTGCAACTGCTTTTTTTTGTTTTTCCCGCATCAGCTGGTCGTCGCCGTTTGGCACGCTGATGCTCCCTCGAAGGCGTAAAAGACGGCCTGCCTTTCACGCTCGTTGTCAGCTGCTGATGTCCAGGGCCTATGGGCTCAGGCGGTACCGGTGCCGGTCAGTGCACCAGATTTCCTTGTTCTTCAGTAGCCTCTTCTTTGCAACTATCCTGTTGCCTTGCAAATGCGTCGTTCATCTGCTTCTTGTTGCCGACTTGCAACTGCCTCGTTAATCTGCTTCTTGTTGCCAGTCGACTTGTAACCGCCTATAGTGTATATATAGGCGAGGATGTTTTTTTTTTTTTCGATATTAGGGCTTCGAATACGCCACACACGAACTTTATATTGTTCTTTTTTTTTTTAACGCCGCCGAAATTATTGCAGTTGCTCGACTAGCCAAAACTGCCTTTATATATTCGGTCGCACGCACTTTTTTTTTTTTATTGGGCTTCGATTACGCCACACACAAAAAAACACTCCGCCGTCGAAATTACTACAGTTGCTCCGCTAGCCAAACTGCCTTTAAATTCGAACGCACGCACTTTTAATTTATTAAGCAATAATATTTTGCTTTTATTTTATACTCTGTCTCTTACCACTGGTGGGGAAAACAAGAGTTTTTTATTTTGCTACCTTTAGCTGGTCTTAGCATTTACACTTGCATAAGATCTCAAACTCTTAAGGAGCTGATTCACTCTCTGAGTCTCTTACCACTGGTGGGGGAAAACTACAGAGTTCCTTTTTTCTCGAAGGACCAAAATGAATAGGAATTCCGGAGGAGAAGAATAACCCAATCTTCACTTGTTGAATTCAAAATATGAACTGATTTTATTAACAAACGTCTTGTGTACATCAAAGAATTCTTAGACTCTAAGAGGCGACAATTGTTCTTAAAAATGCTTACTCTAATGTTTATATTAATGCTTGTTTATATCATGCACAGCATTGGCGACTTGATATTGCGCCGTTGTTAAATCTTAAGTGCTTTTCCACAGAGTGTGGACGCATGTTTGGTTTGGTTTTTGAGCCATGAATCTGTATCAGCTATTTTTGTTTATTTCTTTGTTCAATCTGATTTGGTGAAGCCATTTCAGATGAACGCGATGTTTATTCTTAAACAACCAGTGAAGACTTTCTTTACTGTTGGCTGTGTGACAATGTAATGCACTTTAAGTGTGCTGTTTATATAGTCAATTCGTGTCTAGCTTAGAGGTCGAGATGGAAATGCACTTAAAACCCTGTCAGCTGGCGTTCATAAGGTCCAAGACGAGCTTTTGGAGGTTCAATTCAGAAGTTCTAAACTTTTGATTGAATCTCCGACGCGTAAGATGGCCAGGTTTCAGGGCGCGTCCCTCAGTCCGTCGGCGCATAGATCTCTGGCAGTTCCGGCTTCGGACAATGACCCTATATCATCAAATGTGCAGCAGCTGATATCGTTTAGGAGTCCGACTTTGGCAGGTGTGGAGTCTCTTCCCATTTCCCCTGGAGACAGTATCCTACCTACTAACACGATATCTGTTGTAGTTTCCGAACCGTCCTGGCAACATCCGTTCCCAGAAATATTGCCAATAGAGTAGTTACAAGAGGAGCTAGTAAAGTGTTGGTTGCTTCAGCTGCTACTGCATCTGTTGTTGCAGCTACTGCTGTATCTGGCACTTCTAGTTCCCCTGTCTGCCTGTTTCCTGCCTCTGAAAACAACGTTCCTACTGGGTCGTCGGCACTTGTTGGCGAGTCAAAAAATAAACTTGCCTATTAGAATATTCGGAGACTAAAGTCTAAACTCTCTAGACTCTATGTAGATAGTTTAGCTTTTGACTTTCAAATTCTTGCCTTCACTGAAACTTGGCTGAAGCCTGTTATTGCCAATGTTTCAATTTTCACCTCAAAATATTTAACATATAGACATGATCGGATTATCCGTAATGACCAACATGTTTTGATCGCTGTTGATTCAGCGGTCTCATCTGAAATTGTCCAGTCTTCCAATCAGGAGATTGAATTTGTTTATGTTAAAATTTCTTTAAATTCTTTTTCTGCCTATATTACTTGTTCGTATATGCCACCACAGTCCGACTTGGCACTATACTGTAGTATACTTTTAGGGATAGCATTAGGCCACATAATTTTAGGAATAGAGTATAAGTAATTAGAACTTAAGCATAATGTTTAGCTTTAAGTACCGTTAAGGACACTAGCCATAAGATCCCATTTACATCCTCTAAAAATATCGGGCTTGCGGCCCCAATAAATCACTTCAATTCAAACCTTGCCTTCGCCTATTACATGGCGATTCTGCCTACCATTGGCAACAATTAAAAAGGCAAAAAAAAAAAGAAGAAAAATCCTTGCCATAAAAATAAGGCAAAATTTAAAAAGTACCGATGCCAAGGACCATTCCCCAAATAAAGCGTCGAGGTGGCCATCTCGTCCGATTAAGGAAGCAGCGAGCGGCCCTGCTGGCCAAAGTAAATAGCGACCCAACACCAGAGCCCGTAGCAGAGAGCAGCAGATGCACCGTTCAATAAAAATTACAAATAACAATAATAAATGAAGTAAGTAAGTCGCCTCGTTGACTTGGGTATACCCTACACCAGGTGAAACAAATATTTTAAATTTCAAAAACCAAATGTATGTGTATTGTTTTTACATGCTTCATACTAGGTGCTATCTCGCTCACTCTACAAACACACGAGCACTCTAGCGCAGCCACTAGCCAACGGCCAATTCTGGCCTTGTGGACCGTGGACATATTTTGTATGTTATCAGTTCGATTTCAATAAAATTTGGTAGGAATAGATAAGATTAATTAGTCTGCCGAACTTGAATGCGATAGTCAAAAAACTACAGAAGGAAATCGGTTTTTTCTAAATTATGGAGGCAGAAGGAGGTTTTGTTTAATTTGCAGGAGGAGGCGGAGGTGGGCGTGGCAAAAGTTTTAAATAGCCAATATCTGCGCGTCTATTAAGCTAGTCTGCATACCAAATTTAATGTCGGTAGCTATCATAGTTTTTAAGGAAATTAGTTTTATGTGAATTCCGGGGGCGGAAGGCGGCGTGGCAAAAAGTTTGAATAATTAGTTTCTGCGCGATAACTAAACGAGTATATAAACCAAATTTGATGTTTTTAGCTGTTATACTTTTAAGAAAAATAGTTTTATGTGATTCCTGGGGGCGTAAGAGGGCGTGGCCACAATTCCAATTAACTCTATACATTTATATACTACACGAGTATACATACCAAATTTGGTGGCCCTAGCTCTTATAGCCTCCAAAATCTGCTGGTTCATTCAGACGGACGGACGGACAGACGGACATGGCTAACAATATTTATGTGCGCAACATTCAAGTACATTTGCCTCTTAAGCAACATAACCACCCATGAGTGCATGGTGCTGGACAATTGCTGCGTCGGCAAATATAACACGCGCGGCCACTCAGGCCCAATATGCAATATGATACATCCTCACTCTCTCGCTGCGGCGACATATATACATACATGCTCTTATGTAAATTTTATACATTTATAAGCATACCGCTCCTCTGCCTGCATTGCCAGCAGCGCAGCTACGCGGTTTTAGCTATAGAGAACAATTGTAATAGAATTAAGAATTATTCAATAAACCATACTCAAACTGAAAAGACCTGCTTGTGTCTTTCTTTTGAAAACTCAAACTATCACATCTTGAATGATACAACAGCGGACGTATTACATGGCGACCGTGACAGGACCGGCACTAATTTACGAAAGTGACCGGAAGGCAAAACGGACCTAATATATATAAACTGCAACAACGACCGCTGGAGGTGCTCAAGGGAAGATATTAAGCAGACTATTAATAACGTGTGGTAGGCAATCCGCCCACTACACCAACGGTGGAGCATTGTCGATTCGTGAGCTGAATGGGAAAAAAATATATAAACAACAGTGAGTACAGTGATGGGAAAAAAATCCGGTGTGGCAAAGAAATTCAAAGCCAGAAAGGCTGAAATTTTGAGGCTATTAAACAGCCCAAATATAATTAGTTGGAATACCTCGGTGAGATTACACGCCCAGGTAGAATTCATAAAAAGCCAATTGGGCGAAAGAAAAAATAAAGCCACAACCGAAGTCCCATACTTTACATTACACAACGTGGCAAAGACAAAATTAAAAATAACGCCACAACCTGAGAAGGAAGTACCAAGATTAAAAATAGTCTGCCCAAACGACTGCGAGGGACCACTATATTCGCCGAGTTGCGAGTATACCTGTAGCCACTGCAACGCGACCCGAAAAGAAAAACCTGGTGCGATGACCGGCACCGGTACCGCCTGAGCCCATAGGCCCAGGACAACAGCAGCAGATCAACAGCGAGAGGGGCAAACCGCCACTTTCGCCTGCGAGGGAGCGTCAGTGCAGCCAACCGTCGACGACCAGCTGACGCAGAGGATAATACAAGGCATACAACAAAAGACATTGAGACAATCAACACCTTTACGGATAATAATCAGCAACCGAGACTAAAGTGAACCGATAGCGCTACAAAGAGCGCCCAACAAAAATTAATAATAAAACTGTGCGCTGCGTCGCATAATTTTTTTTAATGCACTGCGATGCATATTTTTTTTATATAAATTATAAAACAAACTATGTACAATTGCGGCATTAAAGCTGTCCAATTAGAGTGTGGCCTGAAAACCACAAGCAAAACTAGGCAGGGATATATGTAAAAAAAAAAAGAAGGAAAATTTAACAAAAACAAAAAAAAAAAAGAGATGAACAAAATATAAAAAAATATATAAATGAACCCAATATGGGGTTAATAGATACCAAGACAGTGGACTCCACTGCTAACGTCATTAATAAAATAGAGTCATCGAATGTAGATTTAAAGCCAACAAATGCACTTATATTAGTAATTGTAATAATAATGAGCGCATATGTGTTATATAAAGCATACAAACTACACAATAAATGTGTAACAAAAAGAGCCTTAAGCCAAGCTAATGATCTTGATAAGATCTAAATAACATATGCAACAATTGTAATAAAAGTGCATTTTAAAAAAAATTATTTTCAAAAGAACAAATATATATATCAATTTAAAAAAAAAATTTAAGCTGAATAAAATATATATCAATTGATTAAGATGAGTAAAATAGATGATTATTTTAGGAAGATAGTAGATAGGCATCCCAGAATAGTTTCCCACTTAATTGAGGTTTTTAGAAGCGAGCAAAGTAATTCTCCCCAACGCTCGATTTGTTTAATACAGATTAAGTTAGCTTACCTAGATATAACAGGAGAAGAATTCCCAGTAAGAGGTTGCACTTGGGTACAGATGAGTTTCATCCTCACAGTACCATATGTGTGCTGTTACACAAATGCCACAGGCACATTTTGCTTCTACCTGATGGATGAAGCTCAACAATAATAATTTGTTGCGAGAATAAAGTCAAAAATCTAGAAAAACATAAGAGTAGAGCAAATGGCCTAGATATAATATACAAATGGATCGAGTAGAACTTAAATATTTGAACAAATATGTTCCATTCTTAGATTTCCTCTTCAACAGAGGTGAAACCAATCCAAAATATAAGGAAATTAAGGACTGGATTGTAAATAACAGAAAATTCAAATCAAGGATAGCCCACTTGATTGCAAGATCCATAGTAGAAGCATATAATCGCCTACACTCGACACTCGAAAATAATAATAGAGAGTTTAAAAAAAATCAGAGCAGTGTTAAAAGAACACTACAGTAAACTAAGTGCGGGACGAAAAACAGCCGCAGATGCATTCTATGATGAATGCAAACAAAAGGCAAAGTCCGTATTGAAAAGATACAATATTGAATATAAACAAACAATTGATTTGGAAAGTTCAATATCGCTGGAAGAAGTAAAAAAACCAATGGCTGATGAAGAAATAGGTCAAGAGGAACGATCAGTGAGCTCTGATCAATCAATAATAAGTCATAAAAAACCAGCCATTCCAAAAGAGAGCACAATGACACAAACGAGGGTAGAATTCATAAATACAGCCACCAATCTGATACCATACTTCGATGGTGATGTTAAAAGTCTACCAGGTTTCCTCGGAGCGCTTCGCGTTCTTGACACCATAAAAGAACCGCACGAAGCGGTAGCCATCCAACTAATAAAATCAAAATTAAAAGGTCAAGCGGCTAGCAGCCTAAGCTCAGAAAAAACGATTGATGAAGTAATACAGAGACTATCAACAATCTTCAAGGGTGACTCAGTAGACCTTTTAACTGCAAAAATTAAAAATCTGCAGAGAAATCCCAATAACTGTGTTTTATACACAAACGAAATTACTGAGTTGACTGACGCCCTTAAAAGCGCATATATGTCCGATGATCTTCCAAGTGAGGAAGCAGTAAAATATACTACCAAAGTGGCAGTAAATGCCATGGTAGGTCACACCAAAAGTCCAAGAGTTCAATTATTAATGGAATCAGGACACTTTCAATCAGCTAAAGAAGCAATCACTAGATTTACCACTCTTTCAGTAGAGTCGGGATCCACAGATAGCTTCCAAAATAAGGCCATCTATTATGCTCAAAGAAACCGTGGTAATTATAATAACAAATATAATTATCGCGGTAGAGGCAATGGTTGTGGTTATTATAATAACTATAATAATAATAATAACGGCCAAAATTCACAGCAAAACAGGAATAATAACAACAGAGGTTACAACAAGAATAATAGAGGTAACCGAGGAAATAACCGACAAAACGGTTATACCAATAATAATGTTATGGTAGCACAGAATGCTTCGGGAAACTCCCAGGCACCTTTAGATACTCAGCAGTAAAGAGTAATAAGATTCACGCCATCAGTTTAAATCAAAATACGTTTGTTACCTTCACGAATGTGGCAACGGGAAAAAGTTAGTATTCTTTGCCACATTCGTGAAGGTAACAAACGTAAAAAGTTAGTATTCTTAATAGACACAGGAGCGGAAATATCTATTTTTTGTAATAGCGGACGTTGACGATACTATGCGCAGTACGTTCAAGTGGCCCCTACGACACCAGGACATAGCCTGTTACGCGCGAGCCCAAGCAGATAACTGCCCACCCGACCGACCGAGGGGTGCAGCCGTATAACGCACGGCACGAATCGCGTGGACAAATACACAATAGAAAAAACAAACAAATAATACTATAGCTATCTATTAACTAAATGGGATAGGATAGATGTTTTAAGCATATTAATAGAAAACTCTGAGCTGATTACAGGGAATAGAAGGTTGTAATCAGAGCAGAGGACCCTAAAAGGTTCATGCATAGCATAGTTAGAAGAACAACGACTAAGGGATAAAGGTATCAAAGGATGTCTACTCCGTCTACATGGTACCGACAGATTCACCTGAGCTAATAACTCAGGCGAGTCGATATCACCAATTAGGAGCTTGTGCATAAAAATGACACCAAGCATAATTCTACGGTTAGTTAGGGACGGAAGGTTAATCAAGAGAAGTCTACTAGAATACGAAGGCAAATTGACATTGCGATCCCAGCTTAAGCCACGAAGAGCAAATAGCAAAAACTGCTTTTGAACGGATTCAAGTCTAATCTGGTGCGACTCATATTGAGATGACCAAATGCAAGATCCATACTCTAAAATAGGACGGACAAGCGAAGTAAAAAGAACTTTAGTTGTATAGGGGTCATCAAATTCTTTTGACCATCTTTTAATGAAACCCAGGACACTCATGGCCTTTGCGACCGTGGTGGAAATGTGGGTGTTAAAATTTAACTTATGGTCCATAAGTACGCCCAAATCATTTATATTATTTAAACGTTCTAAAGGGCTATTGTTTAGAAAATAAGTGACCAGTTGGGGAGAGTTACGGAAAAAAAGTCATTACCTTACATTTGGTAGTGTTAAGATTTAGTAGATTAAACTGGCACCAGGATTGAAAGTTTTTAAGATCAGCTTGTAGCCGACTAAATGAATCTGTATCTTTATGAGTAAGACAAAGCTTGACATCGTCAGCATACATAAGCACACGCGAATGAACAATGACTGATGGAAGATCGTTAATGAATAGTGTGAAGAGCAGAGGGCCAAGATGACTACCTTGAGGTACACCAGAAGTCACAGGAATGGAAGCGGAAAAAGAAGACTTAAAAAGTACCTTCTGTTTTCTATTTGTTAAATATTCACGAACCCAAAAAGGAAAAGGGGTGGAAACCCAATGTCGCTCAGCTTAGAAAGTAATAGGGTATGATTAACGGAATCAAAGGCTTTGCTAAAGTCAGTATATATTACATCAGTTTGTTTACCATTTTTAAACCCCTTGATAATTACTGATGTAAATTCTAAAAGGTTAGTGGTTGTAGATCTACGTTTCACAAACCCATGTTGGGATGGCGAAATAATAGAGCTGCAAAAATGTTGCAATTGAGAAGTTATAATTTTCTCAAAAGCTTTCGGAATAGCGGACAATTTTGAGATACCCCTATAGTTAGAGGCTTCGGACTTTTTGCCATTTTTATGCAGAGGAATGATATACGACTCCTTCCAAATAGATGGAAAAGAGGAAGATTCGACAGACAATAGAAACAATTTTAAAATGGGTTTACATAATGCGTTTGCACAGAACCTGAGTACGCATCCAGGAAGACCATCTGGCCCCGGAGAATAAACAGGTTTAAGTAATTTAAGTTCGCTAAGAATAGAACTTTCATCAATCACTGGATTGAAGATGCAATTAGCCTTTTTTAAATGATAAGGATACGGACTTGCTCGATATTCCGTTGAGGAATAAGTTGTTTTGAAAAAACTCGCAAACATATCGGCAATTGCCTGATCAGTGCTTGCTTTTTTATTTTGAAAAGACAAAAAAGATGGGTGCACAGAGGTCTTACGTTTAGAATTAACAAAGTTATAAAATTGTTTAGGGTCGGAAGAAAACTGAAGCTTACACCGCTGAAGATAATTCTTATAGCATTGAGTATTAAGCATCATGATCTTTGAACGAGCGACTGTATACAGAGCATAATCTGATGAACGACGTGTTTTTTGAAACTTCTTATAATATCGTGTCTTCACATTTTTCAAATTGGATAACTCACGAGAGAACCAGGGAGGTTTGTTAAGCCGCTCCAGCCTACCAAGAGGCACACAAATATCAAAGAGTGAATTCAGAGTATCATAGAAAAAACGAACAGCTGAGTTCATATCTCTACAATTGTACAGATAAGACCAATCGGTAGTAGCAATGTTTTCATTAAGGCTGGCAAAGTCAGTCTTACGAAAGCACCTAGTTAGAGGTAACTCATTTAAACCAAGTAATGGTGAAAGCAAGGTCAAATCAATTTTTAAATTTAATGTAGGATGAAATTTGTCTTCTGGAAGAACAAATGGTTCGATCCTAGAAACCTCACAATAAGAAGAATCCAATACAAAAATAAGATCTAACGATTTTCTATTAGAATTTAAGACGGGATTGACTTGGGATAAAGATAAGCCTAGAAGGCCATCAATAAAGTCATGTGACAGGGAGGGCAGCAACGTGGTAGTTTCATCTGTTAGTGACCATGCTAAAGCGGGTAAATTAAAATCACCTACAACTATGAGCAAGTCTTGACTGGAAACTAAGGAGGAGACAGACTGAATTGCCTCTAAATGATTTAAATATACCACCATGTCTGACAATGGTGGAATATAGGAACAAGTAATGAAAGCATTAAAAGATTTAAAATTTACTTTAACACCGACAAACTCAATCTCCTGGGTTCTAGAAAATTGAATCATTTCAGATGATAAAGCAGCATCAACAGCTATCAGAACGCCACCGCCTATACGAGAAATCCGGTCACGTCTGAATATAGAAAAGTTTGTGGAAAAAACCGATGCATCAGCAATATCAGGTTTTAGACACGTCTCTGTAAAAGCTAGAATGTTATGTTCAAAAGAAAGACTATCTACATAGAGATTAGAAAGTTTAGATTTCAGCCCTCTAACGTTCTGGTAACCCAGGTTAAGGGACGAAGCTAGTTTTTTGACACACCAGCAGATGCTGATGTGGCAGGAATGGTATTAGTTGTTGTTGTTGGCAAGCGAATCGGTTTCCGATTTTTCTTTTTCACAGTATATTCCTTAACTAGTATATGTTTTGGCCAAAAATCTTCTCGACATATAGTGTCGAAGATATTGGCAGAAACACTAATTTTAAAGGACGAAATGTCCCGAGAGTAAGAAAATTTAAACTTCTCCACCGCAATATTCGAGACGTTAACTTTCTTCCGAATATAGGCTATTACATCATCAGATGTGACAACAGGGTCTAGCCTAGAAACAAATATATGTTTCTTTGGTGGTATGCCAACGAGAGGCCGCGGTCCCGAAGTGTCAGCCGCAGCAGTAACGTTGGACAAGTCACCCACTGCAGCAGTCAACTTGTTTACGGGGCCCTCGATACTTTTAGAACTATCGGCAATTTCCATTGGAATGGGTAATTGCCCGGACACATCGGACACTACAATAGGAATCGTTTTTAAGAGATCATTCCCAGGTGATACCGGTAATTCCTTACTAATAGCATTCACAACCGGGCTCTTAAACGAAATCAATTGCTGTACATTAGGAGTGGACGGTGCATGAGACCGGTCGGGGACGATAAGAGACGCTGGCGGGTCTACAGATGCAGAAACACCCCAAGGACTGGTCCTTTTACGTTTCGGAGACTCATTCATAAGCGATAAACTTCTGAACTGAGTCTCCACCGCAGTAAACTCCGCTTGGAGTTTATTAAAACCTGCCCTTAAAGTGTCAAAACTATCTCTAGTCCGCCTCATGAAAGAGCGCATCTCATTCTCGACCTCTCGGCAAGCATCACATCCATATTTTAAGCCACCACCTTTAGCAATAGACTCCTTGATTCTGCCTGTGTAACCTGCACACTTAACGTGAACCGCATTGTCACACAACCAACACAGAATATAATCATGAGAGTCAACCGCATTAGTGGCAACTATGCAATTATTTTTTGAGCAGACAACCATTTTATCAAAAAGTTTAATTTAATTAAAAAAAGGAAATACAAAAAATAAAAAATAAAAATTCTAAGGGTTAAAATTCTGTGTATAAGAATATACTGACCAGTTCTGACACAAGGGTTAATGTGCAGAGTAAGCCTTCACAACTAGAGAATAAAAAGAGATGAAAGCACAAAAAACAAAAACACGTATCACAGAGCGCGTAGGCAAAAGACGAGAGCGCAAATCAATCAAGAATAGGAAAGAGCGGGAGAGCGCGTCAAATTGAACACATGCAACAACAATTTGTACGCAAGAGCGCGAGAGTTAGTTAAAACGGTAAAGACACAAACGCAAAAGAGATAAGCAAAACAACAACACCGCTAATGCATGTATTGTTGTAAGTTTTGATTTTATTTAAATTTAAACAAAAGCGACAGCAAGAATTCGCGAAATGAAAATAAAATTCGGATGTTGAAATTATTATTAACTAAACCGATAATGAATTTAAGAAATTTGTAAAAGTATTTAATCGCGAGAAAAAAATAAAAATTGATAAGCGCAAAAAAACACGTCCGTCCTCTGCAACGAGTGAAGTATTGTAAAAGGAAATTCCGATAATCTTCAAAATATTCAAACCAATAAAATTATAAACATACAGGGAATCAGTCAAGAAGTAACTAAATCCATAGGGTTTACTTCTGTTAAAATCCAATTTTCAAAATATATAATCCCACACGACTTTCACGTCGTAAATAACCAATTCGCTATTCCATGTGATGGAATACTAGGAATCGATTTCATAAGGAAATACAACTGTCAATTAGATTTCAATCCGTCCGAAGACTGGTTAATAATTAGACCAAACAACCTAAAATATCCAATATATGTACCAATATCGTACAGTTCTGGTAACAATTCAATAGTATTGCCAGCAAGATCCCAAGTTGTCCGAAAAATCGAAATAAGTTCACAAGAAGACAGTGTATTGATCCCAAATCAGGAAATTCATAATGGTATTTATTTAGCAAATACCATAACTAACCCCCAAAACGCAGTCATACGATTGCTAAACACTACAAACATAGACCAAATAGTAAACATATCAAGTTTGAAATATGAACCGCTTTCCGGCTACGAAATAATAGAAACAAATAAAGAACAGCGTGAAAACGCAGTACTAACTACGTTATCAAAAAAATTTTCCCCCACAGTTTCACAGCCAACTTACGAAGTTGTGCAAGAAATATAGTGATGTATTCGGACTAGAAACCGAACCAATAACAACAAATAACTTTTATAAACAAAAATTAAGACTGGTGGACGATGAACCAATATATACCAAAAATTATAGAAATCCTCATAGTCAGAAAGACGAAATCCAAAAACAAGTCCAAAAACAAGTCTAAAAACTTATAAAAGACGAAATAGTCGAGCCCTCTGTATCACCTTATAATAGCCCACTTTTATTAGTACCGAAAAAATTATTACCAAATTCCGAAAATAAAAAATGGCGATTAGTAATTGACTATCGTCAAATTAATAAACAATTGTTGTCCGATAAATTTCCGTTACCTAGAATTAATGACATTTTAGATCAACTAGGTAGAGCAAAGTATTTTTCATACCTCGACCTAATGTCAGGTTTTCATCAAATTGAACTCGAAGAAAAGTCACGAGACATAACATTCTTTTCCACATGTAATGGCTCATATCGCTTCACGCGATTACCATTCGGTTTGAAAATAGCGCCAAATTCGTTCCAGAGAATGATGACTATAGCATTCACTGGCCTTGAACCTTCGCAAGCTTTCCATTACATGGATGACTTAATAGTCATAGGTTGTTCCGAAAAACATATGCTCAATAATCTAACAGATGTTTTTGAGAAGTGTAGGCAACACAACCTAAAGTTACATCCTGAAAAATGTTCATTCTTTATGCATGAAGTCACCTTTTTGGGACATAAATGCACAGATAAAGGAATCTTGCCTGATGACACAAAGTATGATGTCATTCAAAATTATCCAGTCCCACATGATGCGGACAGCGCTAGAAGATTCATTGCATTTTGCATTTATTATCGAAGATTTATACAAAATTTCGCTGAATATTCTCGTCACATAACAAGATTATGTAAGAAAAATGTTAAATTCGAATGGACTAGTGATTGTCAAAATGCGTTCGACCATTTAAAATCAGCATTAATGAACCCAACTCTGTTACAGTACCCATATTTTAGCAAAGAATTTTGCATAATCACAGACGCAAGTAAATATGCACGTGGAGCAGTCTTCACGCAAAACAAAAATGGACTACAGCTTCCAGTAGCATACGCGTCCAGATCTTTCACCAAAGGTGAGAGTAATAAGAGTACAACTGAACAAGAGTTAGCTGCAATTCACTGGGCAATCACGCATTTCAGACCATACATCTATGGTAGACATTTTACTGTTAAAACAGATCACAGAGCATTAACTTATTTGTTTTCAATGACAAACCCAAGTTTCAAGCTAACCAAAATGCGACTTGAATTAGAGGAATATAATTTTACGGTAGAATAGCTAAAGGGAAAAGATAATTTCGTAGCCGACGCGCTATCGAGAATAACTATACAGGACTTACAAAATATACTAACCAGTCACAAAATTCTGAGAGTCACCACCAGAAATCAAAGTAAACAGTCAAATTCCTGCGCAGGAAAAGAAAAAGAAAATAATATAAAAGAGTTGCAAAGCAATCTCTTAATGCTTCTAAGCCCAATGTGTATGACGTCATTGTAAACGACGAAGTACAAAAAGTAGTGACCTTGCGAATAACCGATTCTTTAACCACGTTCAAACATGGCAAGAAAGTTATAGCAAGAATTGACATTTGCGATATGTATACCAATGGAATTCTCGACTTATGTAAATTTTTTCACTATATAACATGGAAGATTCTGCTAAGGAATCAAAATTTAGATTAGAACAGGCTTATAAAAGAGCCAGAATTATGTTAGAACAGCAAAGGGCAAAGAATAAGGAAATATATGATAGAAAGGTAAAATATATCGAATTAGAAATAGGAGGTAAAGTTTTATTACGTAATGATATGGGTCATAAGTTAGAACCTAAGTATTTAGGCCCATACATTATAGAAGAAATAAGAGATAGGGATAACATTTTAATTAAGGATACAAAGAATAAGAAACAATTAGTGCATCAAGATAGGTTAAAAATGTTTATCAATTAATATATATGAACAGAATAATAATAAAACAAAATTTTTATCTGCATTTAATGACACTATACATACTTATATACAAAATATATATCATCAAACAGAAAATCAAACATTCAAATTGAAACTAAAAAAAAAAAAAAAAAAAAAAAAATTTTTACCAATAATACATAAATAAATTCCCATTAGAAAATAACGTTATTTTTCCGTTATTTTTCTAAAGAGGGGGATGTAGCATGTTCTAGAATAACAACATATACTATATAGTGTCGGAGAAGCTTCCTTCTGCCTGTTACATACATTTTGGCGACTTTAATAAACCATTTCACCCTATGGGTGTTTGGTATAAAAAGTTTCAGATAGCTTACAAGTGCATAAATAAGCCAATTTATATACACCCCTAGACCATTAATAAGCACCTTGAAACTATCTTTGAGAGTTAAATAAAATAAAAAATAGCAATATAGACATAAGCAATGAATCAATTAGTAAAACCTTCACTGAGCTAATATACAGTTTAAATAAAGAACTAATAAGTAAAACAACTAAACATAATATAAAATTCACAATACCAGTAGATTCGAATCTAGAAGCAACTTTTGAACCTCTAGTGGCAAAAGACACAGAAGAGAGCCAGGTGTAGAAGATAACACAGAAGACATTTAAGACATTAAAGATATTAATACAAAACAAAAGATGGTACAAACAAAGACTGAATTTCTTAATACAGCTTCTAAGCTGATTCAAGAGTACGATGGTGGAGTAGAAACACTTCAAAGTTTCATAGATTCACTGGAATTAATCAATAAAATAAAGGCAGAACACGAAGAAACAGCTATTACAGTCATAAAAATAAAACTAAACAAACTAGGGGACGTTAGAATACTAATAACAAATGAAAACACTATAAAAAGTAAAATCCAAACATTAAAAAAGGAAATTAAGGGTAAAACAGTTCAGGTATCAGAAGCAAGATTAATGAATTTAAAACAAAACGGCAGGAACGCAAGTTTATTTATGTCAGAAATGGAAAATCTCACTAAATCATTAAAACGCTCGTTCAGAACGTAAACCCTGAAACAGCAAAGAAGAGACAGCAGTGAAATCAATTATAAAGAACTGCGACAACGAAAAGGTCAGAACAATAATAGAAGCAGGCAATTTTAATGAAATGAATGATGTTGTAGCTAAATTTGTAAATACATCTACAATAATGGATCAGGATCACAGCGTGTTTTACACTAAAAGGATCACAGCGTGTTTTACACAAATAGGAACTCATATAATAATAATAGAAATTATAATAGTAATTAACAAAATAGAAACCCAAATAGTAAAACTAACTATAACAATACTAGGAAGTACAACAACTGTAATAATAATTATTATCGAAGAAATTATAACAATAGTAATACATAAACTATCACCCTTCACAATAAAATAATAATGTTAGACTTACAAACGTAGAAGAAAATGTAAAAAATCGAACAAATAAAATATATAGTTTAAATTGCAACCTTCATAGCTACATAACTTTAAACTTTGACGATGTAGGGAAAATAAAATTACTATTAGACACAGGAGCTGATGTATCACTAATAAAACAGAAAATAGTAAGAAAAGACAATACAGTTGACATACACAGACGGACAAATTAAGTGGAATAGGCAAAGACGTCCTATTTACAATAGGTAAAACCAAATTCAAGATCAGCAACCTCTCAACGGAACACACCTTCCAAGTAATAGAAAATGATTTTCCCATCCATGCGACGGAATTCTGGGGCTTGACTCTATAAAAAAATTCAATTGCACACTCAATTATTCCACCAACAAATTGATAATAGATCCATATATGTAAATCAAGATATAAAATTATAATTAATATAGGGATCAGTCAAAACACACATGTATTCCACATCCCACCTAGAACAGAAAAAAAGTACGCATTGCAATATCCTCAAACAATAATAACACCTTTATCCCTAATCAAGAATTACGCCCGGGGGTATTCGTCGCAAACACAATTGCTTTTAAGACTAACCCATATGTCCGCATATTAAATACTAACAACACAGACGTGCAAATTACAAATAAACCTATTAAATGAAAACCTGTCCAATTATGAAATCCTAAAAATAGACAAACAACATGATTCAAAACATAAAACCACAATAATGAACAAACTAGCACCCCATTTTCCAGACTGACTTATGCTCAGAATTTGATGATGTATTCGCAATAGAATCTTAACAAATATCCTCCAACAAATTCTATAAACAATGAAGCAAGTAAGTCGACTCGTCGACTCGGGTATACCATACACCAGGTGAAACAAATTTTTTTAAATTTCGAAAACCAAATGTACATATGTATGTCTATTAAATTGTTTTTACATGTTTCATAGTATGTGCTATCTCGCTCACTCTACGAATACACGGGCACTCTAGCGCCGCTACTAGCCAACGGCCAATTCTGGCCTTGTGGACCGCGTAGCAAAATACGTTCATACGCATATTTTGCATGTTTCTAGTCCGATTTCAATAAAATTCGGTAGTTTTGTAGAAATAGATAAGATTAATTAGTCTGCCGAATTTGAATGCGATAGTCAAAAAACTACAGGAGAAAATCGGTTTTTTCTTAATTATGGAGGCGGAAGTGGGCGTGGCAAAATATGAAAATATATATACTCTGCGCGAATACTAAGCCAGTATACATACTAAATTTGGTGACTTTAGCTTTGTTTGTTTTTGATAAAATCAGTTTTGTTTGATTTGCGGGGGCGGAAGTGGGCGTGGCAAAATTTTTAAATAGCCAGTTTCTGCGCGTCTATTAAACTAGTCTGCATACCAAATTTGATGTCGGTAGCTGTCATAGTTTTTAAGAAAATCAGTTTTATGTAAATTCCGGGGGCGGAAGGGGGCGTGGCAAAAAGTTTAAACAATTAGTTTCTGCGCGGCAACTAAACGAGTATATAAACCAAATTTGATGTGTCTAGCTGTTATACTTTTTAAGAAAAACAGTTTTATGTGATTCCTGGGGGCGTAAGGGGGCGTGGCCGGAATTCCAATTAACTCTGAACATGTGCATACTACACGAGTATACATACCAAATTTGGTGGCTCTAGCTCTTATAGTCTCCGAGATCTGCGTGTTCATACGGACGGACGGACGGACGGACGGACGGACGGACGGACGGACGGACGGACGGACAGACGGACATGGCTAGATCGACTCGGCTATTCATCCTGATCAAGAATATATATACTTTATAGGGTCGGAGAAGCTTCCTTCTGCCTGTTACATACATTTTGTCGACTTTAATATACCATTTCACCCTATGGGTGTATGGTATAAAAATTAAGACTCAAAGACACAACATCGGTCTACACCAAAAACTACAGAAAAGCACACAGCCAAAAAAACGAAATCAATAAACAAGTAGGCAAATTGATCAATGATGATATTATTGAACCATCAATGTCTGAGTTCAATAGTCCAATACTTCTCTTGTTTAGACTTAATGTCAGGATTTCATCAAGTAGAATTAGAAGAAAACTCTTGGGACATAACATAATTTTCCACAGATAAGGGCTCATTCAGGTTCAAGCGACTTCAATAAAACTGATGCAAGCAAGATCTCATGTGGAGCCGTCCTCAGCCAAGAATATGATGGACTCCAATTACCCGAATCATACGCATCTAAGGCATTTACAAAAGGCGAAAGCAATAAGTCAACATTAGAGCAAGAATTAACAGCAATACATTGGGCATTTCAAACCATACATATACGGAAAAAACTTCCTAATTAGAACTGACCATCAGCCATTAAAATATCTATTTCCTCTAAAAACCCCATCGTCAAAGCTTACTAGAATAAGGTTAGATTTAGAAGAGTTCGATTTTACTATAGAATACATCAGAGGACAAGAAAATTTTTGCAGCAGATGCTCCCTCCAGAAGTGAATTTGAAAATGTAAAAAACATAGAAACTAATAAAATACTTAAAGTAGCAACAAGATCAGAATTAAAATGAAGTAAGTCGACTCGCCGACGTGGTTATAGCATACACCAAGTGAAACAAATATTTCAAATTTCGGAAACGAAATGTTTGTCTATTAAATTGTTTTAATATGCAATCTCGCTCACTCTACAAATACACGAACAGTGTTGCCCAAGAAAGGGTGTTTTTGATAGGAGGAAACTAAAAAAAACTGAAATTTAAAAAAAAATCAAACACAAAATGGATGATGTTTTTTTTCTTGTTATAAATGTTTTATTTTTACAAAATGTTTAGTATTTGATCTAAGTCATCACAATCAATTTCCTTGCCGTACGATCCCATAGTGCCAATCATATCTAGATACTTTTTCGTCACTTTATAATTGTGGCAGCATTTGTTTGACCGACGCAAACCGTATCTATGCCGGCATGGGCACGGAAATCACTTAGTTTAGAAGTTATGCTACATTTGCAATAACTGCAAAACACTCTTGAAGTGTCATCAACTAATCATATTCTAGTTCAGTTGGTTCCACTCTATTTTATTCAACTACAATGAACAACTATTATTAATTTCTTAGAAAATTAAAAAGCGGAAAAAAATTAAAAAAAAAATCCAGAATTCCCACTACTCGCTGTTTCGAAATTTTTCCCGCAAATTGATTATCAATTAAGACAGATTTGACGGGGAAAAAGCTGATTTGGCAACACTTTACACGAGCACTCTAGCGACCCCACTAGCCACTGCCATTACATTCGATCCAGAAGGATCGAGTAGTAAAATACGTTCATACGCATATTTTGCAAATTTGGTAGTTTGGTAGAAACTACTAGAATTTGGCTGTCCAAAAATCTCATATCAATACCAATACCAAACAAAAGTGCAAAAGCAGTTGAAAAGGCAATATTTGAAAAATTTATTTTAATCGTAGTTCACATACATTAAAAATGACGATTGTTATGAATATCTAGCATACTTCACATATTGCTTTAACACCACTCCATCCAACGTACATGGTTATTTACCTTTTGAACATCATAAAACTGTCCCTTTTTTATCTGAGAGTGTAGATCCCATTTACAACATTGATGACTTCAATAAAGAAATAAAATTCAAATTGAAAGTAGCACAAAACAGAGCAAAATTTCTTATCGAAAAATTTAAAGCATTACAAAAAGAAACATATGATAAAAACACAAAAAAAGTATTACTAACTGAAGGACAAGAAATACTTTAATAAAAATTGTGACAGGAAATAATTTGGAAAACAAATACACAGGCAAATAAAAAAAAACAGAGCATAAGTCCTTATAATAACATAGTAATAACTGATAGTAAAAACAAAAAGCAAACAGTACACTTAGATAGAATAAAATTAATATAAATAGGATATAAGAAGAATATATATATTTTTCTTGTTGAAAAAAAAAGGTGGTGTACTATACTTTTAGGGATAGCATTAGGCCACATACTTTTAGGGATAGAGTATAAGTAATTAGAACTTAAGCATAATGTTTAGCTTTAAGTACCGTTAAGGACACTAGTCATAGGACCAATGTAAATGCTCCCCTATAAATACCGCGCTTGCGGCCCCAATAAATCACTTCAAGTCAACCTGCCTTCGCCTATTACAATACATTCACCATTCGCTTATTACAATTCATTCACCATTTGGAAGCTATTCAACTTGTTTACTCAAATCTCTCTGACAAAGACTCGCTCGTTGTTTCGGGAGATTTTAATTTATCTGAGATTGCCTGGACCCTTTCATTTGATTCTTTATTACTGTTGTCCCCCTCGTCACATTGTTTCATAGATGGTCTGCTTGAGTTGTCCCTAACTCAAAAAATTCCTCTCCGTAATAGTCGTGACAGATCACTAGATCTTGTATTTGTGTTGGATGCTTCCAACTGAGATGTTTCCAGGACAGATCTCTTAGTTATCCTTGAAGGCAATTTCCATCCAACTCCTTATATAACAATTGTAACTTCCTCCAGGGTTTAACTCGATGTCTCTAACCCGATGTTTTTGCAAGGCAAACTTTACTAAAATTTTTTTTTTTTTTTTTAACGTTTTATATATATTTGTTGAATCTACTCTTAAATTAGAGCCTAACAAGTTTGAGATTTTTTTTTTTAACCTAGTACTAAAGATAAATCTTGGCGATATTGCAGGCGACCCTAACACTTATTATTCGGTTGGTCTGCATTTCTTTTAAAACGAGTTCTATTATTAGTTCGCGTAAGGGAATTGGCAAGAACATTAGGGTGTGCATCCAGTTTCCCAGAATACTTCAGTTGTTGACTACCTATTTCAGATTTTACGCTAGGTATAATTAGATCATTTTGAATGTTGTCGTTCCGTATGTACCACGGAGCCCCGTGATTAATCTTAAAATCTTCGAATGCGCCCTTTGTATAATGTCGACACTGCTCGTACTTGCATTTCTCCATGGTACGGCACCGTAAGTCCACATGGGTTTCAGTACGGAGTTGCATAGGTGGACTTCATACTCCAGACGTAGAGTGGACCGAGCATTGATGATCCAATGTGAACTACTCGCTTTCAGTTTGAGCTGTGTCTTTTTTATTAGTCTTCTGTCTAGGTGGATGCCAAGGTAAGTGACATCCACGGCTTGACGAATTGCTACGTTGCTTAGCATTATAGTTAGACAGTTTCTTCTGTTAAGCATAAATGTAACGTTTGCATTTCTGCTTATTGACCCCGATACGCCAGGTTGCTAGCCATTCCTCTACCACCTTGAGGTGTTCCTCTAATTTTGCAGAGGCTTGTATTGGCCATTTGGATCTGCTGAGGATTGCCGTGTCATCGGCAAAAGTGGACGTTGTAAGTCCTAAACTCGTTGGTAAGTCTTCAGTGTACAGCTTTGATTTCAAAGTCAGCCGAGACGGATCCATTACATCTTTCCGAATTTCCTATTGTAAAGGTAAGATTCCATGAGTTTGTGGGTGTACTGTGGGAGTTTTTGCCGGATTTTGAACATCAGACCCTCCATCCAAACTCTATCGAAAGCCTGAGCAACGTCGAGAAAGACAGCCGCACAGTATTCTTTTATTTCGAATGCTTTTCGTATTTCGGATGTTATGCGATTGACTTGTTCAATTGACCCATGATTTTCGCGGAAGCCGAACTGGTGTGAAGGGATTGTGTTCTCCGATGCCAGAAATGAGTTTAGTCGGATCTGCACTTTACTTTAGGAATCATGATGATAGTGGACCTTTTCCAAGCTCTTGGGAAGTAGCCAATTTTTATTATAGCGTTGAAGATGTATTGTATGGCGATGATAGGGAGTTCTAGAATCATTTTCGGTGTGATTAGGTCATGGCCGGGGGCTTTGTTTATGTGGTTTTTAATAACTGCAGTCATCTCATCCGATTGGAGTTCCGAGTACTCACTATCCGTTAATGTGCTCAAAGGGGGAAGCCCTCTCTTCGTCACTGCGGGCACATCCACCGGTTGGACCCCTTATCGGTGAAACTGTCTCTGTAGGAGCGCTTAAAGTTGGGTGGGCTTTCCACGGAGGAAGTGTTTGTGCTGGTTAGACTGAGCTTTTCCATGTAATTCCTTTGAGCCCAGCTTTCCTCTTGTCTTAACTCCTTGGAGAGGTTGCGATTGGCATGCCTTAGGCGAAGTTTTGCTGCTGATGATCGAGTAATCTGCCATTCTCTTCTTAGATGTCGTTTTTCCGTTACTAATTGTTCTATCCGCCGGTTCGTAGGCCTGTCAACAGGGTTAGTGTAAGTAGAAGCATGTGGAGTAGACACTCTTGCTGCAGCTTCCATCATCGACTCAAGTGCAGAGACGCACATGTCAATGTCCTCTGCAGCATCCCCATGTACATTTTAAATTTGAGCCAATTTGTTTTGTTGTTTGTAAGCCTATATGGGCGATCAAGTACTTGAGGTCTTGTTAATAGTGTGAATAGCACTGGAGAGTGATCGGAGGTTAAATCTAGCAGTGTATCCGCAGTGATCCGATTACGCGGAATCTTGGTTATTGCGAAATCAATCAAGTCAGGCACTTTCTGTGGATCTA
Source organism: Drosophila tropicalis (assembly GCF_018151085.1). Taxonomy (NCBI): domain Eukaryota; kingdom Metazoa; phylum Arthropoda; class Insecta; order Diptera; family Drosophilidae; genus Drosophila; species Drosophila tropicalis. Next base: position 1,643,316 of record NW_027173322.1, read on the forward strand.
TGGGCCAATAAGTAGGCCTACCCGGTGAGGAGCAATCCATATGCGTGGGTTGATTATTGTATTGCACAACTGCTTGCCTTTAGGATTCACCAGGCGAGACCCCCAGTGCGTATGTTTGGCGTTATAGTCCCCTGCTGCAATGAAAGAAATCGGTAAATTCCTTTTCAGAGATTGAGAAGCTTGGTGGGCAGTATAGGGCAGCCAATGTAGTGTTGCCGCAGCTGGTTTGGACGGTTATAGCAGTTGCTTGTAGGTGCTGTTTCTCAAATCTGTTGAGGAATGTGTTTTATACGGTTTTTGATTAGGATACCCGTCCCGCCATGAGCTTTTCCGTCTGGAGGTTTGTTGCGTAGAAGGTATATTTTGGTATTTGAAAATTATTTTTTGATGTTAAATGTTTTTCCGATATCTGCATAACGTCGATTTCACTTGAGTCTAGGAATAGTTGCAGTTCATCTTTGTGCTTGGAGATGCCGTTAGCATTCCAGAGACATTGACGTAGGGAAGCCATTTTTTATTCTCGATAAGCTTCTGGATAAGCAGGTTTTGATTACGCATCAATTCCTGCATACAGTTCTGCATGAACGTCATAAAAGCGGTCATGTTTTTATTCAGTGAGATCAATAGGGCCTCTAAACCACTTGGAGTTTGCTGGCCAAGTTCTAGATGGTGGAGTGATGGTGTCTCTCTCGCGGGCTCCAGGACATTCTCTGTAGTTTGCCGTGTGGTTCCCTCCACAGTTACTGCATAGCCTTAGTGCGACGTTGTTTCTGTCCTTGGTGCAAATGTCATCTTTATGATGTTCGCCGCAGCCGACACACACTGACCTAAGATTGCAATTGTTTGAGGTGTGGTTGCATTCCTGGTAGTTCTTACACTGCGGTGGTTGGTATCTCTTATGGGGCTCCTCTATATATATATATATCAATAGGAGCTGAAGGTTGTAGATTGGGTGCACTTCATTTGGCTTCGACCGCTTTGCATCTGGTTGGAGCTCGATTTTAAAGAGCTGATGTTGTTGATGACGTTGACAACAGACTTCGCCGCAAAGTTTTTGTCGGTTAATGCGTCTGCTATTTCTTGAGTTGGGACCGATGGCTCAATCCCCTTTAACACAACCTAGAGCCCTTTACTGCGGTGGTCTAGCCGATTTAACTTTATCTATAGCGTCGGCTTGATCGTCTTGCTGATCGGCAAGAATTTTAAAACGATTCCCGCTTAGGAGTGCTACTCGTTGGTTATTTTCGGCGTATTGCCACTTTTCTTCTTTTGCAGGCTTAGTTTCCGCTTAGTTATTTTATATCTATCCATTCCAGTTTGGACAGAAGGCGTTGGGTTTATTCTTGTAGCTGACTCTGACTCTGTCTAGTTGCTGTCAGCGAGCTGACGGTGCAGGTCGGTGCAATCGGTGACCCAGTTATAGAAATTGATGGAGAAGCACACTGCTCTCTCCACGGTAAATTGCTGTTGACTGCTGAGTGGCTTGCACTTTCGGTGTTATTGCTTACGGTAGCATTTAGTGGGGTCGGCGACACCACCGAAAAGTATGCGTTGTTGCGTTGGACCGAGAGTTGACGCTCACGTTGTTGTTGTACAATTAGTTCTTGTAGCTGTTGCTGGTGAGGATCGAGAGAGCTTGTTCCCGAATCGGTGGACATGGCTTTTCAAAAAATTACGCACTTTGTTGTTGCAACTTAGTATTTATTGCTATAAGAACAAACTAATAGCAATATGATTGTAAATAGGCTTCTCTGAGGCGTCTGAGAGCCATACACAATTTTGGCAAACGCGCTCTTTTTTCTTTTTTTCACTAAATTTTGCGGAGTGCATTAAAAAACACGTCTGCACACGACGGCGGTTGAATTGAAACTTACCAAACTTTAAAAACTTTTTTTAAATTAATGATTGGTCATATCTGTATTCTTGCATTTCTGTTTTCTACAAACCTCTTTATTCGTTTTTCGATGTTTGCGTCCCGTGTGCCCCAAGGATCGTCTGAAAGACATTCTTGGTTTTCACGTGAGCTATGTAACTTGTAGAACGTAAAATCGAGCTGATGTAAAAGATTTAAAAAATTAGGTAAATCATCGGATTTGCCATTTCTTCAAAACAACTTAAATCTCTTCGATTTATCAAGCAAATTCTCCTTATCCTCATCACTTGCAATCGTCTAACTGCATTTTAGACCCTGTGTTTGATGAAAGTTCCTTTTTTTATCGTGCTCAGTTCCGTGAAACCAGTAAATGCACCTGGCCCGGACGGAATACCAGGCTGCGTGTTAAGGTTTTGTGCAGAGGCCCTATGTAAGCCAATACTTAAGTTGTTTACGCTGTCCGTCACATCTTCCGCCTTTCCGTCTATCTGGAAGGAATCATATATTATTACTCTTCATAAAAAGGGGAGAAGCCTCCAATTATGGGGTTATTTTCAAATTATCTGTAATACCCAAACCATTTGAGAAAATAATAACATCTAAATTGCAGCATTTTTGAAGGTCAATTATTTCGTCATCCCAACATGGGTTTTAAAAACGTAGATCGATAACTACTTACCTGTTAGAATTTACATCTCTCTCGATCAAAGGATTCAAGACTGCCGTCATTTATACTGACTTCAGCAAGGACTTTGACTCTGTTAATCACACTCTGATTTTATATAAGTTTAACGCCCTTGGCATCCCCAGCCTTTTGCTGGATTGGATTCTTCAATATCTTTCTAAGCATACACAAGACCATTCAAGTGACTTCTGGAGTGCCTCAGGGTAGTCATTTGGGTCCATTGCTATTCATTCTTTTTATAAATGAACTTCCATTGGTAGTGACACATTCTCGTGTGCTTATGTACGCGGATGATGTTAAGCTTTACTCAGTTTTAAAGACATATCGTCTTCTTGCCTGCTTCAATCCGCTCTTAATGATCTTCAGAGTTTATGTGAAACCAACCTTTTGTTTTTGTATTTTCTTAAGTGTTCTGGAATATACTGGCGTCAGTGTGGTATACTCTGTCTCTGTCGCTCTTTATAAACCTATATGGCCTACGTAGTTGCGTAAGAAAAGAATATTTAGTAATAAGCAAGCAAACGAACGATCAAGACGTGTTCTGGCAGTGGCAAACACAGTTCAGTGAAGTTTAAGTAAAAATAAAATTAAACACAGTGGTTTATTGTTCATCATAATTTGGTCGTTCGAGCCGGATCGTTGGGCATTGCTTGTTTGTTGCTCATTGGTTAATAATTTTTTGCAGTTCGGTGGCAATTAATTGTTAACCTCAAATTTAGTAGTCGATAGTTCTGGCCTACTATCGAATAGGCAATCGCGTGCTTATTGGAAAAAGCGCGGATACAAACGGTGGCGCCACACGTTTATCGGTATCTGTTATCGATATAATCGACGAGATCGTGAGAGAACACATCTCTAGGAAAAACAAGCGTCGTGAAATTTTTGGTCCACACAAGCAGTGAAAATTTCTTTTCATTTCTTCATCATGGAGGAAATGAAAACGTTCATCAAGACCAGAGGAAGATTGAAGACAAGAGAGAATCCAGAACAGGATGCCGACGTCGTTACAATTGACACCAAATTGGAAACTTTGTCCAATGCGTGGAAGGAGTTCGTCAAGTCTGGTGAAGAATTGGCCAAATACGACAAACTAGAGGGTTATGTGGACCCTACTGAAGACAACGAGATATACGAGGATAAATATGAAAGGGCGAATGCTCGCCTTAAGGCTTTACGAGCTGCTTTGGCATCATCTGGCAAGTTGGAAGAAATCGGCGCGGCTGGCAACGATGATTCGCTTGTCCAGGGAATTCTTCAACAAATGCACAATCAACAGCAACAAATACAACTGCAGATGCAACGTCAAATGGAACAGCAGCAACTATTGGTTGAGAGATTGCTTTCGCCACAACAATCTTCGTCTTCGTCAGGCTCACAGCCAGCTGCAACGCCGGCAATAAGAGATTGTGAGTTACCAAAAATCCACATCAAGCCCTTCGGCGGAGATTATAAGGAATGGCATGCTTTCAAGGACCTTTTTGAGAGTATCATTCATGGAAAGTCAACACTAACGAATATACAGAAGTTTCATCACCTGAAGTCATGTGTCATAGGAGAAGCAGCGATACTCATCCAGCGTTTGCCTGTAGTAGATGCTAATTACGAGGTTGCATGGAAATCGTTGAGTGATCGCTACGAAAAGCCCCGTTATTTGGTGTATTTGCTTATGGATACATTCATCGCCTTGCCAAAAGCTGTTGGGTAAAACTCATCATCGCTACGCGCTCTGACTTGCGAAGCCAGTGATGTTATTCGTGCTTTAGACGCTTCTGTACTGGACTTCTGAACCGTGACTGTTGGCTTATATACTTGCTCATCAACAAGGTTGATGAGACTACCCGATGTGAATGGATCGACAAAAACCAGGATATTGAAAATCCCACCATTGAAGAATTGCTCAAGTTTTTGGACTCACGATGCGATCGCCTTGAGCTCAGTCAAGTTGTCGATCATGTAGCGAGCAAACCGAGGGATGAAAAAGGAAAACGGCAAGCACGCACCATGCTTGCCATTACAGGTAATTGTATGAAATGTCATAGTACTGAGCACATACTGTCGGCTTGTCCTCAATTCCAGAGCTTGACTGTCAAGCAACGTTACACCTTCGCGAAGGAGAAACATATGTGTTTTAATTGTTTGAAGACTGGACATGGAGTAAGCGCTTGTGGCTCGAAGTCTTCTTAAAAGTATTGCAAGCGCCGCCATCATTCTTTGTTGCATTCTGAAGGCTATTCTACACAGCATAAAAGCGCAGAGCAGCATCAAGGCAACTCAGGCCAGGCTTCTGAGAAAGCACCAGCGGCATCAGCGGTAGCAATGATGAATGTTACCAGACCCAGCAAGCCAAATGGTCAACGAAAAAGTACTCTACCAACTGCATTGGTACACTTGCGAAATTCTCAAGGAGCCTTGCTTACGGTCCGTATTTTATTGGATAGCGCCTCAGACTTGTCTTTAATTTCGGGGGTCAGCTGGGTCACATGAAGGAAGTAGTTGCAGACGAAGCCACAAACGTATGCAAGATGTCATTCTATTTGCCACACCATCCACTCATAGGTGCCAAGCTGCGGATCATTTCAAGATCGGGATGGACGATCTCTTAACGACGCACTTCACATTGGCCCATGCATTCAACGCAATCTTTTTAACGTTAATCTCCGTTTTCGAATGCACAGATTCGTATTTTCTGCGGACATCGTCAAAATGTTTAGACAGATTTCGGTAACCCCTGAACATCAGGATTTCCAACGAATACTTTGGAGAGAGGACCCTGAGGAACCATTGAAGCATTACAAGTTGACCACAGTTACCTATAGCACGGCATGTTCACCGTTTCTGGCAGTCAGAGTGCTGGAACAACTGGCAGCTGATCACGAATACGAGTTTCCAAGAGCTGCTAGGATACTTTTGGATGATTTCTACGTCGATGACGTACTGACAGGCGCCATGTATGAATAGGAACTGCTCGACATTAAGGAAGAGCTGGTACTCCTTATGTCACGGGCACAATTGGAGTTAAGCAAATGGGTCTCGAATAGTAAACGAATTGCCAGCAACGAGGGAAATGAAATTGATTTCTCAAGGGTGTCAGCAAAGGTGCTTGGGCTGCTTTGGCATCCTGGAGAAGACGTCCTAACATATAAGGTTTCATTATCGGAACACATGACTTGTACGAAGCGACAGGTGCTGTCAAATTTAAAATTTTGCTTCAAGAATTATGGCTGCTTAATTTGGATTGGGACTCGGAACTGCCAACGAAGCAAGCGCACTTATGGCAAAAATTCAGAAAGGACATTTTCACGTTAAGGAATCTGAAGATACCACGATTTGTAGACAATCAACCTGATGACATCGAACTGCATGGATTTTCAGATGCTTCGTTAAAGGCTTACTCTGCCGTTATTTACAACCGTGTGACACACTTAGATGGAAGCATCGGAGTGGCACTCATTGCAGCTAAAACAAGAGTTTCACCATTAAAGCAGAAGTCGTTGCCACGATTGGAACTTTGCGGAGCTCTACTTTTAGCTCGTTTGTTCCAAGCAGTAAGGTCTAGTCTGCGTTAGAAGGATGTTAAGATACACGCATGGATCGATTCAACAATCGTTTTGTCATGGCATTCGCATCAACCCTGTAAACTTAAAACATTTGTTGCCAACCGAACGGCAGAAATACTGGAGATCATACCACTTAGCGCTTGGAGACATGTCAGCACTAAGGAAAATCCTGCGGATTGTGCATTACGAGGCATGCTAGCGAGTGAGTTAATTAACTTTGATCTATGGTGGAAAGGACTATCTTGGCTACACGACTGTACACTATACTCAGAGACAATGAATAGACCATAAACTTGCTGCTCAATTCTCAAGCCAGCAGCAGAACTTGAGTTTAAAACCAAAGTCTTGACACCTTTTTTTTTAAGGATATTGAGGATTGCCCATTTGATGTACTACTCGAAAGAATATCATCTTGAATCAGACTGGTTCGAGTCGTCGCATATGTACTCCGCTTTGTCCATCGAATCAAATCACGCAAGTCTGAATATTCAGGGCCTCTAAAGTTCGGTGAAATCATCAGAGCAAGGAAGTTTTGCCTACGACAGGCACAAAATCAATTCCATGATGATAGACAGCTGCTTTTGAGGAAGCAGTCTTTGAAGCGACGATCAACTTTAAGCAAACTATCTCCCTTCGTTGACGAAGATGGAATTATACGTGTGGGTAGTCGTTTGGAAAGGTCGGAATTGCCAGCAGATGCCAAGCATCCAGTAGTTTTACCGAAACACCATCGCCTTGTGGAATTGCTGCTGAGACATGAGCGTAAGGTCAATCTTCATCCAGGAGTTTCAGCAATGTTTGTAATAATTCGCCAGAAATATTGGGTCATTGGCGCACGAAATCTTATTCGACGTATTACACATGAGTGCTTAAACTGTTTTAGACAGCGCCATCACACAACACATCAATTTATGGCCAATTTGCCGGCTGTTCGAGTGCGACAAGCCTTTCCATTTGAGCATACTGGATGCGATTATGCTGGACCTATTTTGCTAAAGGTTCATAAGGGACGCAACCCTAGGAAGGAAAAGGGCTACATTTGCCTGTTTATATGTATGGTTACTTCAGCTCTTCATCTGGAGTTGGCCACTGATCTCAGCACAGACACATTCTTTGCGGCATTAAAACGTTTTATGGCTCGTCGTGGGAAATGCTCCCAAATGTATAGCGATAATGGTCGCAACTTTGTTGGCGCAAAACGCGCTCTAGATTAAATGTTACAGCTTCTCGCTTCACGCGAGCACAATGACGTCGTTTCAAAAGCCCTTGCGGATCAAGGTATTAAATGGAATTTTATTCCCCCATATTCACCACACTGGGGTAAGTGGGAGTCGGCAGTACGCTCGGTTAAGCTGCACTTGCGACGAGTAATAGGAACCAACGTCCTCACCTTTGAGCAGATGCACACACTGCTCTCGCAAATAGAATCTGTCGTTAATTCGCGACCATTGTGCACAGCATCGGATACTGAAATTGCCTACCTGTCACCGGCACATTTCTTGATTGGCAGAAGTTATACAGCAGTTCCTGAAGTCAGCTATTTGCAGATTTCGACCAATCGATTGAGCTACTGGCAACATGTTCAAGCAATGCTTCAAGGATTTTGGAAGCGTTGGCATCAAGAATATTTAACATCGCTACAACAGCGCCCGAAATGGACCACCAAGTTACCAAATATTGCGATCGGTAATGTTGTACTGATCAAGGACTCTAACGCGCCTCCATCGGCATGGCTTTTAGGACGGGTAACTCAGGTGTTTGCTGGAGATGATGGCCTTGTACGAGCGGTTCAGGTTCTCACCAAATCAGGAGAAGTCACTCGCCCTATCACGAAGATTGCAGCCCTACCGGGTTCAGCAACAGAGTTTCAAGGGGGGTTCGGGGGGCGGGATGTTAAGGAACCATCCAGGCAAAGTCTCAAGAATGATCTTGCACATCTCACAATGCTTTTGTTTTTGTATTTTCTTAAGTTTTCTGGAATATACTGGCGTCAGTGTGGTATACTCTGTCTCTGTCGCTCTTTATAAACCTATATGGCCTACGTAGTTGCGTAAGAAAAGAATATTTAGTAATAAGCAAGCAAACGAACGATCAAGACGTGTTCTGGCAGTGGCAAACACAGTTCAGTGAAGTTTAAGTAAAAATAAAGTTAAGTTCTTATGAGAAATTAAACACAGTGGTTTATTGTTCATCACTTAGCAACTTATTATCTCAACGACACTCCCTTAGAGCGGTTAGACATTATTAATCACTTAGGTGTTCTTATGAACCATAAATTAACATCTAATCCTCATATTTCTTTTTCTCTTGCAAACCTCTTAGCTCGTAATAAGCTGTAGTTAATGAAATTTTAATTGTTTGACCGTTTTATTTGTATTTGTCCACGCGATCATGCCGTCCGATATACGGCTGCGCCCCACGGTCGGTCGGGTGGGATTTGGACAGCTCTCTGCTTGGGCCCGCGCCAAACAGGCTATGTCCTGGTGTCATATGGGCCACTTGTACGTACTCCGCATTGTACGCGTCAACGTCCAGACAATATGTAAAAAAAAAAGTTTTCTCTCTCTTGCTAAATTTGTTCGTAAATGTCTAATCTTTTTCTGAATCAAAATGTTTGGCTTCTTCTTTAGCCTTACTGTATCTAATATGCCTATTGCCGATTTAAGAATGGATAAGCTTGAATGACTCCGAAACTCTCCGGAACATAGTAATTACAAAATAAATCTGCCGTGCCTCTCTTAATCTAATTTATACTACCATAGCATTTCCTGAAAAATGTATCTAAAGCTAGTCTATCACGAAACTCACTTGGTCGACCAATCCTCAATTCGGAAATGCAATCGCATTTCCAAAGATCGTACTCGTGGTCGATATTAAACTACTCTTTTGAATATGTTTATTGTACATATTGTAATAAAATGGAACCGTAATTGTTTCTAAAAATTGTATATATGGATGGAGAGGTGAGAGGACCGCTCATTTAAGAATCTTCCTCAAATGTTTAAAAAGTGAATTGTTTATGGATTTGTTAGTTTTGGCGCACGATTGGGCGGCATTTATTAATATATGTAGTAACCAGAATGAGTTTTGGTTTATAATTCTCGCTCAACCTAGTTAAAGTCTAAAAGGCTCCACGGCGTTAGTGGACACAGTCCTTTTTAAAGAACCCCAGTTCTGAAGTAGTTAAACTGAGATTGAGGATAAGTCTTCAACATGAGCTGAATACTCCAAAAACGTTATGCTTCTATATACTCATTAATTGTTGAGGTGACGAAATGGTAAAACCAACAGTGTTATCAAGATCGAGGGTGCGCATTCTGGGTATGCTCGTCGGGAAGGTCTGGGTTTTTTCACCCCTTTTCATTCGCACTATCATTAATAATTTTTAGCGTGTGTAAGAATACTAAAACTACCGAAAGTTAAAGGATATGCTACTATTATTACTATTGCAAAGGTGCCAATTCACCGTGCCCTAAATAAAGGTGTGACAGATGTGATTAGTCCCTTCCTTTTATGACATCACACAACAGCTTTTTAAGGATATTTGACAGACCATATTAAGGTCCCTCAATACATTATTCCTATTTTATAAATACAGGTGTGTACAGAAATCACTTCAGCGGCAATTTCAGTGAAATCTTAGGTGCCACAGAATCCGCTCACCGATGTTCTAGCTAAATGGTCTATTGCAGGGAACTTGCAAAGTTTTTATGAAATAAATTAAAGCCGTAAAACAAATTGTTTAATTACTGATTCTGCATTAAAAAAATGGAAATATGCACATATTTGTTTAATTTCACGTTTTAGCAAAACACTAGAAATTTTATGAGGCATAAATCCATTGGCAACTATCATATGTTTTAAAACGTAATTAAAAGCATTTTTTAATAAATCGGGTAGTTTTCGTGTATTTTGCACGAAAAAACAACTATTTTTTTTAAAGTGGCAACGTTCAAATCTAAACTTTCAATATCAAGGTCGTGTACCCAAAATATGAGCCCGCTATTTAAATATCAGTTTTGTTTTCTTAAAACAATAAAAACTATGAATATCTTGAATTAAACTTATAGTAATTTAATAAAAAGAAAAATGTTCAAGTCTTTTTCTATTTTTCTTTATAAAAGAGTAAAACTGACAGTGATTTCATAGCAAACTTGAAAAAATGTCATATATTAAAATTACTCGAATTAGTTATGTCTTAAATATAAAAAAGAAAGGTTGTGTTATAGTAAGCCTTATGGGGATATTTTATATAAGTATATACATATGTACATATATGTAGCAAATAAAGGTATTTCATAATACAATTTTTAAAGGATTGACACATTACTCACGACTTTAGTGTATTTAACAGTTTTTCGTTTTAATCTTTGGCCCCAAGATTACGATGAGTTTGCTGCAGTATGGTTTTCAAACAAGTTTTAGATTAATTATATAAATCACATTGAAGTATACTCCATAGGTTACCTTACGCATATCGCTTCCTTAGATCAAACAATTAAAGTAGAATCCTTAACTGAAGATTACTTAAATACCATGAAAAAGTTTAAAGCTTCATAATGAGAGAAAATGAATTAAATTAAAACCAAAAACATGTAACTTTTTTGCCCCCTAAAATTCATAACGTTAAAGTAAACATCCGTTTTTATAAACAATTTGACACTTGCAATAACAATTGTCCCCCTCAAAATCAAAGCGTGTGAACGCTAACTCATAATAAACTTAAATAATTAAACACTTGCAATAATAATTGTCCCCCTAAAAACCAAAAACGAGAGAACGCTAATTCAGTATTTAAATTCGGGCCAATCAAATCGCATCAATATCAATCACGCCACTAAAGGGCTCACAAATTTAGCCTATAAATATAATCATAAGACATTTTTGTAACACAGTTTTATGTTTTTATTCAAATAATAAAGTACGTTGCTTTTAAATCACAATATCTTTTGTTTCCTCTTTGGGAAAACCAGATATTTAATTGGCGCAGTCGGTATGATCGGTAAAAATTAACTAGTTATTCTATCCATGTAACACATAGAATTATTATCCGTGTGTTACATAGAATTAGTGAATAATCACTATAGTGAACTGTTATTCTATCCGTGTGACACATAGAATTGTTATCCGTGTGTTACATAGAATTAGTGAATAATCACTATAAAACTCCAATCCGACATTAAGAACTTACGAGTAGTGCTCAAAAGTGTGCAACAGTGAAAAAAAATTATTTATTTATAATAAAGTTAATAATAATTGAAATTATTACTAGCTTATTAACTAAAGCGCTGGCGGCTAAGGCCTTCGGCTTGGTATTTACATACATTTATATCTACAAAATTGCATATTTACCTACACATTTACGTATTTACATATTTAGATATTTACATATTAACATATTTATAATTACAATAAATGGTATATTTGTGAAAGGTTAAGGAATTGTATTATTAGGGATGTATTTTCTGGCGTGGGATTTGAAAGGATGGAAAGGGGGCAGGTATTTTTGAAAATTTGGTTTCTAAGGTGCTGGGTTGCTGGGCATTCTTTAAGGATGTGGGTAATGGTGAGGTTACTTGTACATGAACAGTTTGGGCATGGGGTGATGTTGTTGGGGTCGATATATACTTGTTGGGTGAGCCGTGTGTGTCCTAGTCTAAGCCTTACTATTTTTATTTGGTCTCTACGTGTTATTATGTTCTGGCTAGATGATTTTAGATAGTGTCTTGAGTTTGTTAGGCTAGTGTTGACTTGTTGGTACCATCTATTGCAGTGTTCAATGTTATTCCTAAGTTGTTGAATATTTTTGTTTCTAAGAAATTTGTCGATGTCTTTAGTGTTGAAGTTGGGGGTGCAATGTAAAGGACTATAGATTGTGGACTTAGCTACTGAATCGGCAAGTTCGTTCCCTTCAATGCCACAATGGCTGGGGATCCAAAGTAGTTTTATTTTGGGTGCAGATTTGGTAAGCAGATTCCTAATTAATGTTGGGTAAAAGTTGTTGTTGTCAATGTTCCCGATAGATTTTATAGATGATAGAGAACCCGAACAAATTACAAAGTTACCTTTTCTACTTTGAATTAGTTTAATTGCGTCAAGAATGGCTATGGTTTCGGCTGATAGTATTGATGTGAAGTGCGGTAGTAAACCTCTTTGTAAGGTTTCCTCTTCGGTGGTGATGGCAAAGGTAGCAGTGTTGTGTTGCAACGAGCCGTCTGTATATATAAATGTGTGATTCTTGTATTTAGCCTTGATATCAAGGAAGTGCCGCCTATAAATACTCGTCGGTGTGTTGGGTTTGCTGTATTTTTGTAGTGTAGTGTTTATAACAGTAGGGAAAGTCCATGGGGGGGTTATTGCTCTGTTTGGGAGCGGGAGGTAGGGGATATGGTTTTCTTTTCATAATAGTATAATTTTTTCTAGTGTCGATGATATTTTATATATTTTACTTTTGTTACTTTGCTTAATATGTTTGAAGAGTGGTGAATTTGAACTGTTAAGTAGTGTTTTGTATATTTTGGCTGTAATGAGGTCTCTCTGTTGTTCTATTGTGGGTATATTCGATTCGAAAAGTAAGTTTGATATAGGTGTTGATCGTAGGGCGCCAAGTGATGTGCGTATTGCTGCGTTAAACAAAGACTTAAGCTTGTTGAGCGTTGATTTTGGTGCGTGCCCGTAGATAAATATTGCATAGTCTATTTTAGAAATCAATATAGATTTTGTTATGTTGATCAGTGTGTGTGGACTTGCTAGGCATTTGATAACATTCAGTTTGTTGTTTAACGCTGGTTGCATATTTTTAATATGTGAGTCCCATCTGTATTTGCTGTTTATTGTTAGTCCTAAGAGTTTTAGGCTTGGAACTGTGGGAATTTGGGTGTTGTTAAATGATATGGTGTAAGAACAGTTCTGCTTTCGGCATATGTGGAGGTGTTGGCACTTTTGCGGGGATAGTGGGGCTCCTGAGTATAGGCACCACTTGTGGATGTTCGAGAAAAGTGTGTCAAGGTTGTGGTTAGGATTTTTTTTTTTTTTTTGTGGGAGATTATCAGGAAGAAATCATCGGCGTATGCGCTAAATTGAGTATCTTTCTGAAGGTGGATGATATTTGAAAGTTTGTTATAGGCGATGAGGAAGAGAATTACCGATATTGGGGATCCCTGGGGAATGCCGTTGCATAGAGAATATGGGGAGCTTATCGTGTTTTTGATTTTAATTTTGATTTTTCTGTTTGACATGAAGTTTTGGACAAAGGATACTATTTTTGGGCCTACTTTCCAGCTGATTAATTGGTCTACTATAGTGTGCACGCCAACTCTGTCGAAGGCCTTTGAGAAGTCAAGGGCAATGATAGAGGTGTTCTTTTTGCTTCTTAACGACTTGTTTATCAGGTGGTCTGCAAGGAGCAGACCGTCTGAAACTGATTTGCCGTATTTGAAGCCTGATTGGTTAGGATGTATTAGGTTGTGTTTGGTGACAAACCACCATAGACGTTTGGCTATTATTTTTTCAAGTGTTTTGGCTAGGCAACAGTTAAGTGAGATTGGTCGGTAGCTGGAAATTAGTGTTTTGTCAGATTTGGGTTTTAGTATGGGGATAACTAGACTTGTTTTGTATGTTTGTGGAATGGTGTTGTTATTAAAGATGTTGTTGAAAAGTTTAACAATTCGTTGTTTCACTGGGATTGAGGTGTTTTTAATCATAGGGTAAGCTATTCTATTAAGGCCAGGGGTTGTTCCTTTGAGGGAGTGTAATGCTGAGAGTAGTTCTATCTGAGTGATATCTGATTCTATTGTTTGTGCTGATGGGTGGGTTATGTAGTTTGTTAGTTTGTTCGCGTACTTGTTAGCAATGAATTCTTGGCTAAAGTTTTTATCATTAGATTGATCGGACCAGTATAGTGCAAATAGTTGTGATATAGTTTTTGTATCAGTTGTAAAAGAGTTATTAGCTGTGTCTGTGATGCAGTGTATGGTTTTAGTTGGATTGAGTCAGCAAAGTCGTCGAATATTTGCCCAAATTTTGTCGGGGGGAGTGTTAGGGTTAATTGTGGTAGTAAAGTCTGTTGTGGCTTTAATTTTTAATATTTTTAGTTCTCTCCTGAAAAGTGCATTAGCTCTTTTGTATTTAAGTAGATTGTCTATGTTATTATTTTGTTTGAAATTATTCAAGGTTTTGAATTTGTTTGCTCTTAGTTCTTTACGCCAACTGTGCGCGAAAATATCAACTGCGTGTTACAACCATTAAATCCAATAGTGGAACAAAAACGCCAACTTGTGTGCGCACAAAAAACCAAAAACCAAAACAAAACATAACTAAAACCCAGAAAATCAACAAAACAAAACACCACAAAAAACCCAGAAAATCAACAAAACGAAACACCACAAAAAAAAAACCAGAAAATCAAAAAAAAAAAAGAGAAACAAAATGGCTGTAGAACTCACCAAAGCCCACCTCAATCAAGCACTGTCTTCGTTAAGACAGGTGGCAAACTATGATGGAGCACCAGAGAATCTGACGTCATTCATAAGGAGGATAGATTTCATTATGCACTTATATCCAACCCATGATATAAGGCAACATAACATATTGTTCAGTGCAATCGAGCTGTAGCTCACTGGAGATCCACAACGGCTCTCACCTGGCCGGAAGTAAGGTCACTCCTCATCAATGAATTGAAGACGCAGACCCCCTGTGAGGAACTTCTTCGACGCCTCTACAACACCAGCTATACAGGAAACCTTCGTAAGTTTGTAACAGAATTAGGAGATAAATTCTATATTATCACAAACAAACTAAGTCTGGAAAACGACGCAAATAACACTATTCTTTATACAAATGCTTTAAATAACACTATAAAAGATGTAATAAACAAAAAATTACCAGATTGATTATTTATGACGTTAGCTAGATACGATATAACCACAGTCAGCAAGTTCAAACAAGTAGCTCAAAGAGAAGGGTTATACGAGAATAGTATAACAGAAATCAGAAAATCAAATCAAAGCCAAAATCAAAACCGTCTCAAACAAAACAATCCGATACGACACAAAACAAAAAACTTTTCCAAGAGTTTCAACAAAAATTAAATATTGACAGGGCTCAAAATCCAATGAATTAACAACATCAAAATAATTATCCAAAAAATAATGTAGCAAACCAGCCTACAAAAAGGCAAAATGAAAGTAATAGTGGAATTAGCAAAATGGACACATCCGAAAATTTTCATCAGAGTGCCTCGGATCGATCGGAAGAAGAGATAGGGACAAGTCCTTCATCAGAATAATGATGAAAAATAAACCTTTGAGATGTGTAGTCGACTCAGGCTCTTCAATAAATATAATGTCCGAAAACTTTTTTAATTTCAAAACCTATTTAGGAGATTCAAAATTTCACATGATTGAAGGAGAAGTAGAATTAAAAGAAATCATTTTCCTTGCGTCCAGCAAACTTTGTCCAACAGAACAAAAATTTTATATCCATTAATTTTTAAATAAATACGACATGTTGATATGCAGAACTTTCCTAAAAGCCTGCAACGCCCAAATAAATTTTGAAGAAGAATACGCAAAACTAGGAAACTATACATTTTATTTTAGAGATGTTGAAGAAATAGAAGAAGAACAAAACATAGAATGTTTGGACCCAGCCACAGAGAGGGAAACAGAAACAAATTTTGCGATTGAAAATGAAATAATAGAAATCAATGAGTATAGACTCGACCATTTAAACAACGAAGAAACTCAAAAACTAAAAAAAGTCTTGTACGAATTCAGGGACATTCAGTACCGCGAAGGTGAAAATTTGACTTTCACGAGTACAACTCTATTCATACAAAACATGAGGACCCAATCTATAAACGTCCATACAAATATCCCCAAACATTTGATATAGAAATCAACAAACAAACCAGAGGGCCGGGGCTAACTTTGACCGCGTCAAAGTTTGTATACCCTTGCAACTTTTTTGGTAACTCTTTCCTTACCTATTAGCCATCAATGTGGAAGAACGTTTTATCTAAAAAGCCTTGCCTACAATGCCTACAATCGTTGGAAATAACGAAGATATTGATCATAGTCACTGTTTTCCACCGATCGTTCCTATGGGAGCTTTATAATAGAGTCACCCGATCTTTATCAAATTTGGCACAATCATTAACAGATATATTAAACTAACAGCTGTTTAATTTTAAAGCAATCGCGTTAAAAGTAACAAAGTTATTTACAAAAGTCACTGTTTCCGACCGATCGTTCCTATGGGACTCTATATGATATAGTCGCCCGATCTTGATCAAATTTGGCACAGTTATTAACATATATATTAAACTAACAAATGTTGAATTTGAAAGCAATCGCGTTAAAAGTAACGAAGTTATTTACAAAAGTCACTGTTTGCGACCGATCGTTCCTATGGGAGCTATATGATATAGTCATCCTATCTTGATCAAATGGCACAGTCATTAACATATATATTAAATTAACAAATGTTGAATTTGAAATAATAAACTCTCAAATATTAAGTTTCACGATAATAGCACAGAAGTTAACGAAGGTTTTGAGAAAAGTCACTGTTCGTGACTTTGGGGTTTGTATGGGAGCTATATGATATAGTGGTCCGATCCGGCTGAATCCGAGATATACAACCCCTGCAGTATATACAAGCCTACGTGCATATAATAAATGAAATGATTGAACAAGGTATCATTTGAAAATCGAATTCCATCTACTGTTCACCCATTTGGATCGTTCCAAAAAAAGGAGATGCTTCCAACAAACAAAAATTCAGATTAGTCATTGACTATCAAAATCTAAATGAAGTCACAATAGATGACAAATTCCCAATTTCAGTCATGGATGAAATTATCGACAAACTGGAAAAATGTCAATTCTTCACCACCGTTGAATTAGCTAAGGTATTTCATCAAATTCAAATGGATCCTGAATCTATTGCAAAAACAGCTTTCTCAACTTTCTACCGGCAACATTCCAAAGATGCATGAATAATCTTTTGGAAGACCTTATTTATAAGGATTGCCGTGTTTATATGGATGACATCATTGTGTACTCCACTTCATTGGAGGAACACATACTATCACTCAGAAAGATATTAAACAAACTAAGAGAAGCTAATCTTAAACTCCAACTCGACAAATGCGAATTTATGAAAAAGGAAACAGCGTTCCTTGGTCATATAATAACAACAGAAGGTATAAAACCTAACCCAGATAAAGTCAAAGCAATTCAAAAATTTACGGTACCTAAAACTCCAAAAGAAATACAATCATTCTTAGGATTATGCGGATTCTTCCGGAAATTATACCCAACTTTGCACATATTGCAAAACCTTTAAAGAAAGGAGCTAAAATAAACATAACAGTATGCAATATCGCAAAGACAGAAGATAGAAATACATAACTAACTTTTGAAATAACACCAGAAACTTTTAATATCATCGACAATTTACAATTCCTTTCATGCATTGACATTTACTCCAAATTTGCAACACTTGTAGAAGTCTAGAGATTGGTTAGAAGCCAAGAGAGCAATTATGAAAGTATTCACTGAAATGGAAACCAATAGAAATAAAATCAGACAAAGATTCAGCATTTCTGTGTATAGCACTAAAAAATTGGCTAAAAGAAGAAAATGTAAAGTTAGAAATCACATCAAGTAAAAGCGGCATTTCAGACGTAGAAAGATTCCATAAAACAGTAAATGAAAAACTCAGAATTATAAATAGTGAAAATAAAATTGAAGATAAATTAATCAAATTTGAAAAAATTCTCTACGTATACAACCATAAGACGAGACATAAAACAACTAACCGAACACCAGCGGACATCTTTATCTATGCAGGATCCCCCGACTATAATACCCTAAAAAAAAAAAATACATCAAATAAACAATTTAAATGAAGATAGACACGACTTCGAAATCGACACTAGATTTAAACAAGCACCATTAGTAAAGTCAAAAACGACAAATCTATTCAAAAAGAAGTTAGACAAGAAACATTTTGAAGAAAGAAATAGAGGACAAAAAGTCACACACTACAAATCAAAATTCAAGAAGAAAAAGAAAGTTAATAAAAGCAAATACGACAATTAATTAATTACAGGTCGACAACTCAAGATAACTTTTTTGTGCATTATGCTACTTTTAACATTAAAAACAACATGCATACATCCATTGACATAAACCCAGTAATAGCAAAAACGGGTACTTAATATTTAAAATAGGAACCATGGATCTACCGACAAACTTTGAATATCATTATTTAAAAGTGAATTTAACTCTAATAGACATTACATATAGCAATTTAATGCAACAAGCACACATAATCCATATTCAATACTTAACAGAAAAACTAAGTAGGGAAATTAATGGAATACAAATTGTAAAACGTAACAAACGAGGACTAATTAACGGAATTGGTTCAATATACAAATACCTTTTTGGTTCTCTTGATCAGGACGTTAAAGATGAATTAGAAGAAAAAATAAATAATCTTGAAAGCAATAGCGTACAAGCAAACGAATTAATTTACGTAATAGACACTGTTAATAAAGGGTTAGAAGTAATAAACAACCTCAGGGAAGAAAAAGAAAAATCAGTAAGATTGGAAGTTCTAATCTTTAATTTTGAGCATTTATCAGAATACATTGAAGACATAGAAATAGGCATGCAGCTCACTAGACTAGGAATTTTCAACCCAAAACTTTTAAAACATATTCACTTAAGTCACGTTAATTCGGAAAAACTATTGAATACAAAAACTTCCGCCTGGCTTAAACCAAATTCAAACGAGATATTTATCATTTCAAACATTCCCCAACTACAATACCCAATAACATATAAATTTTTTGCCCCCTAAAATTCATAACGTTAAAGTAAACATCCGTTTTTATAAACAATTGTCCCCCTCAAAATCAAAGCGTGTGAACGCTAACTCATAATTAACATAAACAATTAAACACTTGCAGTCCTCGGTAGATGATTTGTCTAAGTGACATAGTTATTTGGGCATCTGAACAACGAGACCCGGGTTCGAATCCCAGGCTAGTGTATGGATGTAGTTTTTCGTCTAAGCCGAAGGCCTTAGTTGCCAGTGCTTGTAAAATATAGTTAGGTTGATAGTTTACAACTATATCCTATACTTATAACAACAACAACAATTAAACACTTGCAATAATAATTGTCCCCCTAACAACCAAAAGCGTGAGAACGCTAATTCAGCATTTAAATTCGGGCCAATCAAATTGCATCAGTATCAATCACGCGACTAAAGGGCTTACAAATTTAGCCTATAAATATAACCATAAGACATTTTTGTAACTCAGTTTTAAGTTTTCATTCAAATAATAAAGTACGTTGCTTTTAACTCACAATATCTTTTTTTTTCCTTTTTGGGAAAACCAGATATTTAATTATATATTCTTGATCAGCACGACGAGACGAGTTCAAATAGCCATGTCCGTCCGTCCGTCCGTCCGTCTGGAACAACGCAAACTCCTCCTAGACCGTAAGAGCTACAGAGCTGAAATTTTGCACGTAGGCTTGTATATACTGCAGGGGTTGTATATCTCGGATTCAGCCGGATCGAACCACTATATCATATAGCTCCCATACAAGCGCCAAAGTCACGAACAGTGATTTTTCTCAATTACTTCGTTATTTTCTGTGCTATTATCGTGAAACTTAATATTATACAGTTTATTGCGCCTTTAAACGATTGTGCCAAATTTAGTCAAGATCGGGTGACTATATCATATATCTTCCATAGGAACGATCGGTCGAAAACAGTGACTTTTGTAAATAACTTCGTTACTTTTAACGCGATTGCTTTCAAATTAAACATTTCGTAATGTAATTTATATATCTTTTTAGATAGAACGTTCTTCCACATTGATGGCTAATAGGTGAGGAAAGAGTTACCAAAAAAGTGGCAAGGGTATACGAACTTTGACGCGGTCGAAGTTAGCTCCGGCCCTCTGGTTTATATTCTTGTTTGGCCTGTAGGCACTCTATCAGTGAACTGTTCTCTTATTCTCACTTTATGTAAGCACGGTTGATTTCAAAAGAAAATGAAGCAAGTAAGTCGACTCGTCGACTTGGGTATACCATACACCAGGTGAAACAAATATTTCAAATTTCGAAAACCAAATGTTTGTCTATTAAATTGTTTTTACATGTCTTATACTATGTGCTATCTCGCTCACTCTACGAACACACGAGCACTCTAGCGCCGCCACTAGCCAACGGCCAATTCTGGCCTTGTGGACCGCTTAGTAAAATACGTACATACTCATATTTTGCATGTTTCTAGTCCGATTTCAATAAAATTTGGTAGTTTGGTAGAAATAGATAAGAATAATTAGTCTGCTGAATTTAATTGCGATAGTCAAAAAACTACAGGAGGAAATCGGTGTTTTCTAAATTTTGGAGCCGGAAGTGGGCGTGGCAAAAAATGAAAATATATATACTCTGCACGCATTGATTAATTTACAAGGGGCTAAAGGGGGCGTGGAAAAATTTCGCGTCTTTTAAGCTAGTCTACTTACCAAATTTGATGTCGGTAGCTGTCATAGTTTTTAAGAAAATTAGTTTTATGCAAATTCCGGGGGCGGAAGTGGGCGTGGCAAAAAGTTTGAATAATTAGTTTCTGGGCGCGAGTATATATACCAAGTTTGATGTCTCTAGCTATTATACTTTTAAAGAAAGAATTTCTGTGGGAGTAAGGGGGCGTGGCCAAAATTCCAATTAACTCTATACATATACAAACCAAATTTGATGGCTCTATCTCTTATAGCCTCCGAGATCTGCGTGTTCATACACACGGACTAGATCGGCGGACGGGCTAGATCGACTCGACTGTTGATCCTGATCAAGAATATATATACTTTATAGGGTCGGAGAAGCTTCCTTCTGCCTGTTACATACATTTTGGCGACTTTAATATACCACTCTATGGGTGTATGGTATAAAAAAACCAGAGGGCCGGGGCTAACTTCGACCGCGTCAAAGTTTGTATACCCTTGCAACTTTTTTGGTAATTCTTTCCCTTCCTATGTATTAGCCATCAATGTGGAAGAACGTTTTATCTAAAAAGGCTTATGTTTGCGAAATAATGGCTTACAATCTTAGCATAGGAAATCACGAAGATATTGATCAAAGTCACAGTTTTCCACCGATCTTTCCTTTGGGAGTTTTATGATTAAACCACCCGACCTTTATCAAATTCGGAACAGTCATTAACAGATATATTAAACTAACAAATGTTGAATTTGCAAGCAATCGCTTTAAAATTAACCATGTTGTTTACAAAAGTCACTGTTTTCGACCGATCGTTCCTATTGGAGCTATATGATATAGTCATCCGATCTTGATCAAATTTGGCACAGTCTCTTTAATATTAAGTTTTACGACAATAGCTCTGAAACGAACGAAGCTATTGATAAAAGTCACTGTTCGTGACTTTGGCGTTTGTATGGGAACTATATGATATAGTTGTCCGATCCGGCTGAATCCGAGATATACAACCCCTTCAGTATATACAAGCCTACGTGCAAAATTTCAGCTGTGTAGCTCTTACGGTCTAGGAGGAGTTTGCGTTGTTCCAGACGGACGGACGGACGGACATGGCTATTTGAACTCGTCTCGTCGTGCTGATCAAGAACATATATACTTTGTATAGTCGGAGATGCTCCGTTCTATGCGTTGCACACTTATGACCAAAATTAATATACCCTTCTTGCAAGGGGATAAATAGATTAAAGAAGCTAACTATGCCGATGTTTATACACCCTTGCAGTCCTTGGCAATAATTATTTTACATGTTGAAAATCTGCATCCAATTCAACTCTTTACTACAATTTTTTCTTCGTCTTCCCTCATTTCCCAAGCAAAGCAAGGCCGCATACAAGTAGTTTAAGTGGCGTTGCATCTGTGTGTGTTTGAATGTGCTCTGGTGATGACGTATGACGTAGTGGACAGCAAGCAGCGCTGCCGCTATCAAGAATCGCCGGGAGCAGAGTCGATTTATATTGACTGTAACTTGTGTTCTGTTTATCCGATCTGATTAAAAATTTGGGGTCTGAGGTTTTATATCCAATATTATCGCAAATGTAAATTTCAAAGCGATACTCCAACTACTTTTCGTATAGAACTACATGATATAGTGGTCCGATCTTCAAGATTTGCATACTTGATCTGCTCTAGGTAATAAAAATCACAGGAAAAAAATTCAACCCGATGGCTTTTAAGACGGCTGAGTAAAACGCATATGCACGAACGGACAGACGGCATTGCGTTATCGACTCAGCTTCTCATGCTGATCAAGAATATATATACTTTATGGGGTCAGAGGCGTCTGCTTCTGTGCGTTACAAACATCTGATCAATTTTATAATACCCTCTGCAAGGGTATAAAAACGTATACATTTTGACAAGTTCCTTTACTTTAATGATCACATCAATCTACAACTCTCCAAGGCAATGAGCGCATATCAATTGTACAGAAAGGCATTTAGCTCCAAAATACTCAATAAAAAAGTGAAAGTCTTGCTATATAAAGTTGTCATCAGGCCCATAATAACGTACGGTTGCCCAATATGGTACTTAATTTCACCATCATACATGGAAAGAATTCGAATGTTTGAAAGAAAGATTCTCAGAGCTTGCACCTCATTATATAGAACTCCAGCTAGTAACTGTATAAGATTTTATTCCAACAATAAACTTTATAA
Organism: Drosophila tropicalis; assembly: GCF_018151085.1. Taxonomy (NCBI): domain Eukaryota; kingdom Metazoa; phylum Arthropoda; class Insecta; order Diptera; family Drosophilidae; genus Drosophila; species Drosophila tropicalis. Next base: position 1,666,175 of record NW_027173322.1, read on the forward strand.
CGCTGCAAGTATAATAAGGATTGATAATCAAATTATAAATCTTATTAGAAGGCACATCTGCCGCTGTCTGGAGAGCTCTAACGATCTTATTAAAGCTCCATTCTATGAAGATGATCTCTACTTAGAGCAAGCAATATGTAACGGGTTCTCACCCCCTGAATCATTCCTTCTTCTAGATAAAAGAGGATTTATACAAGACAGTTACGGCATACCTATCCTTTACCACATTCTGAGAAGAGCAAATAATAAGTCAATACAATCAAAAAGCTTAACTGTTGAAAATAAAAGATTTGATACATCCCTATCGATCTGAGACAAAGAATTCCAGTTAGCATCAAGGAAGCTTTTCTGGTGGCTCATAGAAATTGAGTCTCGGTCTTAAAATTTGTTTTCTTCTCTTCTTTTATCTTAAACTACCCTACTTACGCATATTTTTTCCTTACTTTTTGTTGCGATCGATTTTGGTTTCATTACACTAATTTAGCTTTTAAGTATATATACAAAAACAAATTTATTTTTGAAAAGAAAGTCTAAATTACAAACATCTATTTCTGCCGAGAGCTCGATGAGAGACTAGCATAAGTTGAAAAAAAAAAAATATGATATACTGTTATTTATAATGACAACCTAACTTAATTAACCAATAAATGAAATTAAAAAAAAAAAAAAAAAAAAAACGTCTGCTTCTGTGCGTGACAAACATCTGACCAATTTTATAGAAATGGAGAGTATGAAACTTTAAGAGCCTTTATTGACATTGGCGCACAGAGCACCATCCTATCTGAAGAAGCCGCTCAAATATTCAAATTACCCAAGATCAAGCAACAAACGGAAATAAGAAGCGTGTCTTCGACAAAAATTTTAACGTCCATGTTCAATGTGAACGTTGAAATTAAGATGCGACATCCAGTAAAAGAGCATCTTGAAGTTGAAGCAATTGTGTTGCCGCAATTAATGAAAGCTTTTTCGTTAAATATAGCAAACGTGGATATCTCAAAATGACAATCATGCTAGCTGACTCCAACTTTCATAAACCGGATAGGGTTGATAATGGACATGTATACCCATATCTTAAAAATTGAAGTTGCCAAGATTGATGGCTTGCTAGAATCTACCAAGTCAAAAGGAGATAAGTCTAAAGTAGCAAATACAATAGACGTTACAGATATAGAGCGTTTTTGGGAGTTGGAGGCAGACCAAAAAGATGATATAGAAGCTAATGAATGTGAAGAAAATTTTAACATGACAACAAAGATTAATGATTCTGGAATGATGTGATAACGATCCCGTTTAAACACGAAAAGGAAGTAGGTGACTCAAAGGCGCAAGCAACTGCGCATTTTCTTAACTTGGAGAAAAAATTTCAGAAAAATCCAAAACTTAAGGAAGAGTACAAAAAATTCATTTAAGAATATTTGGAGTTTGGCCATATGGTCTAAACTAAGAATGAAGGTACTTATTACCTGGCACATCAAGCAGTAGTAAAAGAAGCAAGTGTGACAACTAAACTAAGAGTTGTATTTGACGCGTCCGCGAAAACTACGAGTAACAGAACCCTCAATAACGTGATGTGGATCGGGCCACGATTTTAAAAAGACATATTTGATACAATATTTAAATGGCGAAAATCAGAACGTAGCATCTGCAGGTATTAAAAAAAATGTATCGGCAGATAAACATTGATCAAGACAATCAAGAATATTTACACATTTGGTGGAGAAATTCACCGCAGAAACAAATCAAGAAAATATACATTGACAGTACCGTACGGTACTGCATCAGCACCTTGCTTAGCTACGAGGGTACTTGCAGAGATAGCAAAGAGATCTCAGGATGAAGTGGTTAGTGAAATTATCCGAGATGAATTCTACATGGATAATTAAATGTCGGGAGGTGAAACTTTACAAGAGTCAACACACAAAGTTCAGCAGATCTCAAGAGAGTTGGAAGGGGCAGGAATGATTTTAAGAAAACGGATTTTGGAAGGAAGCTCTGGCTGGGGTACAATTCTCAGTCCCAGAGTCCAGTCTACAGATCTGGAGACCTGGATGAGTATTAGGATTGGGGACTGAGACCACATGAAAGGGGAAAAAGGGAAGGGAAAGGAGTAAAAGGAGAGTCCAAGAGAAGTAACAACGACTGATCTCGTCTGCCAAGCGAAGCCCGCTTGGCCAATATCCGTTGCCTCTTGGTCGGGAAAGGGAAGCGGGAAAGGGAATGTTAGTGTGGGTATGGGAAAGGGATGGTGAAGAGGAACTGCAACGACTGATCTCGTCTGCCAAGCGAAGCCCGCTTGCCCAAGATCTGTTGACTCCTCACCTTGAGTGACTGAGCCTAGAGACCAGCGACTGACTTCGACTGCAGGAGAATGACTTATCCTGCCGAAGTCCGCTGATCCTTTGGCTCCACTCAAGTAGTTAAGTGGTCAAGGGAAAGGGTATACACAATTTGATCACATATATCAGTTAAGTAGTTAAGTGGTCAAGGGAAAGGGTATACACAATTTGATCACATATAAAGTAATAATGTTAATGTATATTTTATTGTTGATTAACTGATACTACACATTTTTAGTAAGTTGGGTCCCTACCGCACTCAAGTAGAAATGAAGGGGGGTCTAAGGACATGAGCTCACCTGCTAATCCTGTATGATTACCTTAGGGCACTGTGGCTATTACTTTTCGCTGCTATTGCTTGCACTTGTCGACTTTTCACTCTCGTGGTTACTGGCGAAGTGATTTTCTCCTAATTCTAGCTCTCTGTTCAAACCCACCCTTGCTCTGCCTACTTATGTCCTAACGGTGAAAACATTTGATGCGTCTTGTGCTTTGGCACGTGTCACGATCGCCGTCTCTCTTTTTCACTTTCGATTTTCTCATGGTCTCTTTAGCGTCGCCATGCAGCGCAGCGTCCGCAGTCGGGAGGTTGTTCTCACGCTGCAGCCGCATCAGGACGGTAGTTAGAAAGAGAGAGAGTTTTCATGTTGAAGTATTTAATGGGACCTCCATGGGCGTATGAAAAATAGAAGTAACAATAAAGAGGGGCCCCACATGGGCGTAGTTTAAACTGCAATGAAAATGTGACTCGTCACACGGTGTTGGTGTTTGGCTGGCGTGGGTCGGCGGGGTAGCGGTGTCTTTGGCTGGGGCGAGCGGTGGTCGATAGCGGGGCCCGGAGAGATCTATGGGCATCTCTTCGTCGACGTTGTCCGACGGCGTTTCGATGAACCTGACGGTTGTCAGGTGAACACCTGTGTCCGCAGGGGGGCTTATAGGCTTATACATGGTCCTAAGAGGGGTGTCCAGCATGGCTGCTTCCACGACTCCTAGAGATTGACGTCTCTCCAGGCGCTCACAAACGGGCCGCGGAGGGGTGTCCGGTGTGAGCGGAACTGCGTCTGCGTGGGTTTTCGAGGGGTGTCCGATGCACGAGGAGACGACGGGTTAGAGTGGAAACCACAGTCATCAGCGGCGGGGGCTCGATAGTCTTCCATCGGGACGGCTAAGACTTCATCAGGGTCCGGCCCTGGGTACGGCAGGACGAACATCTCCTCCCGGAAAACGCGTTCTGCTGGCCAGACAAGGGGCTCCGTTTAAGGAAGTGGGGGGTGTGACCATATTTTGCCGATATTGTCCGAGTGCCATATCTGGGAGGCACACGGGCACCGGGACTGACCCAAAGAACGTGGCTGCGGCCGAGACGATCGGCTCTTCCGGGCAGGTTGCCCCACCGGGTCGGTGGATATCGTCGGATCCTCTATATGAACGGGGCCGGCAGACTCCGAGGGTCCAGTGTCTTGTGCCAAAATGGGGAGGTTGACCACCGACAGGATCACGGCGCGCTCCGGTCGGGCAGAATCTGCAGCTCGTTGAGCCTCGTCGGGTCGTTTTAATCGCCCTGGTGACTCTTGCTGATGGTCGCTCGATAGGGATGTCAGTCGGGGACAACTCTACGCGGCAAAGCCGGACAGGGTCTTCCGGTGCACTATCGCCGGTGGGGGGGGACGGGCATGACAGGGCCGTGTTCCCTTTCCCATACGGCTATCATCTCTTCCACGATCCGGGCTATATCTGCCACGCGATCGCCTTCGTCTTCTCCTTGCTGTGACATACTGTGAAATATAAAGTGCGTTAAAACTACCCTGCATTCTGAGTGTACTAACGGGGCCCGCCGCCCGGGTGCGGTTTACAAGAATGCTATGATTAAAACTAAGATACAATGTTTTAGATAATTCTTGCCTAGCATCGGCGCGAAGAACCCCTCTTTAGAAGGGAGGGGGACGTTGGGCAGGCGCACCCACCAACAAGTGGTCCCCCTTGAAAGATCTTTAATCAGTGGCCTCGTGCGGGCCGTGGGTACGAGGTGTCCCGAGGCCGATGTCTTCAGAAGGACCAAGTTCTGGTGGTTCGCTGTCGTCACTATTGAAGGCCTTTAAGTCAGCCAGACCGGCGGTACATCGTTCACGCCCCTGCGTTTCTTGTAGTCTAACGACGTTGCTGGAAAGAAACTTGATTATTTTATACGGGCCTTTATACTTAGGCGCCAGTTTGGCATTGAACCCTTCGTTGGCATTAGACAGCACATGTTGCTTGAGCATGACCATGCTCCCGATGTTTGGACGCCAGTCGCGTCGCCTTAGGTCGTAGTATTTCTTTTGATTCTGGGACGCGTTCAGTTGATTCTCATGAACGAGTTTGAAAATATCTTCCATTCGTAGGATGCGCTCTTCAGGGCTAGGGAGTTCGTTACCGGCGACATCGGTTACTTGGTCATAAAGAGCGCCGGGCATACGGGGTTCCCGCCCCTAATATGATGTAGGCTGGACTGAATCCGGTGGTGTCGTTGACGCTTGAGTTGATCGCTAGTGTTATTTCTGGAAGCCATTGATCCCAAGTGTTTTGCCCATTCTCCAGGTATTGTGCAATCATGGTTTTGATGGTTCGATTTGCGCGCTCGGTGGGATTCTGCTGTGGAGAATAGGGGGCGGTATGCTGGAGTATAATTCCGGACGTTTTGCAGAAGTTTTTGAAAAGCTTGCTAGTGAACTGGGTACCGTTATCGCTCACGAGGGTACGAGGATTGCCGAATCGGGCCCAGATCCTTTCCCGGAATGCCTTCTCCAAAGCGGCTGCAGTGGCCTTATGAAGTGGTACCATCTCGACCCATTTACTACATATATAAATCCAAGAAAACTAGTAACATCGTATTACCTTGCTTAGAACGCGACAAAGGCCCGATAAAGTCAGTACACACGGTATCGAACGACTCCGCGACTTGACGGGTGAGCATTTTGCCCGCTGGTTTCATTTGCGCCGGCTTAAACTGCGAGCAGCGAGGCAGCATCTAACGTAACGCGCGACATCTCGGAAGAGGCCAGGCCAAAAGTATCTTTGGGTCACTCGCAAAGTGGTTTTCCTGATTATCAAGTGGCCAGCCGTCACCACATTGTGACATTCCTTTAGTACTTGGTGTCGAAATTCTAAGGGAACGCATAGTTTCCAAGGTGTAGAACCGTGGTCATCGGGGTGGGGGTCTCGTCTGCGATAAATCTGGCCGTTTTTGAATATATAGTCTGAGAAATCCGCATGGTGCTCCGTGACATGCTGCCGCATCTTTAGCCACCATTTGCACTCCGGTTCTACTAGTTGTGCCCAGTGAAGTACATCCAAAGGTTGACGCGATAAGGCATCGGCAATCACGTTCAGCTTACCTCGTATATAATGTACCTCGAACTCGTATTGTTGCAACTCCAGCGCCCATCTGGCCACACGCCCCGTGGGATTTTCTATCGAGTTTAGTCATTTGAGAGCCAAATGGTCCGTGATCACGTCGAAGCAATAGCCTTCCAAATAGCAACGATATTTCCTGATGGCCCAGACTATCGCTAGGCATTCTTTCTCAGTAGTCGAGTAGTTTTCTTCCGCCTTCAAGAGACGTCGACTAGCGTAAGCAATGACTCTTTCTGTACCGTCGATACTCTGAGTGAGCATTGCGCCGAGGCCAACATCGCTGGCATCAGTCTGTAAGCAAAACTTAACTGCGAAATCTGGACAAGCTAGGACAGGGGCAGTGGTGAGACGTGTCTTGAGTGCATCGAACGCCTGTTGTTGCTCTACGTTCCAAAACCAACCTCAAACAAACTTGTGAGAGGTTGTACCGTGTCGGAGAAGTTGGGTACGAACCGACGATACCAAGAGGCGATACCGAGACATCGACGTAACTCCTTGACATTCGTTGGGGGCTGAAGATTACGGATAGCTGCTACCTTTTCAGGGTCGGTATGGATACCATCCTCACTGACGACATGACCTAGAAATTGGATCCGTTTCTTGAAGAAACGACATTTGTCTCGGTTGATCCTTAAATTGGCTTCTCGTAGACGTCGAACAACTTCAAGCAGTGTGAGAGGTGTTCCTCGAGCGTCTTTCCGATTACGATAATATCGTCTAGGTACGCGAAGGCATGTGGGTCGGGTCCAATCACACTATCCAAAGCCCTCTGGAACGTGGCGGATGCGGAATGTAAGCCGAAGGGCATGACCTTCCAATGGAATAACCCGCACTGTGAAGGCTATACACTCTCTACTTTTGACCTCTAAGGGTATTTGCCAATATCCGCTCTTCAAATCTAGAGTAGAAATGTACTTCGCGTTCCTCAATTTCTCTAGGATATGGTGAGCCTTGAGCCTGCTTGACATACTGGTTTGTTGTTATGCTGAGAGTCAGAGGTATCCTTGGGCATAGCGGACGTTTCTGCAGGATCCAGTTGATTTATAGGAGCATAGGGATGGCTGAATTGTAGAATTGACTGGGCTGTGGGTCTTATCGAAAGGGGGCAATTGTAATAGATAACCTCCACAACGTATAGAAGTTCCTATGTTCCGAAGGAAATCCACTCCTAGAATAAGGGGATCCATCATCGATGGCATCGCTAACAAGGTCATATGTACGGTCTGTGCCCCGAGACTGATGGTTGCTCTAAGAGAACTTTTGATTGCTGCTCGAGTATTATCGGCGAGGTTAATATTAGTATGAATGTCTCGCAGAAGGAACGGAGCGAAGTGTTGAAGAGCCACTTCCTCGCTTATGAAACTCTTGTTAGCTCCTGAATCCAAGGTAGCTACCATTGGTTTTCTATTGACGAAGACATGGAGTTGAATGCGGTCTTTCTTTAGGAAGAGGGGGTTACTGGGCTGAGGTCCTGGTCTGGTCCCTCCGTCTGGCCCAGATTGAATCGGAGGTTTGGCCCGTTTCCCGAACGACGGCAACATTCGATGGTACTTACCCCCCTTCGTCCGCATTGCCAACAGAGCAATCCACGGGGCTTCGTGCATTCTCGTGCGAAGTGACCAGCTCCCGCACATTTGCGGCAAGCTGTGCTAGTATCCACGAGTGCTTCAGAGAGTTGGCATATAGCAGTCCCGTTTAGGTTAGAAGTTATTTGATCCGAGGGCTTATTTTGAACGGCGTTGCTCCTTTTCCAAGATGCGCTAAGTCATCGCTGCCTTGCTCCAATCGGATTGTCTCATAATTTACCACCAACTTGGTTAAGCCGGGTAACGTTTGGAAATCATTTCGTCGGGTATACAGCTTGTAGTCTGGCAAAAGATTTTCGTAGATCCTGTCGAGTTCCTGTAACTTCGAGTAATGAGCTCTCATCATCATCAACCGAAGGTCTACTAGATACTCCTTGTATGGTTCCTGATGGCGTTGCTTCCGAGCGCGTATGCTATCCTCTAGTTTCTCAAAATAGCGTGGGGGTAGAAAGAACTCTAAGAATTCGGACTTGAAGTCGATCCATGTCATCTCCGGATAGCTGCTGGTTTGCCACCAGCTTTCGGCCCGTCCGGTCAATAGGATGGCTATCATCGGAGGCAGTGTCTCCAAACTCAAACGGTAAGTCGCGGCTCGAGCCTCTATTTGCTCTATGAAATAGATAGGGTCGGTAGATCCGCTAAGGGCAATTCCCCATTTAGTTATACGTTCCACGATCGAGGCATAGTTGTCGGAGAACCGGATCGAGAACCAGAATGCGATTCAGAACGATAGTTGGTGTCTTGTGGCACCGGTAGTTGAGAAATAATTCCTTCGGGAGTAGGCGACGGTGCTCTGGACTGTGGATTTACATCTAATTTCTTGTCCCCGGCACTAAATTGGGCTTCGATTTCTGCGAGTCGACTCAATACCTCAGGATGATGATCCTCCCTTGAGGCGAACTCACGGAACCGATTTCTTAGTTCTTCCACTATTCCACCGGTATCTAATCCTAATTCGTCACAAAGGACTTCCAACTCGGCTCTGCGACTATGGTTTATCCAATGAACGCCCATTGCTAGTATGTTAGTAAAGACTCGGAGTCGTAATATAAGCGATAAGCAACCGAAGGATATCGGAGTTCGCCCAGAAGGCTACGCGATACGATGTAAGGATGGCTACGGTAAACCGATAGACTATGATATAGATGTGCAAATTGACCAATGCGTATATATGTATATATTTTATTTAATTTTTAATAAATTCTGCAGGGGAAGGGTCAGAAAATATAATGTTTGTTCAAGGATAAGTAAATAACGGTGACGCGTAAATGGGAATTATCGCCGCTAGGGAAACTTTCGATTCCAAGTGTTTTTGCTGTGCTAGCCTCTTCGATATCGAAGAAATCAGCATTCAGCAAATGACACTTTGGAATGCAACTGAGCACGCTCTTCGCATTCGATGTCCACTTGCGCAAAGGATAGCTAGCTGAACCAAGAGCGTTTTGAAGTTCTTTGAACATTGCGATTGCAGTTGCTTCATTGTGAGCCCCTGCCAGGACAACATTGACTTACATAAAGGACTTGATAATATCGCTAGCCAAAGGAAATTTGGATTGTACATCACTTGCGAGTTGCTGAAGTACTCGGATGGCTAAGAACGGAGCACAGTTAATGCCAAACGCGACGGTATTAAACTCGTAACCACCAAGTTGGCCCTCTTTGTTTCGGAACAGATTCCTCTGAAATGGCGTATGGATTGGATCGTCCATAATTTGGCGGTACATTTTTGTGATGTCAGCATTGAAAACTGTTCGAAAAAATCTGAGTAGTGAGATCAGACTGAAGTACCGGACCAGGGTAAAGTATGTCATTGAGACTTACTCCGTTTGTAGACTTGTTAGAGGGTCGGGTTTAAAAACTGCATGGTGTGGCAAATAAAAGTTGTTTTTACTGCCGTCAAATGGCACGTGACGCATATTACTCTTGGATAACGGCGTCATACTCAGTTTTGCCGGAATATTTGTTAGGAGATGGCTTTTTTAAGAACTGAGCCATTGCCCCTGGTCTGGAGTGACCGAGGTTGATGTTGGTTGGGTCTCGAACGGAAGTGAGACCATGTATCTGTCCGAAACATCTCTTCTTGTGGTTTTCTGGAATTTGGCCTTGCAAAAAGAAACAGAATTTTCTACCGGTTTGACCGGTAGATCCTCCACCTTCGTTCCTTCTGCTTCCTCTCTGCTCACTGAGACCCTCGTTGGGCACGCGACACACGAACCGCCATTAAAAATCCGTACACTTTGGTCTGGATGCCGAAAAGCGTCACCGCTGGTATGACATCAATACCAAGAAGCAGATCGAGATTCGCCTTTAATATAAAGGAGAGTCAGCTAGCGGAATATTGGGCATTCCTTCCAGTGTGGCTTGGGCTATGGTACAGGAAGGCAAATCAACGGCAACTTGGGACAGGAAAAAAACTTCTATCTCTATCTGGACTGAAGGTGAGACACCTTCAAGGTTCTATTGACCTTTCCGTTAATGCCTGTCACCTCGGCCCTGATAGTTTGGAGTGGTAACTTCATAAACCGGAACATTCTTTCGGATATAAAATTGGCTTCCGAAGCCGGGTCTAATAACGCCCGTGAATGATAATTAGTGCCGTGAAGTATAAGTGTGCCAATAGTCAACGAAGGCTATACATAGCGACTTATCTCGTGAGGACCTTGCCTCAGAAGTAAAGTATGTCCGGACAATGTTGTGAGAACTGGTCTGCGCTGGGTCCGGCGTTGGACTATTCTCCGGTCGGGCGTCCTTGTGCAATAGCATATTATGACGCCCCTTGCAAGTGAAGCAATTGTGTTGACTCGGGCAATCTTTTACTTGTTGCCCTTTTGCGAAACAGTTCAGACAAATTGACTTTTTCTTTATGTATGCCACCATCTCTGGCACCGACATCTAAAGGAAGCGGGAACATCAACGCACCAGGTGATTCTCCTTCATACAGAAATCACAGGACTTTGGTTTCAAATGTATTAGCCTTTCGGGTGACTGGAAGTGGATTTCGCGGAGGTTTCGACGTGGGAAGCGAAATAGCCATTGCAGTTGTATTTTCAACCGCTTCGAGCGTACTAAACCGCTCGGTGAGGAAATCGTTCATAGTTTGCCACTCTGGAATGGCAGTCTTATTGCCAAGAGATTGTTCCCAAAGTGAAAGGGTTTTCTTTGGCAATTTGATGGAACGGAAAAATACGAACATGCCACCTCACGTGTTGACTGGCAGGACACAGTGCTCAAAAGCACGAATGGATGCCTGCAGAGCATTCTGGTGATCTTGTAATGCCTTCCCGGACTCATTGGAAATTTGAGGCGGATCAAGAAGTGCTCAGAATTGGCTGTTCATGATAAGTCGCTTATTTTACAATGAGGTTGGCTTAACCCCTCGCTTTCTCTAGGAGATGGTACAGCATTTCAACGCGGGGAAATTCGAAAATCGCTTATGTAGATGGCCGTAAGCAAGTCACGGAACGTGGGACATTTTAGGTAATCTCCAGTAAAGACTTCTGTGTCAATGGGTAGCAGTCGACAGCCTCGTTCTGCTGGTACAGAGGTAGACCCATGACGGTTCGGAGGAGTAGGAGCAGGCGCTTCATGGAGAAATTCGCTTTGCATTTGCCATATTTAGCTTTATGTTTAGGAATCAATTTCCTCGCCACTCCAGCTGTACTATCAAAATTCTTTACCATCACGAAATCTCCTTTCTTATACTGTGTTGGCATTATCTTAGACTTGTTGTAGTACGTTTCATTGTACGACTGCGCTTTTTTCTGGTTTTCTATTGCTTCTTTACGAATCTTTTTTAAGCTTTCCGGTTCTACAGGACATTGGATTTCTTCTAACTTTTCTCTTAACTGATGAATAACCTCTCCTTTCTGTTCTACTCCAAACAGCATTTTACTTAGCTGTTGCTTAATACTTCTATGCAATGTGTTATTAAAAGAAAATTCTACTGTTTCAATTACAGAGTCCCAATGCAAATTTCTCTCTGGTTCTACAAGTTTTGCTAACATTGGACCTATGCTTCTATTCAATCCTTCAACCTGGCCGTTTCCTTGAGGAGAGCCTGTAGCTATCTTCAAGTGTTTTATGTTACATTCTGTCATAAATTGTTCAAACTCACTAGACGTAAAACAGCTCCCTCTATCTGACACAATACACTTAGGTCGGCTATACGCCCTAAAATAATCTCTTAACGCATTCACTACCTCTTTCGTGCTTGTACACTTTGTTGTATACAATCTAACGAACTTAGTGAATCCGTCCACTATAACGAATATGTGTTTGTTTGCTCTCCCTGCTGCCACTGGTCCGTAATGATCTATAATTATTAGTTCGAATGGCTTATCTCCTTTTGGTATGCTATGCAATAGTCCTTCTATTTTTCCTGATTTGGGGGAAAAAGCTACACATTTTAAACAATTTTCGATATGACTAGTGCATTTATCCTTAATGTTTTTGAACCAATAACTTTTTGAAATCGTATCCATCATCTTATCCCTGCCGATATGCCCAAGTTCATTATGATATTTGTGAAAAACCTGATTCTCCATATCTTCAGGAACATAAAACAATAACCTGCCATCTCTTGATTTTCTAAACACTACACCGTTTCGCATTTCGAACATTTTGTCTTCCGTTTTCTCCAAACGATTTCTAATTTTCTTAATTTCCGAATCTTTGGCTTGACATAAATTTGGGTTTCCTTCGAAACTATTAGATTCTACAACCATAACTCCCATACATCTACTTAATGCATCCACATGCTGCATTTTCTTTCCTGCTCTATGACTTAATTCATAGTCGTAATTCTGCAACTCTAACGCGCATCTAGCAATTCTAGGATTTAGCTCAACTTTATTTAATGTGAGAGTCAGCGAATTACAGTCTGTTAAAATCTTAAACCGTTTGCCTTGCAAATAAATTCTAAATCTGCGAAGTGCATAAATAATTGCTAAAGTTTCTAATTCGAAACTGTGGTATTTTGATTCTGTTTCCGTTGATCGCTTAGAAAAATAAAATACCGGGTGCAATTTACCGTCGATTTTCTTTTGGATTAGAGCAGCCCCGAAACCAAGTGCACTTGCATCACAATGCAACTCTGTCTCATGCTTATAATCAAAAATTGCTAATACTGGCGCTTGCACTAACTTCTCTTTAAGAGTTAAAAAACACTCTAGCTCTGCTTTTCCAAACTTAAAAGGAGTATCCTTCCTAAGAAGATCGTACAATGGCTTAGCTATTATCGAAAAATCCTTAATAAATCTTCCGAAGTATGAACATAACCCTAGAAAACTTTGCACTGTCTGCACTTTTTCTGGCGTTGGGAAATTCTTAACTGCTTCTATTCCACTATCGTCAGCTTTAATACCTTCACTTGAGATATTGAATCCTAAATATTTGACTTTTGATTGTAAAAATTCACACTTGTCTAACCGTAACTGTAACTTATTGTGTACCAATCTTGCAAAAACTTCTTTTAAAACTTGTAGATGCTCCTCCATATCTAGACTTGCTATCATAATATCGTCCATATAGACAATAACCTTATTTTCTTTTATCAAATCTGCAAAAATTTTATTTACAAATCGTTGGAAAACAGCTGGTGCAGTTTTCAACCCCATCGGCATTCGTAAAAATTCGAACTGACCTAATGGCGTAACAAATGACGTATATTTCACTGAATCCTCGTTCATAAAGACATGAAAGTACCCATTTTTCAAATCTAACTTCGTAAAAACTGTTTTATTAACGAGTTTATCTAGCAAATCATCGATTAAGGGCAACGGGGAATTATCTTTCAATGTAATTTTATTCAGTTTCCTAAAGTCAATGCATAATCTCAAACCTCCCGTTTTTTTCTTCACTAAAACAATTGGAGAGGCATATTCTGACTCACTAGCACGAATTATTCCTTCTTTCAAATATTCGTCCAACATTTTCTGAAGGTATTCTTGCTCCTCGTATGACAGTCTCCGAGGTAAACAACTGAACGGTTTAGACTTCTCTAGACAAATCTTTAATTCGCTCCTAACCATTGGGACTTGTGGGCTCTTAGCATTAGCATAATTCTCTCTAAATATTTTCATAAGCCGACTTTTCGTACTAAAATCTATTGTTTCTCCACACGTACATTATATTTCTTCTTCGCCTCCTACGTCTATATTCATCATGTCACTCTCAAAGTTATCATCGTGAATTTCTAACATAACTGACTTTTTTACCGTTTCTTTACTATCAGCTAACATAATAATCTCCTCACATACGTTACGACTCTCAGCTATCAACACTTGATCATCAACTAACTCTTGCTCTTCGTCTGGATAAGTACATAACAATTGATGCGTAACACTTTCTTTACATAATTTCTGGTCTTTAACAATCTCTTCATCAGTACTTAGCGATTGATTCATAACAATTTCTTTACATAACTTTCGCTCTTTAGCACTATCTTCAACAGGACATAACGATCGACTTCTATCTACTTTACAATTGTCGTTTGAAATTTCTTCGTTTACCAGGCTCAATTTCACAATCCCGTTCAAGGCACTTAAATCTATACGCAAGCCACAGGCTTTCAAAAATTTCGCCCCAATATTGCATCTTGACTCATAGACTCTTCAGCAACCACAATTAACTCAAAATTAATTTTTTCTTTATTCTTAATTATGAAACAGAAAATCTTGCCATGTATTTTCAATGGACTTTTATTTACTCCAAAGTATGGCTTCAAAACAGGATGCAGGCAAATTTCAGCTGGCACCCTTGATTTTTTAATTATTGATGTACTGCTTCCTGTCTGTATGAGACATTCTGCGAGTATATGTAAATTAGTATAACCCTCTAAGTAAATCTTAACATATCTTACATAGCCATCATCCTCTCCTCGGCGCATTTTTCTCTTTGGACATTGGGCAAGTGACCATCAACGCCACATCCATAACACAACCGGGTGGTCTCTTCGGCTTACCGCAATCCTTGGCAATGTGTCCTCGTGCATTGCAATTGTAACAGCGCCAGTCCTTTCCATCTGCGCTCTTCTTAATGATTGGTGGTCTTACCCAATCAGCTGCCGATTTCACATTTGGCAACTGGATATTGGTAAACGCCTTAAACAACTCCATCGGATCAATAAAACATCTGTATCCAATGTTAAATTTTGTGCCAAACTCATCTTTGCTTCGAAATAAGTGGCAAACTTTTCCTGGCGTTGCCACATCCGTTGTTCAAAATTTCGTCTCAAGGTTGCCTTCGAACTTGTTTGACCAAACGCCAAAATTAAATTTTCGCACAGCTGCTCGAACGGTTCGATCAAACGTGTTGGGTTCGCTTGAATCCAACGTTGTGCGGCACCCTTTAGTTTTGCCACAAACAACATGCGCATACAAGTCTCATTTAACTCAAAAACTTGCGCAATGCTCTTTAACTGTCCGATCCACTTGCATGCACAGTCTTGTCCATCGAAGTCAACAACGATTTCTTTCGCTAGCGCAAACGACCCCTTTTGTTGCTCTTCATGTGTCTGCGCGCCTCTGTTGTCGCTGACGGCAATGTCTGGGCTTCTGGCGCCTACTGTGGCAGCGCCGTCGTGTCGCGCTTGTGCTTGAAGACGCTCGCGGTTGGCCTTGACTTCTGCTTCTAATTGTCGTATTACGTTGAGCATTCCGTTAAAATTTTCAAAATTTGTCGCTGCGGCGTCACTTTGCTCGTCTGGAAAAAATTGTTGCTGCAAATCTGGGTCTTCGTTGATACTGTTGTTGCCAGCTAGATCTGCATTTTGGCCACTCTGTATCATTGCATTAATCTGCCCTTCCTCCGATTCTGGGCCACTATCATCAGTTACCGACGGTGCACAGCCTCGGCCCATTGACGGGACCTGGTTAAGACGCGCCACTAATTCAGCTTTGCTGCCAGTTGTCGGCAGTCCCAAGACGGCTTACCAATTTTTTAATTGCACCGTGCGAAAACTATTGATATTCACCTCATCCATGGCGTGTATCTCGAACCACTTCTGAATTTGTAGAAGCAAGGTTTAATCTTTGTTTATTAAACTTTTATATCACAGGCTTATTCTTTATTTTATTTTCACGTCTGTATTCTTTGATCGTCGCTTATCGAATGACCCTCTCTGTTCGTCTGTCCGTCTCTCTTCTCATTGTTCAGTGTTAGTTAACGTGCATACTGCTCTGCCACAACAGTGTTGGCAATTCCAGCATACTTATGGGTGTTCGTTATAGTTTAAACTACTTATCCTACTACAATACATATGTATATATGCCAAGTGCTAGAAAAAAACTTGAAGTGGGCGAACAAATATGGCGCCTTATGTACTGGACACATATATATGTATGTAAAAATTGGGGACCAAAATTTTCTCTCCTTTGAAGAGGAAAAATTTGCGCGAAAGTAATTTTACTTCAATTAATTTTAATTGTCTGGACGTTGACGCGTACAATGCGAAGTACGTTCAAGTGGCCCCTACGACACCAGCACATAGCCTGTTTCGCGCGAGCCCAAGCAGAGCGCTGTCCACCTCCCGCCCGACCGACCGTGGCGCGCAGCCGCATATCGGACGGCACGATCGCGTGGACAAATACAAATAAAACGGACAAACAATTAAAAATATGATTAACTACAACTAATTACGAACTAAATGTGCTAAAATAGAAGTTTTCACAAGGGAAAGAGAGGCTTCTGATCTAATTACGGGATACAGAAGATTGTAATCAGAACATAGGACTCGAAAAGGTTCATGCAAAGAATAGTTAGAACTACAGTGTTTTAAGAATAGAGGAATAAAATTTCTAGTAGGTCTACGGGGTACGGATAGGTTTAACTGGTTCAATAGCTCAGGAGAGTCTATTTCACCTATTAAAAGTTTATGAATAAAGATAGCACCAAACATTACTCTACGATTAATTAAAGAAGGAAGATTGATTAAAAGAAGCCTACTGGAGTATGATGGCAAATTGACATTGCGATCCCAATTTAGACCGCGAAGAGCAAAAATCAGAAATTGCTTTTGAACAGATTCAATTTTACTTTGGTGCGTCTCATATTGAGGTGACCATATGCAAGATCCGTACTCTAAGATAGGACGGATTAAAGAAGTATACATAATTTTGGTTGTGTACGGATCGTCAAACTCTTTTGACCATCGTTTCACAAACCCAAGAACATTCATAGCTTTAACAACTGTAGCAGAAATATGAGGATTAAAAGTTAATTTATGGTCCATAAGAACACCAAAGTCATTGATAATATCTAACCGCTCTAAGGCAGTGTCGTTAAGATAATAAGTTGCTAAGTATGGAGTACATCTATAAAAAGACATAACTTTACATTTAGAGCCGTTAAGGTTTAATAGGTTTGTTTCACACCAACTCTGAAGATCATTAAGATCCGATTGAAGTAGGCAAGAAGACGATATGTCTTTAAAACTGAGGTAAAGCTTGACATCATCCGCGTACATAAGCACCCGAGAATGTGACACTACCAATGGAAGATCATTTATAAAAAGAGTGAATAGCAATGGACCCAAAAGACTACCATGAGGTACTCCAGAGGTCACTTGGATGGTCTTAGAAAATGAAGACTTAAAGAGGACCTTTTGTGTACGCTTAGAAAGATATTGAAAAATCCAATCTAGCAAAAGGCTGGGGATGCCAAGTGCGTTTAATTTATATAAAAGCAGAGTATGATTAACGGAGTCAAAGGCCTTGCTGAAGTCAGTATAAATGACGTCAGTTTGCACGGCAGTTTTGAACCCTTTGATTGAGTGAGATGTAAATTCTAATAGGTTAGTAGTTGTCGATCTACGTTTTTTAAACCCATGTTGTGATGACGAAATGATTGAGCTACAAAAATGCTGCAATTGAGATGTTATTATTTTCTCAAATGCTTTGGGTATGGCAGACAATTTAGAAATACCCCTATAATTGGAGGCTTCGGACTTCTTCCCCTTTTTATGAAGAGGAATAATATATGATTCCTTCCAGATAAGCGGGAAGGCGGAAGATGGGACGGACAGTGTAAACAACTTAAGTATTGGCTTACATAGGGCCTCCGCGCAAAACCTCAATACGCAGCCTGGTATTCCATCAGGGCCAGGTGCATATATTGGTTTGACGGAACTGAGCACGCTAAGAATCGAACTTTCATCAAACACAGGGTCTAAAATGCAATTAGACGATTGCAAGTGATGAGGATAAGGAGGATTTGCTTGATAAATCGAAGAGCAATAAGTTGTTTTGAGAAAATCAGCAAACATGTCGGCAATTGCCTGATCATTGTCAGCTTTATTGTTTTCGAAAGACGGGTGCACTGATGTCTTACGTTTAACATTTACAAATTTATAAAATTGCTTAGGATCGCGAGAAAACCTGAGTTTACATCGCTGAAGATAATCCTTATAGCACTGTGAATTCAGCACCATAAAATTTGATCGAGCAACTACATATAGGGAAAAATCAGATGCTTTACCGGATTTTTTAAATCTTTTATAACATCTTGATTTTACGTTCTTCAAGTTACATAACTCACGTGAGAACCAAGGGGGTCTATTAGACCATCCTAGAGTCACACGCGGGACACAAACATAAAAGAACGACTCAAGAGTTTTATAGAAGACAGAAATGGCAGAGTCCATATCCGTGCAAGTATACAGATATGTCCAATCATTAGTTAGCAAAAGTTTTTTAAGTTTAGTAAAGTTTGTCTTGCGAAAACATCGGGTTGGAGGCATCGAGTTATTATGTCGAGACATAACACCAAAAGGAAGGTCAATGGTTATATCCAGAGTTGGATGAAAGTTGTCATCGGGGATAACTAAGGGATCAGTCCTGGAAACATCGCAGTTGGAAGAATCCAACACAAATACCAGATCTAGTGATCTGTTACGACTATTCCGGACAGGATTTATTTGAGTTAGGGACAACTCAAGCAGACCATCTATGAAACAATGTGACAAGGAGGGCAACAGTAATAAAGAATCAAATGAGAGGGTCCAGGCAATCTCAGGTAAATTAAAACCTCCCAGAACAACGAGCAAGTCTTTGTCAGAGAGATATTAGGATATAAGTTGAATAGCTTCCAAATGGTGAGTGTATACTGCCAAGTCGGACTGTGGTGGAATATACGAACAAGTAATATAGGCAGAAAAAGAATTAAACGAAATTTTAACACAAACAAATTCAATCTCCTGATTGGAGGACTGGACAATTTGAGACGAGAACGCCGAGTCAACAGCGATCAATACACCACCACCATTACGGGTAGTCCGATCATGTCTATATATTAAATATTTTGAGGGGAAAATTGAAGCATCGGCAATATCAGGCTTTAGCCAAGTCTCAGTAAAGGCAAGAATATGAAAGTCAAAGGCTATACTATCCACATAGAGTCTAGACAGTTTAGTCTTTAGTCCCCGTACGTTCTGATAGGCCAGAGTTAGGGACGAAATTTGTTTTTTGACCCGCCAACAGGTGCAGACGAGCCGGAAGGAACGTTATTCACAGAGGCAGGTAGCAAGCTAATCGGAGGCCGATTCTTCTTTTTTATTGTATACTCTTTTACAACAAGGGGTTAAGGACAAAAATCATTATGACATATTTGGCCAAAAAGATCTGGAGAGACACCTATTTTAAAGGACGAAATGTCTCGAGTATATGAAAAACGGAACTTTTCCACCGCAATGTTTGGTGCTTGAACTTTGCCCTGGATAAAGGCTATGACTTCTTCAGAAGTAGTATTGGGATCAAGCCTCGAAATAAAAATTTGCTTTTTGGGTGGAACTACAACAAGGGAACTAGGAATACTAGGCACAGCTGTAGCGGCTGCAGCAGACGCAGCAGCAGCTGAAGAAGCCAGCACTTTACTAGCTCCTCTTGTTACTACTTTATTGGCAATATTCCTGGAAACGGATGTTTGCCCGGACGGTTCGGAAACTACAACCGATATCGTGTTAGTAGGTGGGATACTGTATCCAGGGGAAATGGGAAGAGACTCCACACCTGCCAAAGCCGGACTCCTAAACGACATCAGCTTCTGTACATTTGGTAACATAGGGTCAATGTCGAAAGCCGGAACTGGTAGAGACGAATGTGCCGACGGGCTGAGGGACGCGCCCTGAAACCTGGCCCTCTTGCGCGTCGGAGATTCAATCAAAAGTTTAGAACTTCTGAATTAAACCTCCATCGCCAAAAGCTCCTCTTGGAGCTTATGAACGCCAGCTGACAGGGTTTTAAATGCTTCCCCAGTCCGTTTCATAAAACTTCGCATCTCGAGCTCCAAACCACAACACGAATCACAGCCCCATTTAAGGCCGCCACCCTGTGCAATACTATACCGCACCTTGACTGTGTAAACAGCACATTTGAAGTGCATTACATTGTCACACAGCCAACAGTAAAGAAAGTCTTCACTGGTCTTGCTGGGATTATTGTAATTATATTTGCAACAGACAGACATTATTAAATAATTGATTTATACAAAAACAAATTATAAATCAATATGTAAATAAAAAGATAAATGTATATGTATACATATATGTTAAGAGAGACGTATACAAACGAAGGCAAAAGCTAACTGCAATATGCGAATTAGAAAGAGAAAACAAAAAGAGAGAATATTTGTACTTATAAAACACACAACAACAAAAACTTGTCACAAGCGCGAAGTTAATGGCCGCGAGCGCGATCAAAAGAGAAAACAAAAGAATAGAGAGCACCAACACCACACAAACAAAAACAAACTATGAACTGTAAATTGAGAGCGCGGGTGGGAGCAAAAAATAGAACGAAATCAAAAACTAAGCAGCGCAACAACAAAATTATATTTGCGTTTGTTAAAGTTTTGATTATAAATTTTTATAAATGTTTGTAAATTTAACGCAAACTTCGCGATGAGTATAGCGATTTATTAAGAATTAGTAAGGCAATGAATTTAAATTAAATATTATAAATTAGCTTCACGAAAAAATAAACAAAAATTAAGCGAGAGCGCAAAAAAAAACACGACCGACTTCGATGAGTGACAATATGATGTTTTGGAAAATCAAGGGAAACAATTATATGTATGTGAGTATGGGTACGGATGCTGGAGGCATGTACATGTACTCATATATGTCGGAGAATGAATCAAAGCCTAATATGTTGTTTTACCAGGTGTCAATGAATCAAAGCCTACTATGGTGCTTTGAGAATTGTCAGGTGTCAGTGCATTGTGTAGTTTACAACACTACCGTGCAGCGTTTGCAGACTGACACCTGACTAATAAGTCAAAGCCTACTAGTTCCAATGTATTGACAAGTGCGTCAGTTGTAGCCCTGGTTGAGCATCTAAGCAACCTTAGCAACTTATGTTGAGAGCTGTCTTCAGGTCAGGTCCTATATAAAAGGGGGGCCTCGGGCTAGAGAGCTCAGTGTACAACCTCTCCGGGAACTAGCCGTACAGTTCGAAATACAAGTGAAAAAGTGAAAGTAGTGCAAAGTACAAAAAAAGCAGTAAAAAGACAATGAGTTATTTAAATAAAACAGGCTACGCCCTGACATCAGAAGTGGGATTGTCTCCACCGCAAATTAATCCTGACGACCGCTTGTGCATGATTTTGGAAGCGCAACACCGTAGTTTAATCGAGGTGATCAGTGCAGTTAAAAGTGGACGACTGAAGCAAGGTCGTGCAGAATCAGTTGTCTTGTTAAAGTTTGACCCTGACTCTTTGGGATCAAGTGCTGCTGCATGGTGCTCGACTGTGGACCTAATACTGGCGGAGAATTCGTTGGAGGGCAGCGCACTTCTCATGGCCCTAAATCACTGGAAGGGAGTGCGTCCAATTGGCTACCCCAAATTTCTTTTGCTGGTATGACGTGGAACCAATTCAAGGAATTGTTTCTGCAGCACTTTGAAGGCACTGAAACCCCTGCTGCCACAATTTTCAACATTCCCAATGGCCGTCCAAACGAAGGAGAGTGCTTGTCATTGTACGGAAGCCGACTACTCACGTCACTGCTATGTCAGTAATTTTAGCACACACTGCTCAGATCGAGCCGTAGCTGCAACAAACAATTTTTACAACCAACAAAAAGACGCGCATCGAGATGCTAAATGAGTTAAAAGCTTTTGCTGTTGGTAAAAGGAAAGACCATTCCGTTCCAGTACCCGCTGAAAAGAATTGAAGAAAGGCGTGTAAACTTGTGCCAGGTTAAATAACCCATTGGTAACCTAACCCAATCCGGTGAGTCGTACCCATTTTACTTTGATTCCGGAGCTGAATGTTCTCTTGTAAAGGAAGCAATATCACATAAGCTTTCGGGAAAACGAATTAACAATTTAGTCCTCTTAAAGGGCATTGGAAACCATACTGTTCTTATTACTCAATATAATACGAGTTCTTATTACTCAATATAAATATTGAGCGGCAACACTTTGTTAGCCGAATATGCATAGGGCATTGCCTTTGTCACTCAGCGACAGCGTGCCAAGTTATTGCACACATTTCAAGTGCAAACGTAATATGATATGCACTCATTGCATTCATCGCTTAGAGCCGGGTCAGCATGTTTCCCATACTGACCGCTAATATACATATGAGCATGCATAACTCACACTCTCTGCCCGTCTTACATTTTGTTACTTTACTTATATATAATGTTTATATAAAACGGCTGCTCTGCCGCTGCGCCGACAGCTAGCAAGCCTTTAGCTAAGAGAACCAAATTCATACAATAAAAGACATTCAATCAATCAACACCTACTGATAATACATGGCGACCGTGACTAGAGTCACAATTAGCAGCGTATCGGGAAGATTGTGGCAACTATACCAGGAGGATATTCAAAAAACGTCTGAGTGAGTAGAGTGTGCGTGATGGTACGTGGAGGTCAGAAAAACAAAATTAACAAAAGAATAGCACACATAAAGTGGCTGCTATTTGCTCAATCAACACCGCCCGCATGGACGACGGCGCAAAAACTTTAAAATGAGCTTGAATTTTTAACAGAGACCCTCTAAAATAGAGTACCACAAGTCACAACTCACTCAGCACATCAGATAAAAGTTATAAATCAAAAAACCTTAACAAAACCGAATATTCCCAAGCCACTGCCGAAACGACCAGAAGTCTGCCCGACCGACTGCCTCGGATCTCTCAACTCTGCGGCATGCAATTCCGCATGCATGAAGCCGAAGACCTGTGCAAAGACCGGCACCGGCCCCGCCTGAGCCCATAGGCCCAGGACAACAGCAGAGAGGGGCAAACCGCCACTTTCGCCTGCGAAGGAGCGTCAGTGCAGCCAACCGGCGACGACCAGCTGACGCAGAGGATGCAGATGATAATCCATACATATACATATACAATAGATGAGAAGTAACTGGATAAGTAAATTCAGTGAGGAAATAGATAATAATCATAATTTTAATTATAATTTTAACAAAACCATAATGGGTCTAGTAGAATTTAATAATTTCGTTGCTTTCCAATTTATTTAGCATTGCGTGTAGTGCCTTTTGAGTTCTTTTTGATACTACTTTCGCACACGTGGGTGCGGGCTTCAAGCCTATCGAGCTCAAGCTGCTATCAGCTGCAATATACAAGCTTTGTGGGACCAAAGCCTCGAGTGATAACTGTAGAGCTGGATATCACCTGCGAGCTGCGCAAGCTTTGGAGTCTTAAAGCTTTATATGATAACTAATCCCCTCTCAATCGGGGACGTCCTCGGTGCCTCAAAAGATGATTAACTTCTCTCCGAGATTGGCCATAAGTGTTTGCGCATAGCTGTGCACATGTGAGTTTTAGGCAGTTTGGTTGAAGCGTTGGTCCAGTATCGACTTTGATCTTTGTTGGACTGTGGATAATCTTCTACAAAGTGTCTTAACAAATTCTACAAACTAACAAAATTCGTATGAATATAACGATGTGAACTGCTCAACCAGCATGAATTTTTGTTTATCTTTTTTCCTCTTTTCTTTTACTTTTACTCTTTATTTTTCATTCCTTTTCATTCATTTCATTATTTTTTCTCATTTCCTTTTTAGTTTTTTCTTTTTTTAAATTTTTTTTATATTTATTTTTTTATTTGACATTGTCTTTGTGCACAACTCTTCCCTTAACCTTAGCCGTTGATCCTAAGTCTTACTCAATTACCTCTTCTGTATATAGGGGCGTTAGTTTGTTACCAAGTCTCTTATTGGATTTCACCATAACTTTATCTCCTGTTTTATATTTACGATCAACAGTGTTCCTATTATGATTTATTAATTCAGTTTCTTGAGCTTTCTTTACTTGATTTATAGTCGCATTAATTCTTTCATCGTTCGAATTATATAAGTCAATTGGTTTTTGCCCTGTTACAGAATGAATACTTCGATTGTACTCTATAGTGGCTAGCAATATTATGTCTGTTGTGTCCCGGATTCCTCTTTCTAGTTTTAGGCATCTGCCTATTTCGCTCAAGGTGCTGTGAAACCTCTCAACCTGCCCGTTCGAAGAACTATGCATAGGAGCAGAGTTTGCAATTTCGATACCAAAATGATCGCGAAGACAGGACACAATAGTATCCGAGTTCAAAGAGCGCTCGTTATCACAATAAATTGTTTTCGTTCGAGGGAATACATTTAACAGCTGCAGAAGGTGTATTTTTACATCCAAAATGGTACGAGAAGCTATCTTTTGTACTATTGCGAATTTAGATAACTTATCCACACATGTCAGAAAATAAGTTGAGTCCGTAGAGTAGATGTCAACATGCAAAAGTTCCCCGACATAAGTTGGAATAGGAGTCTCGCATACCGGGTGTCTCGTTGGATGTCCAGCATACTTGCCCTTCGAACAAATCTTGCAATTTAACGCAACTTCTTTTGCCTTTTTTTCCATTCTAGGAAAAAAATAATCGCGAAGAATTTGTTTGGTGTTTTCCTGAGAAGATCTATGAGCTCTATTATGTTCTTGATTAATATTATCTAGTTGTTCGTTTGGGTCAACAATATCGGTTACCATTACTTCAGTGTGTCGGAAAACTGTCTTAGGAAAAATCTCCACCAAACGATGCTGAATTTTGCCAAGCACAGACAATTCACACTTAATTGCGTTAACTACACCTAACTTTACGCAATCCTAATACAGTGTTAATTAAGTTTTGAAAATCAGTAAATACGATCATACGTCTTAATTTCTTGCCTAACAAAATAGTGGTTTTCTTAGAGTGAGATTTTCCATGTTCGAGAATTATTTGGTTGGCGTAACAGTTGAACATTCTAGTAACGGATTCTATAGTATTTGAATACGACTTCTCACTATGAATTGTTGCAGCGTCCGAATTTTGATATTCCTCAGTATAATTTAAATACTGGCGAGACAAAGCGTCCGCAACCAAATTATCCTTGCCGGGTTTATAGAGAAGTGTCGCATCGAATTCTTCAATAATCGCGTTCCATCTTTGGATTTTAGAATTCGGATATCGATCCAATATGGCGTAAGTAAGAGGCTTATGATCCGTATAAATCTTAAGACCTTTTACATCGTAAAGGTAAAATCTTAATGATCTGAGAGCCCAAACAATTGCGAGCAACTCTCTCTCGTTGGTCGCATATTGCTCCTACGCTTTTTGTAGGATTCTCGAGATCATCGTGATGGGATAAAACTGCTCCCAAGGCATTTGAAGAAGCGTCGATCGTAAGATCGAATGGCTTTCCAAAATTTGGATATGAGAGCATTACCTCCTCTGAGATCAAAATCTGTTTTAATTTACTGAACGCCTCGCGCTGATTCTCGTCTAATGAAATTACTATTTCATTTTTTTTTTAGGGTGCGTGGTTTCGGAAAAGCTTTGATTGCTTCCTTTTTTCTTGGGACAGGTTTTAATCCCACTGCGACTGACTATAAATCCCAAATACTCAACTTCTTCTTCGAAAAATATAGATTTTTCAAGGGATACTCTCATATTTGAGGCAAAAAAATTTGATAAAATTAATTCTACATGTTTAAGATGTTCCTCCATTGTTTTTGAAAAAATGATAACGTCATCTATATAAACAAAGCAATATTTCCCTATGTGTTCCCGACAAAATTCAAATTTTCCACCGCTAACAGAAAAAGCTGTTTTTTCTCGATCCCGCTCTGCTAGCTCGATTTGGTGAAATCCAGATTTTAGATCAAGTGTTCTAAAATAATTAGAACCGCCCAGATTGGATACAATGACTTCGATGTTTGGAATAGGATACGAATCCTCGATTGTTTTTGCATTTAATTTTCTAAAATCTATAACCAACCGTTTCTTCCTAATTCCGTTTTCATCGTATCCTTTCTTATCGACAACCCATATAGGATTGATGTATGGGGATCTCGATGGCCTAATAATCCCATCGGCGAGCAGTAATTGTATTTCATTATTGACAAACGACCTAACACTCATAGGGTACGGGTATAATTTAAAATGTGTTGGCTCTTCATCTCTTGTTCAGATTGTTGCAACAATATTAGTATTGTAGGGAAGCTTCTCATTAGGATCGGCGAAGACCCCGAATTTTCGCTTTATCATTTTATGAAAAGGTTCCTTTATGGCAGAAGGCACTGCCTCAGCTTGTAACTGTAAATGACTCACATCTTGGCCTACCAAAAACTGAATAAGTTCACTGCCAGAATCATGAGTAATTACTTTGGTTTTGAAATTCAGAGTCGCGTTAACATTTTTTAATAGATCAAGTCCTATAACACCATCGAAAGATGCGAAAAAAAAGTCTGAAGTTACACCGAACAAGTTAATTTTACATTTATGAGTTACACAGGTAGTTACATGAATGGATTTTACAAAATATACTTTATCAACTAGCCATATACCCTTTAGCATAGGTAATGGTTTGATATAACTTCTCGATGCTCCCGTATCGATCAGCAACTTTATTTCTTTCCCCCTACATATCTACGTATCCATGGCAGGAGGGATCTACCCCTAAAAATTAATCTCGTCATCTTCTATCCCTGCAACTCTTGTTCTCCAAGCTCGTTGTATGCTGCGTCAGAGTCAGGATGATTAATTCGATTAGTTCTAGAGCTTTGACGATGAGGCGGGCTATTAACCCACTGCTGAAAGTTAAGGTTTTGTCTACCTGATTGGGCTCGCCCTAAGTGCGCGGTGTTTTGTCCGAAACGTGACATAGAAGGGTCAACATTGTACGACACCCGGCGTGCTGTTACTTTTTTGCGATAACCGGTTGTCAGTGACGGTCATATTGGTCTGTGCTACAACATTGGCAACATTGGCACCTAAGTTTGGTTGTCTATTAGAAAAATATGGATTGCGATGACCTGGAGCTGAATCTGAGTTAATAATTTTTTGTGTTGGTTGCCTGTTCGTTACAGGGATTTCAGCACTACCCTTTGCAAAATGCGAAGCAAAAGTATAACGCTCATGATTTACTCCGACTTCTTGTGCTAGTGCTAATGCACATGGTAAATCAGTAGGTCTTGATGCAAACACTATATCGCATAGGGGCTTTTTTAGTCCTGTTATAAATACTCTTAAAGCGTCTCCTCTATATTTTTCGCTTATTGCATCAGCAATATCTGGTTCATAGGTCATAATGGACTTGTTAGTTAACAGAGTCAATTTCTTTTCTATCTCATCATAAAATTCGTGAATTGTCGTTGTTCCCTGTCTTAAAGTAGACAGTTCCTGTTTGATTAGATAAGCAGGGCGCTTATCCGAGTAAGTAAAGTCCAGACTAGCAATTATGGCATCAAAACTGAGCACTGTAATAAAAGATGATAATACACCGTCAGCAGCACCTCTAATTTTATTTCTAATTATTGTTACCGCCTGAAAATGTCGTTAGCTTCCATCAAATTCTTTGAAAATCTCGTACACATTATGTGCCGCCTCTCGCCAAGGCACATATGACACAGGTTGGCCGGAAAATTCGGGAAGAGTTTTCACAGCATCGAGCGTTTCCTCACATTTTATTCCAGGAACAATTTTTTTTACTATTTCCCACTTTTTCGCTGTCGGCTTATTAGTAATGCCGTTTATTTGATTTTTAATATTGTTTAATTCGTTTTCAAACTCACTTCGAGTATTTTCAACTGCTTCCCCTACTAACAATCTAACCTGATCTGCATTCATTTTTAAGCTAATCTCGTTTAAATTTAGTTGTCCGAAAAAAATATTCTAGTTCAAGGAAGGAAGAGTCGCACATAAAGAACTATAGTTCATGGTTTTTTTTACAAAAAAAAATTTAAATGAAAATTGAAATAATTGTTGGAAAAAAAATTATATTTTTTTTCCACGTGTTGGAGAAAATTCATACACTGTGAGCAGAACACTTACAAAAAATTTTATGAATTTTAATTTCTTTACTCAGTTTTGCGAAGATTTTTCCGTAGTTTCCAGTTTTCCGTTGTTACATGTTTTTCCGTTGGTACAGGGTTTTACGTTGGGCGCCAGTTAATAATTTCGTTGCTTTCCAATTTATTTAGGTTATTTATTTAGTTAGGTTAATTTATAAGTACTAGACATCTACCGCTTTAGCATTGCGTGTAGTCCCTTTTGAGTTCTTTTTGATACTACTTTCGCACACGTGGGTGCGGGCTTCAACCCTATCGAGCTCAAGCTGCTATCAGCTGCAATATACAAGCTTTGTGGGACCAAAGCCTCGAGTGATAACTGTCTTAAAGCTTTATATGATAACTTAGACGTTAAATCAGTGGATTCCACTGCTAAGGTGATAAATAAAGTCGAACCAAATAACATTGAATTGGAGTATGTAAACATAATGCTTCTAATAATCGTTATTATAATGTGTGCCAATTGCTTTTATAAACTGTACAAACTGCACAATAAATGTTTGAGAAAAAACTAGATGAGCCGAGCAAACGACTTGGACAAGATTTAAAAAAATGTGCACAAACAACAAACGATACAAAATATAATTAAATGTTATTAAATAAGTAACGACAAGAAAATGAAATAAATAAAGAAAAAATAAATTAATTATCTTTCAAGATGTGATATTTTGTGTTTGTAAAAAGAAAGACACAAGCAGGTCTTCTCAGTTTGAGTATGGTTTATTGAATAATTCTTAATTCTATTACAATTGTTCTCTATAGCTAAAACCGCGTAGCTGCGCTTATGTAAATGTATGAATGTATAAATGTATAATGTTTACATAAGAGCATGTATGTACATATATATGTCGCCGCAGCGAGAGAGTGAGGATATATCATATTGCATATTGGGCCTGAGTGGCCGCGCGTGTTATATTTGCCGACGCAGCAATTGTCCAGCACCATGCACTCATGGGTGGTTATGTTGCTTAAGAGGCCAATGTACTTGAATGTTGCGCACATAAATATTGTTACTAATTGATACAATATATTTGTATACATTGCAATGTTGTTATTCTAGAACATGCTACATCCCCAACCTTTAGAAAAATAACGGAAAAATAACGTTATTTTCTAATGGGAATTTATTTATGTATTATTGGTAAAAAAGTGTCATTAAATGCAGATAAAAATTTTGTTTTGTTTTATTATTATTTTGTTCATATATATTAATTGATAAACATTTTTAACCTATCTCTATGCACTAATTGTTTCTTATTCTTTGTATCCTTAATTAAAATGTTATCCCTATCTCTTATTTCTTCTATAATGTATGGGCCTAAATACTTAGGTTCTAACTTATGACCCATATCATTACGTAATAAAACTTTACCTCCTATTTCTAATTCGATATCTTTTACCTTTCTATCATATATTTCCTTATTCTTTGCCCTTTGCTGTTCTAACATAATTCTGGCTCTTTTATAAGCCTGTTCTAATCTAAATTTTAATTCCTTAGCAGAATCTTCTATGTTATATAGTGGATTTATATTATCAACACTATTAAAATGTTTGGGTAAGTTCGCAGTTTTACTAAATACCAACTCATGGACAATAATTATGTGCCATAGAGGGTGTTGTATTAAAACAATATGCGAAGTACCGTATCCATACATCCCAGTCAGTTTTGTCAACTGAAATGTATGATCGTAAATATTCATTGAGTGTTCGGTGGCTTCGCTCCACAGTGCCTACAGTTTGGTGATGATGTGCAGTTGAAGTTATCTTTTTAATTTGCAAGTTTTTGAATAAATCCTCAATTATTGAATTTCTATATTCTGTTCCCATGTCCGAAATGAACGTCTTCATTGGACCGTACTGCAGAATAAAATCTTCAAAAATAGCTTTCGCTACTGTTTTTGCACTTTTGTCTTTTATTGGAATTATTACAAGGTATTTAGTTAGATCGCAGATTAAGGTTACTGCGTATTCATTTCCTTGTTCTGATTTTGGGAGTGGACCGATCGTATCCACAATTACCCTGTCGAAAGCCAGTTGCGGCGTTTCAGTTATGATTAATGGAGTTTTTGTGTGCTTTGTTATTTTTGCTTGTTGACACTTATTACATTTTTTTATATATTGAAATATATCTCGTGTCATATTCCTCCAATAGTAATGCCTTTTTATTTTGGCCATAGTTCTTAATATTCCAGTATGACCTCCTTGTATGGGGTCATCGTGGAACGTAAACAGTATTGCTTCTTTTTCTTTATCTTTATTTGATAATAGGGTCACCGGCTTGAGTAGCGCTACTCTTAATGATTGTAAAATTTTATTGCCCATATTTTTAAAAGATTCTATTGAGATAGTTTCAAAGATCTTTTCGCTCGGTGCCACTTTGACTTGACTTATGTTGAGTATACCGGCTTCCTTTTCGAGCCTTTGAAAAAATTGACCTAAGTCGAGAATTCCATTGGTATACATATCGCAAATGTCAATTCTTGCTATAACTTTCTTGCCATGTTTGAACGTGGTTAAAGAATCGGTTATTCGCAAGGTCACTACTTTTTGTACTTCGTCGTTTACAATGACGTCATACACATTGGGCTTAGAAGCATTAAGAGATTGCTTTTGCAACTCTTTTATATTATTTTCTTTTTCTTTTCCTGCGCAGGAATTTGACTGTTTACTTTGATATCTGGTAGTGACTCTTAGAATTTTGTGACTGCTTGGTATATTTTGTAAGTCCTGTATAGTTATTCTCGATAGCGCGTCGGCTACGAAATTATCTTTTCCCTTTAGGTATTCTACCGTAAAATTATATTCATCTAATTCAAGTCGCATTCTAGTTAGCTTGGAACTTGGGTTTGCCATTGAAAACAAATAAGTTAATGCTCTGTGATCTGTTTTGACAGTAAAATGTCTACCATAGATGTATGGTCTGAAATGCGTGATTGCCCAGTGAATTGCAGCTAACTCTTGTTCAGTTGTACTCTTATTATTCTCACCTTTGGTGAAATATCTAGTCGCGTATGCTACTGAAAGCTGTAGTCCATTTTTGTTTTGCGTGAGGACTGCTCCACATGCATATTTACTTGCGTCTGTGATTATGCAAAATTCTTTGCTAAAATCTGGGTACTGTAACAGAGTTGGGTTCATTAATGCTGATTTTAAATGCTCGAACGCATTTTGACAATCACTTGTCCATTCGTATTTAACATTTTTCTTACATAATCTTGTTATGTGACGAGAATATTCAGCGAAGTTTTGTATAAATGTTCGATAATAATTGCAAAATGCAATGAATCTTCTAGCGCTGTCCGCATCATGTGGGACTGGATAATTTTGAATGACATCATACTTTGTGTCATCAGGCAAGAATTCTTTATCTGTGCATTTATGTCCCAAAAAGGTGACTTCATGCATAAAGAATGAACATTTTTCAGGATGTAACTTTAGGTTGTGTTGCCTACACTTCTTAAAAACATCTGTTAGATTATTGAGCATATGTTTTTCGGAACAACCTATGACTATTAAGTCATCCATGTAAAGGAAAGCTTGCGAAGGTTCAAGGCCAGTGAATGCTATAGTCATCATTCTCTGGAACGAATTTGGCGCTATTTTCAAACCGAATGGTAATCGCGTGAAGCGATATGAGCCATTACATGTGGAAAAGGATGTTATGTCTCGTGACTTTTCTTCGAGTTCAATTTGATGAAAACCTGACATTAGGTCGAGGTATGAAAAATACTTTGCTCTACCTAGTTGATCTAAAATGTCATTAATTCTAGGTAACGGAAATTTATCGGACAACAATTGTTTATTAATTTGACGATAGTCAATTACTAATCGCCATTTTTTATTTTCGGAATTTGGTAATGATTTTTTCGGTACTAATAAAAGTGGTCTATTGTAAGGTGATACAGAGGGCTCGACTATTTCGTCTTTTATAAGTTTTTGGACTTGTTTTTGGATTTCGTCTTTCTGACTATGAGGATTTCTATAATTTTTGGTATATATTGGTTAATCGTCCACCAGTCTTAATTTTTGTTTATAAAAGTTATTTGTTGTTATTGGTTCGGTTTCTAGTCCGAATACATCACTATATTTCTTGCACAACTTCGTAAGTTGGCTGTGAAACTGTTGGGGAAAATTTTTTGATAACGTAGTTAGTACTGCGTTTTCACGCTGTTCTTTATTTGTTTCTATTATTTCGTAGCCGGAAAGCGGTTCATATTTCAAACTTGATATGTTTACTATTTGGTCTATGTTTGTAGTGTTTAGCAATCGTATGACTGCGTTTTGGGGGTTAGTTATGGTATTTGCTAAATAAATACCATTATGAATTTCCTGATTTGGGATCAATACACTGTCTTCTTGTGAACTTATTTCGATTTTTCGGACAACTTGGGATCTTGCTGGCAATACTATTGAATTGTTACCAGAACTGTACGATATTGGTACTTATATTGGATATTTTAGGTTGTTTGGTCTAATTATTAACCAGTCTTCGGACGGATTGAAATCTAATTGACAGTTGTATTTCCTTATGAAATCGATTCCTAGTATTCCATCACATGGAATAGCGAATTGGTTATTTACGACGTGAAAGTCGTGTGGGATTATATATTTGGAAAATTGGATTTTAACAGAAGTAAACCCTATGGATTTAGTTACTTCTTGACTGATTCCCTGTATGTTTATAATTTTATTGGTTTGAATATTTTGAAGATTATCGGAATTTCCTTTTACAATATATATTTCCGCTCCTGTGTCTATTAAGAATACTAACTTTTTTCCCGTTGCCACATTCGTGAAGGTAACAAACGTATTTTGATTTAGACTGATGGCGTGAATCTTATTACTCTTTACTGCTGAGTATCTAAAGGTGCCTGGGAGTTTCCCGAAGCATTCTGTGCTACCATAACATTATTATTGGTATAACCGTTTTGTCGGTTATTTCCTCGGTTACCTCTATTATTCTTGTTGTAACCTCTGTTGTTATTATTCCTGTTTTGCTGGGAATTTTGGCCGTTATTGTTATTATTATAGTTATTATAATAACCATGACCATTGCCCCTACCGCGATAATTATATTTGTTATTATAATTACCACGGTTTCTTTGAGCATAATAGATGGCCTTATTTTGGAAGCTATCTGTGGATCCCGACTCTACTAAAAGAGTGGTAAATCTAGTGATTGCTTCTTTAGCGGATTGAAAGTGTCCTGATTCCATTAATAATTGAACTCTTGGACTTTTGGTGTGACCTACCATGGCTTTTACTGCCACTTTGGTAGTATATTTTACTGCTTCCTCACTTGGAAGAGCATCGGACATATATGCGCTTTTAAGGGCGTCAGTCAACTCAGTAATTTCGTTTGTGTATGAAACACAGTTATTGGGATTTCTCTGCAGATTTTTAATTTTTGCAGTTAAAAGGTCTACTGAGTCACCCTTGAAGATTGTTGATAGTCTCTGTATTACTTCATCAATCGTTTTTTCTGAGCTTAGGCTGCTAGCCGCTTGACCTTTTAATTTTGATTTTATTAGTTGGATGGCTACCGCTTCATGCGGTTCTTTTATGGTGTCAAGAACGCGAAGCGCTCCGAGGAAACCTGGTAGATTTTTAACATCACCATCGAAGTATGGTATCAGCTTGGTGGCTGTATTTATGAATTCTACCCTCGTTTGTGTCATTGTGCTCTCTTTTGGAATGGCTGGTTTTTTATGACTTATTATTGATTGATCAGAGCTCACTGATAGTTCCTCTTGACCTATTTCTTCATCAGCCATTGGTTTTTTTACTTCTTCCAGCGATATTGAACTTTCCAAATCAATTGTTTGTTTATATTCAATATTGTATCTTTTCAATGCGGACTTTGCCTTTTGTTTGCATTCATCATAGAATGCATCTGCGGCTGTTTTTCGTCCCGCACTTAGTTTACTGTAGTGTTCTTTTAACACTGCTCTGATTTTTTTTAAACTCTCTATTATTATTTTCGAGTGTCGAGTGTAGGCGATTATATGCTTCTACTATGGATCTTGCAATCAAGTGGGCTATCCTTGATATGAATTTTCTGTTATTTACAATCCAGTCCTTAATTTCCTTATATTTTGGATTGGTTTCACCTCTGTTGAAGAGGAAATCTAAGAATGGAACATATTTGTTCAAATATTTAAGTTCTACTCGATCCATTTGTATATTATATCTAGGCCATTTGCTCTACTCTTATGTTTTCCTTGATTTTTGACTTTATTCTCGCAACAACTTATTATTGTTGAGCTTCATCCATCAGGTAGAAGCAAAATGTGCTTGTGGCATTTGTGTAACAGCACACATATGGTACTGTGAGGATGAAACTCATCTGTACCCAAGTGCAACCTCTTACTGGGAATTCTTCTCCTGTTATATCTAGGTAAGCTAACTTAATCTGTATTAAACAAATCGAGCGTTGGGGAGAATTACTTTGCTCGCTTCTAAAAACCTCAATTAAGTGGGAAACTATTCTGGGATGCCTATCTACTATCTTCCTAAAATAATCCTCTATTTTACTCATCTTAATCAATTGATATATATTTTATTCAGCTTTAATATTTTTTGTGTTTGCGCATAGCTGTGCACATGTGAGTTTTAGGCAGTTTGGCTGAAGCGTTGGTCCAGTATCGACTTTGATCTTTGTTGGACTGTGGATAATCTTCTACAAAGTGTCTTAACAAATTCTACAAACTAACAAAATTCGTATGAATATAACGATGTGAACTGCTCAACCAGCATGAATTTTTGTTTATCTTTTTTCCTCTTTTCTTTTACTTTTACTCTTTATTTTTCATTCCTTTTCATTCATTTCATTATTTTTTTCTCATTTCCTTTTTAGTTTTTTCTTTTTTAAATTTTTTTTATATTTATTTTTTTATTTGACATTGTCTTTGTGCACAACTCTTCCCTTAACCTTAGCCGTTGATCCTAAGTCTTACTCAATTACCTCTTCTGTATATAGGGGCGTTAGTTTGTTACCAAGTCTCTTATTGGATTTCACCATAACTTTATCTCCTGTTTTATATTTACGATCAACAGTGTTCCTATTATGATTTATTAATTCAGTTTCTTGAGCTTTCTTTACTTGATTTATAGTCGCATTAATTCTTTCATCGTTCGAATTATATAAGTCAATTGGTTTTTGCCCTGTTACAGAATGAATACTTCGATTGTACTCTATAGTGGCTAGCAATATTATGTCTGTTGTGTCCCGGATTCCTCTTTCTAGTTTTAGGCATCTGCCTATTTCGCTCAAGGTGCTGTGAAACCTCTCAACCTGCCCGTTCGAAGAACTATGCATAGGAGCAGAGTTTGCAATTTCGATACCAAAATGATCGCGAAGACAGGACACAATAGTATCCGAGTTCAAAGAGCGCTCGTTATCACAATAAATTGTTTTTGTTCGAGGGAATACATTTAACAGCTGCAGAAGGTGTATTTTTACATCCAAAATGGTACGAGAAGCTATCTTTTGTACTATTGCGAATTTAGATAACTTATCCACACATGTCAGAAAATAAGTTGAGTCCGTAGAGTAGATGTCAACATGCAAAAGTTCCCCGACATAAGTTGGAATAGGAGTCTCGCATACCGGGTGTCTCGTTGGATGTCCAGCATACTTGCCCTTCGAACAAATCTTGCAATTTAACGCAACTTCTTTTGCCTTTTTTTCCATTCTAAGAAAAAAATAATCGCGAAGAATTTGTTTGGTATTTTCCTGAGAAGATCTATGAGGTCTATTATGTTCTTGATTAATATTATCTAGTTGTTCGTTTGGGTTAACAATATCGGTTACCATTACTTCAGTGTGTCGGAAAACTGTCTTAGGAAAAATCTCCACCAAACGATGCTGAATTTTGCCAAGCACAGACAATTCACACTTAATTGCGTTAACTACACCTAACTTCACGCAATCCTGTACAGTGTTAATTAAGTTTTGAAAATCAGTAAATACGATCATACGTCTTAATTTCCCCCTACATATCTACGTATCCATGGCAGGAGGGATCTACCCCTAAAAAAATTAATCTCGTCATCTTCTATCCCTGCAACTCTTGTTCTCCAAGCTCGTTGTATGCTGCGTCAGAGTCAGGCTTCTCCTCATTAAGATGATTAATTCGATTAGTTCTAAAGCTTTGACGATGAGGCGGGCTATTAACCCACTGCTGAAAGTTAAGGTTTTGTCTACCTGATTGGGCTCGCCCTAAGTGCGCGGTGTTTTGTCCGAAACGTGACATAGAAGGGTCAACATTGTACGACACCCGGCGTGCTGTTACTTTTTTTGCGATAACCGGTTGTCAGTGACGGTCATATTGGTCTGTGCTACAACATTGGCAACATTGGCACCTAAGTTTGGTTGTCTATTAGAAAAATATGGATTGCGATGACCTGGAGCTGAATCTGAGTTAATAATTTTTTGTGTTGGTTGCCTGTTCGTTACAGGGATTTCAGCACTACCCTTTGCAAAATGCGAAGCAAAAGTATAACGCTCATGATTTACTCCGACTTCTTGTGCTAGTGCTAATGCACATGGTAAATCAGTAGGTCTTGATGCAAACACTATATCGCATAGGGGCTTTTTTAGTCCTGTTATAAATACTCTTAAAGCGTCTCCTCTATATTTTTCGCTTATTGCATCAGCAATATCTGGTTCATAGGTCATAATGGACTTGTTAGTTAACAGAGTCAATTTCTTTTCTATCTCATCATAAAATTCGTGAATTGTCGTTGTTCCCTGTCTTAAAGTAGACAGTTCCTGTTTGATTAGATAAGCAGGGCGCTTATCCGAGTAAGTAAAGTCCAGACTAGCAATTATGGCATCAAAACTGAGCACTGTAATAAAAGATGATAATACACCGTCAGCAGCACCTCTAATTTTATTTCTAATTATTGTTACCGCCTGAAAATGTCGTTAGCTTCCATCAAATTCTTTGAAAATCTCGTACACATTATGTGCCGCCTCTCGCCAAGGCACATATGACACAGGTTGGCCGGAAAATTCGGGAAGAGTTTTCACAGCATCGAGCGTTTCCTCACATTTTATTCCAGGAACAATTTTTTTTTACTATTTCCCACTTTTTCGCTGTCGGCTTATTAGTAATGCCGTTTATTTGATTTTTAATATTGTTTAATTCGTTTTCAAACTCACTTCGAGTATTTTCAACTGCTTCCCCTACTAACAATCTAACCTGATCTGCATTCATTTTTAAGCTAATCTCGTTTAAATTTAGTTGTCCGAAAAAAATATTCTAGTTCAAGGAAGGAAGAGTCGCACATAAAGAACTATAGTTCATGGTTTTTTTTACAAAAAAAAATTTAAATGAAAATTGAAATAATTGTTGGAAAAAAAATTATATTTTTTTTCCACGTGTTGGAGAAAATTCATACACTGTGAGCAGAACACTTATAAAAAATTTTATGAATTTTAATTTCTTTACTCAGTTTTGCGAAGATTTTTCCGTAGTTTCCAGTTTTCCGTTGTTACATGTTTTTCCGTTGGTACAGGGTTTTACGTTGGGCGCCAGTTAATAATTTCGTTGCTTTCCAATTTATTTAGGTTATTTATTTAGTTAGGTTAATTTATAAGTACTAGACATCTACCGCTTTAGCATTGCGTGTAGTCCCTTTTGAGTTCTTTTTGATACTACTTTCGCACACGTGGGTGCGGGCTTCAACCCTATCGAGCTCAAGCTGCTATCAGCTGCAATATACAAGCTTTGTGGGACCAAAGCCTCGAGTGATAACTGTCTTAAAGCTTTATATGATAACTTAGACGTTAAATCAGTGGATTCCACTGCTAAGGTGATAAATAAAGTCGAACCAAATAACATTGAATTGGAGTATGTAAACATAATGCTTCTAATAATCGTTATTATAATGTGTGCCAATTGCTTTTATAAACTGTACAAAGTGCACAATAAATGTTTGAGAAAAAACTAGATGAGCCGAGCAAACGACTTGGACAAGATTTAAAAAAATGTGCACAAACAACAAACGATACAAAATATAATTAAATGTTATTAAATAAGTAACGACAAGAAAATGAAATAAATAAAGAAAAAATAAATTAATTATCTTTCAAGATGTGATATTTTGTGTTTGTAAAAAGAAAGACACAAGCAGGTCTTCTCAGTTTGAGTATGGTTTATTGAATAATTCTTAATTCTATTACAATTGTTCTCTATAGCTAAAACCGCGTAGCTGCGCTTATGTAAATGTATGAATGTATAAATGTATAAATGTATAATGTTTACATAAGAGCATGTATGTACATATATATGTCGCCGCAGCGAGAGAGTGAGGATATATCATATTGCATATTGGGCCTGAGTGGCCGCGCGTGTTATATTTGCCGACGCAGCAATTGTCCAGCACCATGCACTCATGGGTGGTTATGTTGCTTAAGAGGCCAATGTACTTGAATGTTGCGCACATAAATATTGTTACTAATTGATACAATATATTTGTATACATTGCAATGTTGTTATTCTAGAACATGCTACATCCCCAACCTTTAGAAAAATAACGGAAAAATAACGTTATTTTCTAATGGGAATTTATTTATGTATTATTGGTAAAAAAATTTTTTTTTTTTTTTTTTTCAGTTTCAATTTGAATGTTTGATTTTCTGTTTGATGATATATATTTTGTATATATGTATAGTGTCATTAAATGCAGATAAAAATTTTGTTTTGTTTTATTATTATTTTGTTCATATATTGATAAACATTTTTAACCTATCTCTATGCACTAATTGTTTCTTATTCTTTGTATCCTTAATTAAAATGTTATCCCTATCTCTTATTTCTTCTATAATGTATGGGCCTAAATACTTAGGTTCTAACTTATGACCCATATCATTACGTAATAAAACTTTACCTCCTATTTCTAATTCGATATATTTTACCTTTCTATCATATATTTCCTTATTCTTTGCCCTTTGCTGTTCTAACATAATTCTGGCTCTTTTATAAGCCTGTTCTAATCTAAATTTTGATTCCTTAGCAGAATCTTCTATGTTATATAGTGGATTTATATTATCAACACTGTTAAAATGTTTGGGTAAGTTCGCAGTTTTACTAAATACCAACTCATGGACAATAATTATGTGCCATAGAGGGTGTTGTATTAAAACAATATGCGAAGTACCGTATCCATACATCCCAGTCAGTTTTGTCAACTGAAATGTATGATCGTAAATATTCATTGAGTGTTCGGTGGCTTCGCTCCACAGTGCCTACAGTTTGGTGATGATGTGCAGTTGAAGTTATCTTTTTAATTTGCAAGTTTTTGAATAAATCCTCAATTATTGAATTTCTATATTCTGTTCCCATGTCCGAAATGAACGTCTTCATTGGACCGTACTGCAGAATAAAATCTTCAAAAATAGCTTTCGCTACTGTTTTTGCACTTTTGTCTTTTATTGGAATTATTACAAGGTATTTAGTTAGATCGCAGATTAAGGTTACTGCGTATTCATTTCCTTGTTCTGATTTTGGGAGTGGACCGATCGTATCCACAATTACCCTGTCGAAAGCCAGTTGCGGCGTTTCAGTTATGATTAATGGAGTTTTTGTGTGCTTTGTTATTTTTGCTTGTTGACACTTATTACATTTTTTTATATATTGAAATATATCTCGTGTCATATTCCTCCAATAGTAATGCCTTTTTATTTTGGCCATAGTTCTTAATATTCCAGTATGACCTCCTTGTATGGGGTCATCGTGGAACGTAAACAGTATTGCTTCTTTTTCTTTATCTTTATTTGATAATAGGGTCACCGGCTTGAGTAGCGCTACTCTTAATGATTGTAAAATTTTATTGCCCATATTTTTAAAAGATTCTATTGAGATAGTTTCAAAGATCTTTTCGCTCGGTGCCACTTTGACTTGACTTATGTTGAG
Organism: Drosophila tropicalis; assembly: GCF_018151085.1. Lineage (NCBI taxonomy): Eukaryota > Metazoa > Arthropoda > Insecta > Diptera > Drosophilidae > Drosophila > Drosophila tropicalis. The sequence goes on from NW_027173322.1 coordinate 1,705,737, forward strand.
TATACCGGCTTCCTTTTCGAGCCTTTGAAAAAATCGACCTAAGTCGAGAATTCCATTGGTATACATATCGCAAATGTCAATTCTCGCTATAACTTTTCTGCCATGTTTGAATGTGGTTAAAGAATCAGTTATTCGCAAGGTCACTACTTTTTGTACTTCGTCGTTTGCAATGACGTCATACACATTGCTTTTGCAACTCTTTTATATTATTTTCTTTTTCTTTTCCTGCGCAGGAATTTGACTGTTTACTTTGATATCTGGTAGTGACTCTTAGAATTTTGTGACTGGTTAGTATATTTTGTAAGTCCTGTATAGTTATTCTCGATAGCGCGTCGGCTACGAAATTATCTTTTCCCTTTAGATTCTACCGCAAAATTATATTTCTCTAATTCAAGTCGCATTCTGGTTAGCTTGGAACTTGGGTTTTTCATTGAAAACAAATAAGTTAATGCTCTGTAATCTGTTTTAACAGTAAAATGTCTACCATAGATGTATGGTCTGAAATGCGTGATTGCCTAGTGAATTGCAGCTAACTCTTGTTCAGTTGTACTCTTATTACTCTCACCTTTGGTGAAAGATCTAGACGCGTATGCTACTGGAAGCTGTAGTCCATTTTTGTTTTGCGTGAGGACTGCTCCACATGCATATTTACTTGCGTCTGTGATTATGCAAAATTCTTTGCTAAAATCTGGGTACTGTAACAGAGTTGGGTTCATTAATGCTGATTTTAAATGCTCGAACGCATTTTGACAATCACTGGTCCATTCGAATTTAACATTTTTCTTACATAATCTTGTTATGTGACGAGAATATTCGGCGAAGTTTTGTATAAATCTTCGATAATAATTGCAAAATGCAATGAATCTTCTAGCGCTGTCCGCATCATGTGGGACTGGATAATTTTGAATGACATCATACTTTGTGTCATCAGGCAAGATTCCTTTATCTGTGCATTTATGTCCCAAAAAGGTGACTTCATGCATAAAGAATGAACATTTTTCAGGATGTAACTTTAGGTTGTGTTGCCTACACTTCTCAAAAACATCTGTTAGATTATTGAGCATATGTTTTTCGGAACAACCTATGACTATTAAGTCATCCATGTAAAGGAAAGCTTGCGAAGGTTCAAGGCCAGTGAATGCTATAGTCATCATTCTCTGGAACGAATTTGGCGCTATTTTCAAACCGAATGGTAATCGCGTGAAGCGATATGAGCCATTACATGTGGAAAAGGATGTTATGTCTCGTGACTTTTCTTCGAGTTCAATTTGATGAAAACCTGACATTAGGTCGAGGTATGAAAAATACTTTGCTCTACCTAGTTGATCTAAAATGTCATTAATTCTAGGTAACGGAAATTTATCGGACAACAATTGTTTATTAATTTGACGATAGTCAATTACTAATCGCCATTTTTTATTTTCGGAATTTGGTAATGATTTTTTCGGTACTAATAAAAGTGGTCTATTGTAAGGTGATACAGAGGGCTCGACTATTTCGTCTTTTATAAGTTTTTGGACTTGTTTTTGGATTTCGTCTTTCTGACTATGAGGATTTCTATAATTTTTGGTATATATTGGTTAATCGTCCACCAGTCTTAATTTTTGTTTATAAAAGTTATTTGTTGTTATTGGTTCGGTTTCTAGTCCGAATACATCACTATATTTCTTGCACAACTTCGTAAGTTGGCTGTGAAACTGTTGGGGAAAATTTTTTGATAACGTAGTTAGTACTGCGTTTTCACGCTGTTCTTTATTTGTTTCTATTATTTCGTAGCCGAAAAGCGGTTCATATTTCAAACTTGATATGTTTACTATTTGGTCTATGTTTGTAGTGTTTAGCAATTGTATGACTGCGTTTTGGGGGTTAGTTATGGTATTTGCTAAATAAATACCATTATGAATTTCCTGATTTGGGATCAATACACTGTCTTCTTGTGAACTTATTTCGATTTTTCGGACAACTTGGGATCTTGCTGGCAATACTATTGAATTGTTACCAGAACTGTACGATATTGGTACTTATATTGGATATTTTAGGTTGTTTGGTCTAATTATTAACCAGTCTTCGGACGGATTGAAATCTAATTGACAGTTGTATTTCCTTATGAAATCGATTCCTAGTATTCCATCACATGGAATAGCGAATTGGTTATTTACGACGTGAAAGTCGTGTGGGATTATATATTTTGAAAATTGGATTTTAACAGAAGTAAACCCTATGGATTTAGTTACTTCTTGACTGATTCCCTGTATGTTTATAATTTTATTGGTTTGAATATTTTGAAGATTATCGGAATTTCCTTTTACAATAGATTTTTCCGCTCCTGTGTCTATTAAGAATACTAACTTTTTTCCCGTTGCCACATTCGTGAAGGTAACAAACGTATTTTGATTTAGACTGATGGCGTGAATCTTATTACTCTTTACTGCTGAGTATCTAAAGGTGCCTGGGAGTTTCCCGAAGCATTCTGTGCTACCATAACATTATTATTGGTATAACCGTTTTGTCGGTTATTTCCTCGGTTACCTCTATTATTCTTGTTGTAACCTCTGTTGTTATTATTCCTGTTTTGCTGGGAATTTTGGCCGTTATTGTTATTATTATAGTTATTATAATAACCATGACCATTGCCCCTACCGCGATAATTATATTTGTTATTATAATTACCACGGTTTCTTTGAGCATAATAGATGGCCTTATTTTGTGGATCTCGACTCTACTGAAAGAGTGGTAAATCTAGTGATTGCTTCTTTAGCGGATTGAAAGTGTCCTGATTCCATTAATAATTGAACTCTTGGACTTTTGGTGTGACCTACCATGGCTTTTACTGCCACTTTGGTAGTATATTTTACTGCTTCCTCACTTGGAAGAGCATCGGACATATATGCGCTTTTAAGGGCGTCAGTCAACTCAGTAATTTCGTTTGTGTATGAAACACAGTTATTGGGATTTCTCTGCAGATTTTTAATTTTTGCAGTTAAAAGGTCTACTGAGTCACCCTTGAAGATTGTTGATAGTCTCTGTATTACTTCATCAATCGTTTTTTCTGAGCTTAGGCTGCTAGCCGCTTGACCTTTTAATTTTGATTTTATTAGTTGGATGGCTACCGCTTCATGCGGTTCTTTTATGGTGTCAAGAACGCGAAGCGCTCCGAGGAAACCTGGTAGATTTTTAACATCACCATCGAAGTATGGTATCAGCTTGGTGGCTGTATTTATGAATTCTACCCTCGTTTGTGTCATTGTGCTCTCTTTTGGAATGGCTGGTTTTTTATGACTTATTATTGATTGATCAGAGCTCACTGATAGTTCCTCTTGACCTGTTTCTTCATCAGCCATTGATTTTTTTACTTCTTCCAGCGATATTGAACTTTCCAAATCAATTGTTTGTTTATATTCAATATTGTATCTTTTCAATGCGGACTTTGCCTTTTGTTTGCATTCATCATAGAATGCATCTGCGGCTGTTTTTCGTCCCGCACTTAGTTTACTGTAGTGTTCTTTTAACACTGCTCTGATTTTTTTTAAACTCTCTATTATTATTTTCGAGTGTCGAGTGTAGGCGATTATATGCTTCTACTATGGATCTTGCAATCAAGTGGGCTATCCTTGATTTGAATTTTCTGTTATTTACAATCCAGTCCTTAATTTCCTTATATTTTGGATTGGTTTCACCTCTGTTAAAGAGGAAATCTAAGAATGGAACATATTTGTTCAAATATTTAAGTTCTACTCGATCCATTTGTATATTATATCTAGGCCATTTGCTCTACTCTTATGTTTTTCTAGATTTTTGACTTTATTCTCGCAACAAATTATTATTGTTGAGCTTCATCCATCAGGTAGAAGCAAAATGTGCCTGTGGCATTTGTGTAACAGCACACATATGGTACTGTGAGGATGAAACTCATCTGTACCCAAGTGCAACCTCTTACTGGGAATTCTTCTCCTGTTATATCTAGGTAAGCTAACTTAATCTGTATTAAACAAATCGAGCGTTGGGGAGAATTACTTTGCTCGCTTCTAAAAACCTCAATTAAGTGGGAAACTATTCTGGGATGCCTATCTACTATCTTCCTAAAATAATCCTCTATTTTACTCATCTTAATCAATTGATATATATTTTATTCAGCTTAAATATTTTTTTTTGAAATTGATATATATATTTGTTCTTTTGATAATAATTTTTTTTTTAAAATGCACTTTTATTACAATTGTTGCATATGTTATTTAGATCTTATCAAGATCATTAGCATGGCTTAAGGCTCTTTTTGTTACACATTTATTGTGTAGCTTGTATGCTTTATATAACACATATGCGCTCATTATTATTACAATTACTAATAAAAGTGCATTTGTTGGCTTTAAATCTACATTCGATGACTCTATTTTATTAATGACGTTAACAGTGGAGTCCACTGTCTTGGTATCTATTAACCCCATATTGGGTTCATTTAATATGTCATCAAACTTGCTTATTCTATTATCAAACATTCAAATTTTAAAATGGTTTTTTTTTTTTTTTTATTTTATTTCTTTTCTTAATTATTTTGAAATTCTTTTGATCCTGCTTTATTTAGAGATAGTGTTTTTTTTTTTATATTTTTTATTCATCTCTTTTTTTTTTTTTTGTTTTTGTTAAATTTTCCTTCTCTTTTTTTTTACATATATCCCTGCCTAGTTTTGCGTGTGGTTTTCAGGCCACACTCTAATTGGACAGCTTTAATGCCGCACAATTGTACATAGTTTGTTTTATAATTTATATAAAAAAAAATATGCATCGCAGTGCATTAAAAAAAATTATGCGACGCAGCGCAAAGTTTTATTATTAATTTTTGTTGGGCGCTCTTTGTAGCGCTATCGGTTCACTTCAATCTCGGTTGCTGATTATTATCCGTAAAGGTTTTGATTGTCTCATTGTCTTTTGTTGCATGCCTCGTATTATCCTCTGCGTCAGCTGGTCGTCGCCGGTTGGCTGCACTGACGCTCCCTCGCAGGCGAAAGTGGCGGTTTGCCCCTCACGCTGTTGATCTGCTGCTGTTGTCCTGGGCCTATGGGCTCAGGCGGCACCGGTGCCGGTCATCGCACCAGGTTTTTCTTTTCGAGTCGCGTAGCAGTGGCTACAGGTATACTCGCAACTCGGCGAATATAGTGGTCCCTCGCAGTCGTTTGGGCAGACTATTTTTAATCTTGGTACTTCCTTCTCAGGTTGTGGCGTTATTTTTAATTTTGTCTTTTGCCACGTTGTGTAATGTAAAGTATGGGACTTCGGTTGTGGCTTTATTTTTTCTTTCGCCCAATTGGCTTTTTATGAATTCTACCTGGGCGTGTAATCTCACCGAGGTATTCCAACTAATTATATTTGGGCTGTTTAATAGCCTCAAAATTTCAGCCTTTCTGGCTTTTAATTTCTTTGCCACACCGGATTTTTTTCCCATCACTGTACTCACTGTTGTTTATATATTAGGTCCGTTTTGCCTTCCGGTCACTTTCGTAAATTAGTGCCGGTCCTGTCACGGTCGCCATGTAATAAGTCCGCTGTTGTATCTTTCAAGATGTGATATTTTGTGTTTGTAAAAAGAAAGACACAAGCAGGTCTTTTCAGTTTGAGTATGGTTTATTGAATAATTCTTAATTCTATTACAATTGTTCTCTATAGCTAAAACCGCGTAGCTGCGCTTATGTATAAACATATTTATGTATAAATGTATGAATGTATAAATGTATAAATGTATAATGTTTACATAAGAGCATGTATGTATATATGTCGCCGCAGCGAGAGAGTGAGGATGTATCATATTGCATATTGGGCCTGAGTGGCCGCTGGTGCTATATTTGCCGACGCAGCAATTGTCCAGCACCATGCACTCATGGGTGGTTATGTTGCTTAAGAGGCCAATGTACTTGAATGTTGCGCACATAAATATTGTTACTAATTGATACAATATATTTGTATACATTGCAATGTTGTTATTCTAGAACATGCTACAATATATATATATATGCATATTCAAGTATGGATACCCAAAGAGCCATAAGAAAAACATATGAAAGGGACCCATATTTCAGTAGAAGAGTTCAGCAGTTAGTTTCCACAACCCCTGTTAGTGTATACGAGTTAGAAATACTTTATATAGAGACATTTAACTGTTATCACTCACCACTGTTTCACTTCACTGGAACCCAGAAAGTAATAGTATTAACAACAATACTTCTTTTAAAATTACAGTACCAAATGAGTACTTCTCAGCTATGGTTGACCCTAATTTTTGGCCAGAGGGCCTAGTTGTACACGAGTTTGCGCCCAATAAGCGCTCTCGTCCGTTGCCTGTCCACCTTCCTACTTTATCTTCTGCTTCAAAAAACTAATAACGTCTAGTCTTTGCATTCATTATCAAAATGTAAGAGGACTTCTTACCAAGCTGTCGAACCTTTTCTGTGATAGCCAAACCTTTTCGGCTGACATATTAGCTTTCTCTGAAACTTGGCTTAACTCCTCTGTTTTAGATAATGAAATTCTTTCTAATAATTTTATTTCTTATAGGCTTGATCGTGTTGGTCGTCGTGGCGGTGGAGTACTCATTGCTGTAAACTCGAATCTGTCTTCAAGTGTGGTGCCGATTGATCTCCCCTTAGGTGTTGAGTTTATTTGCGTCGAAGTTACATGTTCTAACTTTAGCCTATATATCTCTTGTTCATATATTCCTCCAGCTTCTGATATCATGATCTACGTGCACCATGCTGATGCTTTACGAACTATTTTTGGTCGTCTTAAAGATCGTGATGTTCTTATAGTTTTAGGTGATTTTAACTTGCCTAATATTTCTTGGCTTGTTGATGATAATCTATCTTTCTTAATTCCTTCATCTCAACATGTTTTTCTTGATAGCCTACTTGAATGTCCACTATATCAGTTGAATTCTTTCCTTAACTGTTCTAAAAGAATCCTTGATCTTGTTTTTGTCTCTGATCCCACTGTTAGTGCTGTATCGCAAACACAGCCACTAGTGAAACCTGAAGATCCTTATCATCCTACCATTGAAGTTACTATTTCTTACAATTCCGTTACTAATTTATTTAAAAACATTTCAAATTCTCGTCGTAGATGTTTTCGTAAAACAAATTTCAATCTTCTTAACAGCCTTATTTTCTCTTTTGATTGGTCGTTTCTATTTGAGTGCTGCGATATAGATTGTGCAGTGAAGTTTTTCTATTCTGCTCTTAATTCTCTAATTGATAAATGCGTTCCTTATGTGAATGTCTCTACCGTCTCCAGCTCGCCAGTCTGGTTCACACGTAGGCTCTCTAATCTTCGCAACATTAAATCGAGATATTTTAAAAGATTTAAAAAAACTGGTTCGCGACTTGACTATGCAAATTATTGTATAGCTAAATCTCAATTTTGTCTTTTAAATACTCAATGCTACAACAATTATCTCGTTCGCTGTAAGGCTGAATTTTATAATAACCCCAAAAGATTTTACAACTTTGTCAATTCCAAAAGACGCTCTAATGTCCTACCTTCCACCTTCAGACTTAACGATCAGTCTGCTAATAATGATTTAGATATTGCAGATCTGTTTGCTAAATTTTTTCAGTCGACATATTCTACTACTGCTTCGGATCCCACACCCTATCCCTTTTCAATCCCACATTTAAATTGTATGTTTTTTTCCCAGTATTACTGAAGACTGTATTCTCTCTAGCTTGTCATCTATGAAGTCTTCCTTCGTTCCCGGGCCTGATGATATACCTAGTTGCATCCTTAAAATGTGTTCTATTTCCCTATCTAAGCCTTTAGCTCGGTTATTCTTTATATCGAGTGAGACTTGTAGATTTCCTGATATTTGGAAGGAGTCATTTATTATTCCGCTTTTTAAAAAGGGTTGCAAATCGGATGTTTCCAACTACCGTGGCATTGCCAAACTTTCGGCAATACCTAAACTGTTTGAGAAAATTATTACGTCTTCCCTTCAACATCTATCCAGATCCACTATTTCTCCTTGCCAGCATGGTTTCATGAAAGGTCGTTCGTCGCTTACCAACCTTTTAGAATTGACTACCCTAGTACACCATGGCTTCCGTAAAAAGTGTCAAACTGATGTTATTTATACTGACTTCAGTAAGGCTTTTGATACGGTTGATCATTCTTTGCTTCTCGCGAAACTTAACATCATGGGTTTTTCACCAAAATTATTGGGTTGGTTAAAGTCGTATCTTATTGGCAGAACCCAAAAGGTGTCTTTTCGTTCCTCGATATCTAAAACTGTTCGAGTTACGTCAGGTGTACCCCAAGGCAGTCATCTGGGCCCACTATTATTTACATTGTTTATAAATGATTTGCCTTTGGCCTTGGCTCATTCACGCGTGCTCATGTTTGCGGATGACGTCAAGATTTGTTATTCCTATAATGATCCTTCTTTTCAACAGTACTTGCAATCAGATCTCGATGCGTTCTGTGATTGGTGCCACGTTAATAAATTACACCTTAATGCCTCTAAATGTTCTTTTATGACTTTCAGTCGTTTGTCTCCGCTCCTAGCTCATTACTCTATTAAGTCTGTTCTGTTAGATTGTGTTCCATCATTCAAAGACTTAGGCGTTATGTTTGACCCTAAACTTTCATTTAATGTTCATATTTCTTCAATTGTCAACAGAGCTAGCAGCCTTCTCGGCTTCATTAAACGTTGGGCCAAAGAATTTGATGATCCCTATGTAACAAAGGTTTTATACACTTCGTTAGTTCGCCCTACTCTAGAATATTGCTCGCCAGTGTGGAACCCGCAATATGATGTTCACCAGCGTAGTATTGAATCGGTACAGAAGCAATTCCTTAAGTTTGCGCTACGCGGTCTAAATTGGGACCCGGGTCTTCGCCTACCTTCTTATTCTGACAGACTTCTTCTTATTAATCTTCCTTCACTTTATAACCGTAGGCTTGTTTTTGGCATTCTCTTTCTCCATAAACTAGTCAACGGCGAAGTCATTTCTACGAATTTACTAGATACGCTGTATTTTTGTGTTCCCTCACGTCGGACCAGAAACTTTTTTCCTATTCACCTTAGTAGATGTCTGACTAACTACTCTCTTCACGAACCTCTTCGTGTTCTTTGCCAATCTTTTAACAACCTTTCTCACCTTATCTCTCCTCATCTTTCTGTCACTTCTCTTCGCGCTATACTTTTTAATCATCTACAGCGAAACCAATGAAAATATTCTGGACTTGGATTGGCTGCAACTCATCCCTGGCCACATTGGCTGTGAATCGGGGCATAGCTGGCACCTTGTGCAAATAAAACACCTCCACCGGGCTGGGGATGTTTAGTTGTATATAAAGCTAAGCTACCTTCTTCATTTAATTACTATCTGTCTTTAGCTTAAGCTTTTTCGTCGACTGCTGTGTTAGTTGACGTAAATAAATAAATAAATAAATAAATAAATAAATAAATTCCGGGTGTGCAGGTTAGATCAAGAATAGATGAACATCCAATTTTAGGTAGAGTACTTGTTATGATGGTATCCAAGAAACAATTCACATCCATAATATAATGGAATGGATTGAATTATCAAAGGAATTATCAAACATTAAAGCAGAATTCGACAAATCGCATAAGTCACTAACACAAAATAGACCGATACAGAAGACCACAGTTAGAAAACACGTGGAAATATTAGTTAAATGCTTGGATACAAAGATAAACTTACTCAAGATCATTGGTCTCACGTATCAAAGTTTTTGATCAGACTAAGATCCAATTTGACAACTATTAGAGAAAAATTCGACCTCGATATATCAATACCTAATATTCTCAATACCTCAGTAACAATTGAAACTGGTGAAGAACCAGAATCAAAAGAAGTTATTAATATCGACCAAAAGGATTTGGAAGAAGAAGAAATAGATAATCTCACTATCTCTGCTATATTAATGTCTGATTTGGACGATTCTACAGATTCAGACACTAGTTCGAGTGTAGTTGAAAAGAAATTGATTACAATGGCACAGTCAAATACTGATTTTATCAACACTGAATCAAAGCTTATACCAGTATTTGATGGTAAAGCAAAAAACTTAACAAGTTTGCTCGATGCATTGGAAATTATAGAATCAATAAAAGGCGAACACGAACAATTAGCTATTTGAATAATAAAAACAAAGCTAAAAGGTGTCGCCAGAAACCTAGTCGGAAATGAGACAACTATATCAGAAGTCATTTCCGGACTAAGAAGCAATGTCAGAACTATTATCAGCTAAGCTGATGAATCTACAGCAACGCAACAAAACTGCTAACCAATATACTTCAGAGGTTGAGCAGATGACAAAAGCTCTAGAAAGTGCGTACATAACGGACGGACTACCCCTTGGGTTAGCCAGAAGTTATTCTACAAAGTTTGCAGTTAAGGCAATGACGAAGAAAACTTGTCATGCAGGCTGGCACCTTCAACACCATGAATGATGCCATATCCAAATTCGTAAACAGTTGCACGGAAGCAACTGGACAACCAAATACTGTCCTTTACTATGGAAATTATCCTCAGCGTGATGGAATAATAATCACAACAACTACAATGATACCAACTATAATAATAATGGAAGAGGTCAATACAGAGGAAATAATCGAGGACGTGGTAACTCAAATCGAGGCCACAATAACAATAACAACGTAAGAATTGCCCAAAATGCATCGGGAAACTCTCAAGACCCTTTAAGTGCCCAACAGTAGAATATGTAATGGTTCATGCAATTAATCTCAGTCAGAATATATTTGTCACTTTTGCTAACGTATCCACAGGGAAAGAACTGGTTTTTCTATTAGACACAGGTGCACCCATTTCAATAGTCAAAGAAAATTCTGATGTCTATCTTGACATAAACGTTAACTATATAATAGACATAAAAGGAATAAGTCAGGAGATAACAAAATCAAAATGTTTAACCTCTATTGAGATACAGACAACTTAATATATAATCCAACACGACTTTCATGCGATGGCATATTAGGAATCGACTTCATAAAGAAATACAACTGTTAATTAGACTTCAAGCCGTCTGAAGATTGGTTTATAATCAAACCCGATAACCTTAAATATCCAATTTATGTACCAATAACATACAGCTCTGGCAACAACTCAATTCTGTTACCAGCAAGATCCCAAGTTATTAGAAAAATTCAATTAAATTCCCAAGAAGACAGTGTATTGATTCCAAACCAGGAAATTAAAGATGGTATGGTATAGCTAGTACAATACCAACAACAAAAAATGCATTCATAAGACTACTTAATACTACAAATAGAGATCAAGTATTCAATACAAATAACTTGGCATATGAATCACTTTCGAACTACGAAGTAGTTAAAACTAATAATGAAACTAGAGAAAAGTGTGTATTATCTCAACTATCAAAGAACTTTACTTCACAATTTAAGTCACAGCTCTCAAGCTTATGCACCAAATACAGCGATATATTCGGATTGGAAACAGTACCAATCACTACAAATAATTTCTACAAACAGAAACTGAGATTCGACGGAATAGTCGAACCTTCTGTATCTGAATATAATAGCCCATTATTACTTGTCCCCAAAAAATCATCTCCGACTTCAGATTCAAGGAAATGGCGATTAGTGATTGACTATCGTCAAATAAACAAAAAATTATTGTCCGATAAATTTCCACTCCCTAGAATTGATGACATTTTAGATCAACTAGGGCGAGCAAAATATTTTTCGTGTCTTGACCTTATGTCAGGATTCCACCAAATTGAACTCGAAAAAAGTTCAAGAGATATAACGTCATTTTCAACGAACAACGGCTCGTTTCGTTTCAAGCGATTACCTTTCGGTTTAAAAATAGCGCTTAACTCATTTCAGAGGATGATGACCATTGCATTCTCTGGGTTAGAACCTTCACAAGCATTCCTTTACATGGATGACTTAATAGTTATAGGTTGTTCCGAAAAACATATGCTTAAAAACTTAACAGATGGTTTTGACAAATGCAGGGAATACAACCTAAAGCTACATCCAGAAAAATGTTCATTTTTTATGCATGAGGTAACTTTTCTTGGTCATAGATGCACAGATAAAGGAATATTCCAGATGACAAGAAATATGACGTCATCATGAATTACCCAGTCCCGCACAATGCGGATAGCGCTAGACGTTTTATAGCCTTTTGCAATTATTATAGACGATTCATTAAAAACTTCGCCGAATATTCCCGACACATAACAAGATTATGTAAAAAGAATGTTCCCTTTGAATGGACAGTTGAATGCCAAGACGCATTCCAATATTTAAAAAGTAAACTAATGGAACCAACATTGTTACTATACCCCGACTTTAATAAAGAGTTCTGTATAATTACGGATGCAAACAAACATGCATGTGGAGCGGTTTTAACTCAAAACCATGATGGGCTCCAACTTCCCATTGCTTATGCATCTAGATCTTTCACTAAAGGAGAAAGTAATAAGTGTACTACTGAGCAGGAATTAGCTGCAATACACTGGGCAATATTACACTTTAGACCATATATATATGGAAAACATTTCTTAATAAAAACAGACCATAGACCTTTAATATACCTCTTCTAAATGATCAATCCCAGTTCTAAACTGACACGTATGAGGCTCGAATTAGAAGAATATGATTTCACAGTTGAATACTTAAAGGGAAAAGACAACTATGTAGCTGATGCGTTATCAAGAATAACCATCAAAGACCTACAAAATATAACTGGCAATATCAATAAAGTCACTACAAGATATCAGAATAGACAGAAAATCCGCACGGAAAATAGAGAACAAGAATTGCCTACGCAATCTTTAAATACAGCTTCTAAGCCCAGCGTATATGAAGTCATAAACAATGACGAAGTACGCAAAGTAGTGACATTGCATGTAAAAGATATGTTATGTTTATTTAAACATGGCAGAAAAATTACTGCAAGATATGATGTTAGCGATTTATATACCAATGGAATCCTAGACTTAGGTCCATTTTTCCAAAGGTTTGAACTGCAAGCCGGTATAAATAAAATCAAACAACTCAAAGTGGCACCGTGGGAAAATATCTTTGAAAATACTTCAATAAATAAATTCAAATTAATGGGCAATAAAATATTAAAAACATTAAGAGTAGCGCTACTCAACCCGGTGACCCTAATAGATAAACAAAAAGATAAAGAAGCTATTTTGTCTAAATTCCATGACGATCCCATACAGGGAGCTCATACTGGCATTTCAAAAACTTTAGCAAAAATCAAAAGACATTATTTTTGGAAGAATATGTCTCGTGATATTACTGAGTACCTTTTGAAAATGTCAAAAACGCCAGAAAGCTAAAATAACGAAACATAGTAAGACCCCACTAACAATAACAGAAACTCCCATAAATGTTTTCGACAGAGTGATAGTGGACACGATTGGTCCACTACCAAAATCAGAAAATGGAAACGAGTATGCAGTCAGTTTAATATGTGATTTTACTAAATATTTAGTTGCCATACCTGTTCCGAATAAGAATGCTAATACTGTCGCTAAAGTAATATTTGAATCTTTTATCCTGAAGTACGGTCCAATGAAGACGTTCATTACGGACATGAGAACAGAATATAAGAATTCAATTAAAGACAATTTGTGCAAATATTTAGATATTAAATATATTACATCCACAGCACACCACCACCAGACAGTTGGAACAATAGAAAGAAGTCATAAAACTTTTAATGAATACATACGATCCTACATATCGGTTGATAAAACTGATTGGGACGTATGGCTTCGACACGACCCCCTCTATGGCACATACTTATTGTCCATACGAGCTAGTATTTGGTAAAACAAGTAACTTACCAAAACAGTTTAATAGCATAGATAGCGTAGAAGCAATATAGATTATAAGTAGCACATAAAAGAGCTAGGGTAATGCTAAAAGAGTATAAGAATAAAAATAAGGTACTGTATTATTAAGAAGTACTAAGAAATGAAACAGGTCATAAGTTAGATTATAAATATACTGGTCCGTATAAAGTAACGGAAATGGGAGATAGGAATAATGTTATAATAGTTAATGACATAGTTCATTTTCTTTATCGTTATTAAGTACAACATAACGATAAAGAAAATGAAATGATCAAAAATATTCATATAAAAAAAAAAAAATTTGTATATATCCTATTACCTATGTATGTTATTATGAAATAAAAAGTTTTAATCTATCTTTATGAACTATCTGTTAAACGTGTGCATTTAACTTCTTTGTTTCTTGCTGAGCAACAAAGAGATTCTGAGACTTCTTCGATCATTTCTAGACTTCAAAATTACGAGTTGGAGGAGGCTTTGGCAAAGACTTACGAACTTAGTTCAAAAATGCTCTTCCGAAAAATCCAACGGAATGGTAAATCTAGATGCCTTCCTGTTATACCCAGACCATTTAGGTGGTCGATAGTGAATCACGTTCATGAGGCAATTGTACATCTCGCTTGGGAAAAGACTGGATAAAATGTACGAGTTCTACTGGTTCGAGAATATGCGTAAATATGTCCGTAAATTTGTAGATAATTGTATTACCTGCAGACTCACTAAACCGCCGTCGGGCAAAATATAAGTAGAGCTCCATCCCATTCCTAAAGTAGATATACCATGGCACACGGTGCACATAGATATAACTGGCAAGCTGAGTGGAAAAAGCGATAAAAAGGAGTACCTTATAGTACAAATCGATGCGTTTACCAAGTTTGTTGATTTGTATCATACTGTAAACATAAATACTGAAATGCTTTAAAGTCATCGATATCACTTTTCGGCATACCGAATAGAATCATTGCTGACCAGGGCAGATGTTTTACTGGAAAGGATTTTAGCAAATTCTGCGCCATGCAAAAGATAGGTTTACACTTGATTGCAACGGGTGCTAGTCGCGCGAACGGTCAGGTAGAGCGCGTTATGAGCGTGTTAAAACGAATGTTAACTGCTATAGAGACCAGTAAGCGATCCTGGCAGGATACTTTAGGCGAAATACAGCTGGCCATAAATTGCACAACAAATAAAACCACTAAAAATAGTCCTTTGGAATTGCTGATTGGTAAAGATGTTCGACCTTTAAATATGTTACATGTTTTTGAGAATCAGAATAAAGTCGATGTAAGTCTTGTAAGAAAGATAGCTAAAGAAATCATAGATAAATCCGCCTCCTATGAAAAGGTAGATTTGACAAAAATAAACTCAAAATTGTAAAATTCAAAGTAGGCGATTATGTATTGCTCAGAATTGAAGAGAGACATCAGACAAAGATAGACCCAAAGTTCAGGGGACCATTCCAAGTGGCGGAGATACTCGATAGCGACAGATATGTTTTAAAATCCATGACTAATAAGCGAACTTATAAATATTCGCACGAATCGTTGAGAGGTATGCCGGCGGAAGGGATTCCCACTGAGTTGGACATGTGTGTTGATAGTGATGTATTAGTGGATTCTAATACGGGTCACGACGTTGAAAGAGACGTCAAGTAAAACGGCGTTGAAAGAGACGTCAAGAAAGACGGTGTTGAAAGAGACGTCAAGAAGAACAGAGTTGAAAGAGACTCTGGTAATGCGTTAGTGGATTCTAACGAGTGAGAGACATTGGTGGACCCCAATGTGGTGAAAGGCATTGATAGTTTTCAAGGCAGAATGTCAGACTCCATTCCTGAAGGTTACCTGAAGCACTACTCTGCGGGTGCTGGCAAGAGCACGAGTTATTGTGTTTTTTTGTTCAGTATCAGTATGGAGAGGTGAGGTGATAGGAGCCCAATATGGTTGGTGTCCGGGACATATGCTACTTCACGAGAGAGTCAAAAACTAGTGGGAGATCACTGAACGCAGGGTGCATAGAGTAATAGCCAGAGCTATATCCTGTATTCTGCCACTGGTATATACAACAATAAAAACTAACCTTTTTTTAACATCCTTTATAATAAGATTGAATCAAATTGTCATTTCAGACTGAGCAATGCATGTCGTAACTTTATTAATGTAACACACTAGGACGTGTGATGGTCAGGAGGGCCGTATAGTGTTGTACTATAATTAGTTTACATCTAATGTTAATAAAATAAGAACTTTGTATGTTACTGCAAATATGAGTTTGGTGATTTATTAATGGATGGAAGTTGACTGATTAAGCCAGATACGGGTAATTGAGTAAAGATAAGAGACCGTGTGGCCAACTAGAGCAAATAGTACATTGCTATGTTGGAGCGAAATAGTTTGTGGTTGCCCTTGCCGGGATAATAAAAGTAAAACATAATGATTATAATGATTTGCCAATATGGATGACATGTATCTGCTTTATCCAATGTAGAATAATGAACGGAAAGGATCTTCATATTCGTTTATACGAGGACGTGTAACTTGAATGGCCGTGTCGGAGAATGAATCAAAGCCTACTATGTTGTTTTATCAGGTGTCAATGAATCAAAGCCTACTATGGTGCTTTGAGAATTGTCAGGTGTCAGTGCATTGTGTAGTTTTCAACACTTCCGTGCAGCGTTTGCAGACTGACACCTGACTAATAAGTCAAAGCCTACTAGTTCCAATGTATTGACAGGTGCGTCAGTTGTAGCCCTGGTTGCGCATCTAAGCAACCTTAGCAACTTATGTTGAGAGCTGTCTTCAGGTCAGGTCCTATATAGAGGGGGGCCTCGGGCTAGAGAGCTCAGTGTACAACCTCCCCGGGAACTAGCCATACAGTTCGAAATACAAGTGAAAAAGTGAAAGTAGTGCAAAGTACAAAAAAAGCAGTAAAAAGACAATGAGTTATTTAAATAAAACAGGCTACGCCCCGACATATACATATAATTTGGAAAAAATTCTTAGCTTGAAATATGTATGAAATTCCACTGATGCAAAAGGTTCGAGAGGATCTTGGTATCCGGCTCGAAAGACCACTGTTCGCAGGGGGGCAGAACTTCCTTCTGGCTGGGGCAGCCAGAATGAATTTTCTCCTTTTGAACTTCATATAAAAAATGCAGAAATTTCCTTTCACTTGTATATTCTGTCACAGGTATAATACAATTAACTCTAGCTTAAACTAAGAGAGGGGAATCAAGCCCCGCTTGGAGCGAAGTGTGGGTAGTTCTTTTCGTGGGGAGAGCGATGGGCATCATCGGGAGACCGGCGCGAGGTGAAAACTCCCGCTTGCCTTAACCCTTGTGTTGCCCGTTGGGCATAAACAGATATGAAAAGCAAAATTTTAAGCTTAAATCCATTTTTTAATAACGATGGAATATTACGCATGGTGGGAAGATTGTAAAATACCAACATATGTTTTAATGCTAAACATCCTGTAATTTTGAATAAATCAAATGAACCAATGAACCTTATGAGAAGCCAAATTCAAAGGAAATTTTAGTCTTTCGGATTGAAAAAAAAACAATACCTAAGGGTATGCGTCACTTGCGATTTTGCCGGTACATATCATATAAGACGCGCAAAAAAACCGGGGACAAAAAACATTCAAAGGGTCATAGCAGTATTCGTGTGCTTGTCAACTAAGGCAATGCATTTAGAAGTTGTTAGTGACTTGACAACTGATGCTTTCCTAGCAGCATTTCCAAGATTTGTGACAAGACGGGGTCAATGCGCTAACATATATTCTGATAACAAGTTCAAGATAACGTCCAGGTTGCCCCTGTTCTAGAGCGAGACCAGATTATCTGGCATTTTAGCCCCCCGGCAGGACCTTACTTCGGAGGTATATGGGTATCTGGGGTCAAGTCGGTTAAGAATCACCTGAAAAAGAGAGGAGTCAGTAACCTCACATATAAGAAACTTCCAACATTGTTGTGTCAAATTGCAGTGAAGATATGGACAACAACGAGGTGTTAACTCCCGGTCATTTCCTAATTGGAAGACCAACATTAGAAGCAGCCGAGTCCATATCAGAAAAAAAAAATTTGAAATTTAGATAGATGGAAATTAATTCAACAAATGAAAAAAGTTTTCTGAGTAGAAAGTCGAATATCTACATACTTTCCAGCAAAGAAATAAGTGGCGACGAACCACAGAAAACTTAGAGACCTGGGCAAGATTGAGGAAAATCCAAAAAAGGCAGGGACGATACAGTTAGAGTGGTCAAAGTCAAATTGCAAGAATGGTCAATTACAATAATATCTGTCCACTTGTTTGGGTAAAATCATCCGAAGACGTTGAGGAGAATTGATATCGTAAAAGTACCAGATTCGGTCATCTGTCCAAAGGAACCGTAATGATGTTAGCAATGTTGATGCTATTATTTGGCATCATGCATGCAGATGACAGAGTTCAGATGGAAAAGAATCTGAAAAGAGTACTGACAAATTAGCAAAATTTGAAACGCCTACAGGAAAGGCAGATATCGATAATAGACTCAACGGCAAACATTCTTAAGACAACTTAAAGACAACTTAAAGTTAACTTTCGCAACACGAACAACCGGATTGAAAATATGACAGAAGTACTAAAAGAAAGCTATTACGTATGTATATAGAGAATCCATCCAATTCTTCATGATTGTAAGGCAACTGAGTTCCGTGATTAATGAATGTGAATGTGGTAGGTTGAACCCTAACATATTAAAACCAAGCCAGATGATGTTGGAAATAACAAAAATAAAGGACAAGTTGTCCAAAACATTAGTATTACCAGGTAAAAGGACGGGTACTGAGTTAAAAGATATATACATATACTCTGTTGACGTCAAGGGTTGTTTTTATTGACAGAAAACTAATTATAAATGCAATAAAGTAAGTAAGTCGACTCGCCAACTCGGGTATACCATACACCAGGTGAAACAAATATTTCAAATTTCGAAAACCAAATGTATGT
This sequence comes from Drosophila tropicalis, assembly GCF_018151085.1. NCBI lineage: Eukaryota > Metazoa > Arthropoda > Insecta > Diptera > Drosophilidae > Drosophila > Drosophila tropicalis. Next base: position 1,724,591 of record NW_027173322.1, read on the forward strand.
CTGTTAAATTGTTTTTACATGGTTCATATATATGCTATCTCGCTCACTCTACAAACACACGAGCACTCTAGCGCCGCCACTAGCCAACGGCCAATTCTGGCCTTGTGGACCGCGTGGTAAAATACGTTCAAACGCATATTTTGCATGTTTCTAGTCCGCGATAGTCAACAATATACAGGAGGAAATTGGTTTTTTCTAAATTATGAAGGCGGAAGTGGGCGTGGCAAAATATGAAAATATAAATACTCTGCGCGCATACTAAGCCAGTGTACATACTAAATTTGGTGACTTTAGCTTTGTTAGTTTTTGATAATATCAGTTTTGTTTAATTTGCGGGAGCGGAAGTGGGCGTGGCAAATTTTTAAATAGCCAATATCTGCGCGTCTATTAAGCTAGTCTACATACAAAATTTGATATCGGTAGCTGTCATAGTTTTTAAGAAAATCAGTTTTATGTAAATTCCGGGGGCGAAAGGGGTCGTGGCAAAAATTTTGAACAATTAGTTTCTGAGCGCTAACTAAATTAGTATATAAACCAAATTTGATGTTTTTAGCTGTTATACTTTTTAAGAAAAAGAGTTTTATGTGATTTCTGGGGGCGTAAGGGGGCGTGGTCGAAATTCCAATTAACTATATATATGTACATAATACACGAGTATACATACCAAATTTGGTGGCTCTAGCTCTTATAGCCTGCGAGATCTGCATGTTCATACAGACGGACGGACGTACGGACAGACGGACATGGCTAGATCGACTCGGCTGTTGATCCTGATCAAGAATATCTATACTTTATAGGGTCGGAGAAGCTTCCTTCTGCCTGTTACATTCATTTTGGCGACTTTAATATACCATTTCACCCTATGGGTGTATGGTATAAAAATACCACTTTGTGGTACACATTCGTCCTTTTTTTATAAAGTTATTCCAGTGCCTGTACGATTAAACAATAATCAAATAATAATGGTCCATATAGATAGATGTATGTACATAATATATAATTTTGAACTAGACTCGTGTCATTTAATGTCCGAATCAGCCTTGCAAAAATGTCGGAACTGGCAGTCGCATAGCAGAAAATGTGGAGGAAGTTGGCCACGTAGTATGGCCAATGATAATGTCTGTGAGCTGACAGCTCATAAACAAAATACCATATATTACTGCTAATAGACAACGATTATTGGGACAAGATCTTACTGGGTAGAATTAGATAGCAGCATTAGTTGGTTATTCCAGGTTCCACCTAAAACTAATGCCAGAGTCCATGCGGTAACGAACAGCAGGAAGTGTGGCTATACCAGGAATTTCGAGCCTCAGATCAGGCTGCACAGTAAAAGCAAACATAGAAAACCATTCAGCGGAATTGGAGAAAATAGCAAGCCAGTTACAATCATGAAAGGAAAGAAAGCTGTGACTTTAACTGATATCTTCGTTATTTCCAATGCTAAGATTGTAGGACATTTTTTCGCAAACATTGGCCTTTTTAGATAAAACTTTCTTCAACTTTGATGGCTACAGGTAAGGAAAGAGTTACCAAAAAAAATACAAGGGTATAAAAACTGTGACTAAGTCAAAGTTAGCTTCTTTTTATATCCTTGCAGAGGATATTATAAAATTGGTCAGATGTTTGTAACGCACAGAAGGATACGTTCCCGACCCCATAATGTATATACATTCTTGATCGGCATGAGAAGCTGAGTTGATATAGCCATGTCCTTCTGTCCGTCCGTCCGTCGGTGCGTATGCGTTTTACTCAGCCATCTTTGGAGCTATCGCGATGAAATTTTTGGGTCTTTTTATTACCCGGGTGAGAAAAAGTATGAAAACTGTCAGGGTCGGACATTTTCATAAAAATTGGAATATCCCCATGATATTTACTACTATGATAGAATTAGATATAAAACCCCATATCCCAATTTGAATCTGATTGGATAAATAGAACACAAGTTACAGTCAATATAAATCGACTCTTCTCCCAGCGCTTCTTAATGGCGGCAGCGCTGCTTGCTGTCTACTACGTCATACGTCATCAACAGAGCACATGCATACAAACACACACACGCAACGCTACATGAACTGTATGTGTATGCGTGCGTTGATTTGCTTAGGGAATGATGGAAGAAGAAGAAAAAATTTTAGTAAAATGAGTAATAATGTTTTGTTTGTGTATTGATGAATTGAGTAAAAATGTTATTCCCAAGGACTGCAAGGGTTTAAAAACCTCGGCATAGCCGATGTTAGCTTCTTTGATATTTTTTTAATTAGCATTGTCGAAGGAAGGGTTGAGAACCTGTGAGGCTTTAAGAATTGATATGTCTGATTTTACATTATAGGAAACAGCTAAGATTTAGCTTGCTTATTGTGAATATTTAAACGTTAATTATGTGATTCTGGTTTCTTAAAAATTCTGAGGTGTATTGGTGTTTTTCACCCCTGATAGGGCTCGAACGCCTCTGGTATTGGTATTTTGTTTATTTGCGTTCTGTCTGTTATTGTGACATTTACTGCCACTTTGGTCGTGTATTTAATGGCTTAGTCATTTAAAGGACTATCTGAAATATATGCGCCTTTAAAAGCGTCGGTCAATTCAGTAATCTCGTTTGTGTATGAATTTCTGGATTTGGATTTCTTTACAAGTGATTAATTTTTGCTGTTAAGAGATCTACCGATTCAGCTTAAACGTTGTTGACAATTTTTTGACTACTTCATCAAACGTCGTTTCAGACTTTAGGGTATTTTCCGATTGACCTTCTAGTTTATATCTTATAATTATAAAGCCTAATTTTTTCTAAGAGAGCTTTTATAATATTAAAGTGTTTTTCTATGGTGCCCTCTGATGTGTTTGTATCCTGGGAGAGGCATTTGATTGATTTGTGGAGATGGTCTTTAATATCGAGAGTTTCATTTATGATAAGTTGCAGATCGGTCAACGGTCCCATGTGAAACTTGTCGAGATCATTAGATCGACTCTTATGCTTTTTCTTGATGCTGCCCTTATGTATGGAGTACACTGTTAGTATAAATTGACTAACGAGTATTGTTACAATTACGAAAATTAAAATCCTAATTGTACCTAGATTATTTTGAGGATCCCATGACGCAATATGTATCTGAGTATGTATATGAGCACATTTGCCTTTGGGTCTACAATTTTGCTATCCTCAGACCCCGTAATAATTGCAAAGTGATATTTATAGTTATAAATCCATTTCTTTTATAAATTAAAAACAAAATGGATAGGTGAGACTCAGAAACGATCTTTATTGAAACACTTATGATTATTCATACAGATATGATTAAAGTTCGGTTACTGTTCAATGAAAGACGTTAGTATTTTTTGAATTAATTAATTGTTTATTTATTTATATATAATTAGGCACTAGCACATAAACCAGTGACTCAAGGTTGTCGCAACCAACACATAAATTGGGTGAACTTCGGAGTGAGATTATAAAGGTAGAGATGGGGGCCAAAGACACAGCGATGCACACCCGATATAGCTACAATTGGCAACTGATCTTACTAAGAATAATGCATATCTTTTATGGTAAAAATAAAGAGCTCACCAGTGCATAGTTTGATATAGTGTTAGGTCACCAAAATATGTCTTTATTGATAATAGCTAACTATATCAGCGTAATTAACTAGTTCTTTATTGTTAACTGCTGACCTTATCAGATCTACTTATAAATGATGGGCCAACGATGTCTACATATAATCGGGTTACATACTAATCTTGACATACATTTTCATTTGTTCTATATTATGATTGTCTTATTGTTATCTTATTGTATACAGTCTAAACACCAACATACTCCCGGCCGTTGAACACCTGTTCAACGTTATCCAACGTTAACAGAAAAACTAGCTAGGGGATTAGGGTAGCTGCAGCAGGAGTCGGTATAGGATTGACGATCCTCACGGTTGTCTGCTCTGGACCATTGTGCCTTAGGGGTTGGGAGCATCTCTTTATTCCGTATACCATCACGAGAACCAATGGTATTGTTAGAGGTCTTCTGGTAACTTCCAGTTTTGCTTAGTTTCCAGTTTTCCTTGAATGTTGCTTAGTTCGTCGTAGCTTAGCTGGATCTTCGTGAATTGTGTTGTTGTTCGTGCTGCTTTTTTTGGGCCAATGCTGATGTTGACAAATCGGACATATGACAATTTCAATGTGTCTGACATAGCTATACGGTGACCTGTTATTCGGATAGCAGAACTCCTTGCTGTAGACGTCGGGTCTAGGGTTAACAATCCAGTTTTCTTGATAGTGACACCTTGTATATTATCGTCACAGGTCACTGGGAGTTCAATTGGTCTGGTGGTGACAAAAATCCACTGATTTTTGTGATACATGTCGTATCACACGAATGACCTGTTTGTGTGTTGTATCTGACAAGTTGATGATTTTGTGTTTTTGAGTAGCTGGAACTCGCAGTTGCTATTAGCCGTAAACGTTGTTGTTTATCAAAACAAATATATTGCTCGTTGTTGAGCTGATGGCATTGTTCCAAATCTGCTCTTGAAAGCCCAATGTATTGATTCTGTTCTTTGTTGACAGCAATAATGGGAATTTCAATGCTCATGAGTACAATCCCATGAGTTCCATTTGCTGAAATGGGTAACAGGTTATACAGTTGCACTGCCTGCGTTGCCAGCAATGAAAACGTGACTTTAAATATCACATGATTGTTTGCGATTGGGCTTATTTTACTGACGGGCATCTGTAAGTACTCGAAAAATTTGCCTGTACGATTAAACAATAATCAAATAATAATGGTCCATATAGATATAATTTTGAACTAGACTCGTGTCATTTAATGTCCGAATCAGCCTTGCAAAAATGTCGGAACTGGCAGTCGCATAGCAGAAAATGTGGAGGAAGTTGGCCACGGAGTATGGCCAATGATAATGTCTGTGAGCTGACAGCTCATAAACAAAATACCATATATTACTGCTAATAGACAACGATTATTGGGACAAGATCTTACTGGGTAGAATTAGATAGCAGCATTAGTTGGTTATTCCAGGTTCCACCTAAAACTAATGCCAGAGTCCAATGCGGTAACGAACAGCAGGAAGTGTGGCTATACCAGGAATTTCGAGCCTCAGATCAGGCTGCACAGTAAAAGCAAACATAGAAAACCATTCAGCGGAATTGGAGAAAATAGCAAGCCAGTTACAATCATGAAAGGAAAGAAAGCAGTGACTTTAACTGATATCTTCGTTATTTCCAATGCTAAGATTGTAGGACATTTTTTCGCAAACATTAGCCTTTTTAGATAAAACTTTCTTCAACTTTGATGGCTACAGGTAAGGAAAGAGTTACCAAAAAAAAATGCAAGGGTATAAAAACTGTGACTAAGTCAAAGTTAGCTTCTTTTTATATCCTTGCAGAGGATATTATAAAATTGGTCAGATGTTTGTAACGCACAGAAGGATACGTTCCCGACCCCATAATGTATATACATTCTTGATCGGCATGAGAAGCTGAGTTGATATAGCCATGTCCTTCTGTCCGTCCGTCCGTCGGTGCGTATGCGTTTTACTCAGCCATCTTTGGAGCTATCGCGATGAAATTTTTGGGTCTTTTTTATTACCCGGGTGAGAAAAAGTATGAAAACTGTCAGGGTCGGACATTTTCATAAAAATTGGAATATCCCCATGATATTTACTACTATGATAGAATTAGATATAAAACCCCACATCCCAATTTGAATCTGATTGGATAAATAGAACACAAGTTACAGTCAATATAAATCGACTCTTCTCCCAACGCTTCTTAATGGTGGCAGCGCTGCTTGCTGTCTACTACGTCATACGTAATCAACAGAGCACATGCATACAAACACACACATGCAACGCTACATGAACTGTATGTGTATGCGTGCGTTGATTTGCTTAGGGAATGATGGAAGAAGAAGAAAAAATTTTAGTAAAATGAGTAATAATGTTTTGTTTGTGTATTGATGAATTGAGTAAAAATGTTATTCCCAAGGACTGCAAGGGTTTAAAAACCTCGGCATAGCCGATGTTAGCTTCTTTGATATTTTTTTAATTAGCATTGTCGAAGGAAGGGTTGAGAACCTGTGAGGCTTTAAGAATTGATATGTCTGATTTTACATTATAGGAAACAGCTAAGATTTAGCTTGCTTATTGTGAATATTTAAACGTTAATTATGTGATTCTGGTTTCTTAAAAATTCTGAGGTGTATTGGTGTTTTTCACCCCTGATAGGGCTCGAACGCCTCTGGTATTGGTATTTTGTTTATTTGCGTTCTGTCTGTTATTGTGAGATTTACTGCCACTTTGGTCGTGTATTTAATGGCTTAGTCATTTAAAGGACTATCTGAAATATATGCGCCTTTAAAAGCGTCGGTCAATTCAGTAATCTCGTTTGTGTATGAATTTCTGGATTTGGATTTCTTTACAAGTGATTAATTTTTGCTGTTAAGAGATCTACCGATTCAGCTTAAACGTTGTTGACAATTTTTTGACTACTTCATCAAACGTCGTTTCAGACTTTAGGGTATTTTCCGATTGACCTTCTAGTTTATATCTTATAATTATAAAGCCTAATTTTTTCAAAGAGAGCTTTTATAATATTAAAGTGTTTTTCTATGGTGCCCTCTGATGTGTTTGTATCCTGGGAGAGGCACTTGATTGATTTGTGGAGATGGTCTTTAATATCGAGAGTTTCATTTATGATAAGTTGCAGATCGGTCAACGGTCCCATGTGAAACTTGTCGAGATCATTAGATCGACTCTTATGCTTTTTCTTGATGCTGCCCTTATGTATGGAGTACACTGTTAGTATAAATTGACTAACGAGTATTGTTACAATTACGAAAATTAAAATCCTAATTGTACCTAGATTATTTTGAGGATCCCATAAATCCATTTCTTTTATAAATTAAAAACAAAATGGATAGGTGAGACTCAGAAACGATCTTTATTGAAACACTTATGATTATTCATACAGATATGATTAAAGTTTGGTTACTGTTCAATGAAAGACGTTAGTATTTTTTGAATTAATTAATTGTTTATTTATTTATATATAATTAGGCACTAGCACATAAACCAGTGACTCAAGGTTGTCGCAACCAACACATAAATTGGGTGAACTTCGGAGTGAGATTATAAAGGTAGAGATGGGGGCCAAAGACACAGCGATGCACACCCGATATAGCTACAATTGGCAACTGATCTTACTAAGAATAATGCATATCTTTTATGGTAAAAATAAAGAGCTCACCAGTGCATAGTTTGATATAGTGTTAGGTCACCAAAATATGTCTTTATTGATAATAGCTAACTATATCAGCTTAATTAACTAGTTCTTTATTGTTAACTGCTGACCTTATCAGATCTACTTATAAATGATGGGCCAACGATGTCTACATATAATCGGGTTACATACTAATCTTGACATACATTTTCATTTGTTATATATTATGATTGTCTTATTGTTATCTTATTGTATACAGTCTAAACACCAACATACTCCCGGCCGTTGAACACCTGTTCAACGTTATCCAACGTTAACAGAAAAACTAGCTAGGGGATTGGGGTAGCTGCAGCAGGAGTCGGTATAGGATTGACGATCCTCACGGTTGTCTGCTCTGGACCATTGTGCCTTAGGGGTTGGGAGCATCTCTTTATTCCGTATACCATCACGAGAACCAATGGTATTGTTAGGGGTCTTCTGGTAACTTCCAGTTTTGCTTAGTTTCCAGTTTTCCTTGAATGTTGCTTAGTTCGTCGTAGTTTAGCTGGATCTTCGTGAATTGTGTTGTTGTTCGTGCTGCTTTTTTTGGGCCAATGCTGATGTTGACAAATCGGACATATGACAATTTCAATGTGTCTGACATAGCTATACGGTGACCTGTTATTCGGATAGCAGAACTCCTTGCTGTAGACGTCGGGTCTAGGGTTAACAATCCAGTTTTCTTGATAGTGACACCTTGTATATTATCGTCACAGGTCACTGCGAGTTCAATTGGTCTGGTGGTGACAAAAATCCACTGATTTTTGTGATACATGTCGTATCACACGAATGACCTGTTTGTGTGTTGTATCTGACAAGTTGATGATTTTGTGTTTTTGAGTAGCTGGAACTCGCAGTTGCTATTAGCCGTAAACGTTGTTGTTTATCAAAATAAATATATTGCTCGTTGTTGAGCTGATGGCATTGTTCCAAATCTGCTCTTGAAAGCCCAATGTATTGATTCTGTTCTTTGTTGACAGCAATAATGGGAATTTCAATGCTCATGAGTACAATCCCATGAGTTCCATTTGCTGAAATGGGTAACAGGTTATACAGTTGCACTGCCTGCGTTGCCAGCAATGAAAACGTGACTTTAAATATCACATGATTGTTTGCGATTGGGCTTATTTTACTGACGGGCATCTGTAAGTACTCGAAAAATTTGCCTGTACGATTAAACAATAATCAAATAATAATGGTCCATATAGATATAATTTTGAACTAGACTCGTGTCATTTAATGTCCGAATCAGCCTTGCAAAAATGTCGGAACTGGCAGTCGCATAGCAGAAAATGTGGAGGAAGTTGGCCACGGAGTATGGCCAATGATAATGTCTGTGAGCTGACAGCTCATAAACAAAATACCATATATTACTGCTAATAGACAACGATTATTGGGACAAGATCTTACTGGGTAGAATTAGATAGCAGCATTAGTTGGTTATTCCAGGTTCCACCTAAAACTAATGCCAGAGTCCAATGCGGTAACGAACAGCAGGAAGTGTGGCTATACCAGGAATTTCGAGCCTCAGATCAGGCTGCACAGTAAAAGCAAACATAGAAAACCATTCAGCGGAATTGGAGAAAATAGCAAGCCAGTTACAATCATGAAAGGAAAGAAAGCAGTGACTTTAACTGATATCTTCGTTATTTCCAATGCTAAGATTGTAGGACATTTTTTCGCAAACATTAGCCTTTTTAGATAAAACTTTCTTCAACTTTGATGGCTACAGGTAAGGAAAGAGTTACCAAAAAAAAATGCAAGGGTATAAAAACTGTGACTAAGTCAAAGTTAGCTTCTTTTTATATCCTTGCAGAGGATATTATAAAATTGGTCAGATGTTTGTAACGCACAGAAGGATACGTTCCCGACCCCATAATGTATATACATTCTTGATCGGCATGAGAAGCTGAGTTGATATAGCCATGTCCTTCTGTCCGTCCGTCCGTCGGTGCGTATGCGTTTTACTCAGCCATCTTTGGAGCTATCGCGATGAAATTTTTGGGTCTTTTTATTACCCGGGTGAGAAAAAGTATGAAAACTGTCAGGATCGGACATTTTCATAAAAATTGGAATATCCCCATGATATTTACTACTATGATAGAATTAGATATAAAACCCCATATCCCAATTTGAATCTGATTGGATAAATAGAACACAAGTTACAGTCAATATAAATCGACTCTTCTCCCAGCGCTTCTTAATGGCGGCAGCGCTGCTTGCTGTCTACTACGTCATACGTCATCAACAGAGCACATGCATACAAACACACACACGCAACGCTACATGAACTGTATGTGTATGCGTGCGTTGATTTGCTTAGGGAATGATGGAAGAAGAAGAAAAAATTTTAGTAAAATGGGTAATAATGTTTTGTTTGTGTATTGATGAATTGAGTAAAAATGTTATTCCCAAGGACTGCAAGGGTTTAAAAACCTCGGCATAGCCGATGTTAGCTTCTTTGATATTTTTTTAATTAGCATTGTCGAAGGAAGGGTTGAGAACCTGTGAGGCTTTAAGAATTGATATGTCTGATTTTACATTATAGGAAACAGCTAAGATTTAGCTTGCTTATTGTGAATATTTAAACGTTAATTATGTGATTCTGGTTTCTTAAAAATTCTGAGGTGTATTGGTGTTTTCCACCCCTGATAGGGCTCGAACGCCTCTGGTATTGGTATTTTGTTTATTTGCGTTCTGTCTGTTATTGTGACATTTACTGCCACTTTGGTCGTGTATTTAATGGCTTAGTCATTTAAAGGACTATCTGAAATATATGCGCCTTTAAAAGCGTCGGTCAATTCAGTAATCTCGTTTGTGTATGAATTTCTGGATTTGGATTTCTTTACAAGTGATTAATTTTTGCTGTTAAGAGATCTACCGATTCAGCTTAAACGTTGTTGACAATTTTTTGACTACTTCATCAAACGTCGTTTCAGACTTTAGGGTATTTTCCGATTGACCTTCTAGTTTATATCTTATAATTATAAAGCCTAATTTTTTCTAAGAGAGCTTTTATAATATTAAAGTGTTTTTCTATGGTGCCCTCTGATGTGTTTGTATCCTGGGAGAGGCATTTGATTGATTTGTGGAGATGGTCTTTAATATCGAGAGTTTCATTTATGATAAGTTGCAGATCGGTCAACGGTCCCATGTGAAACTTGTCGAGATCATTAGATCGACTCTTATGCTTTTTCTTGATGCTGCCCTTATGTATGGAGTACACTGTTAGTATAAATTGACTAACGAGTATTGTTACAATTACGAAAATTAAAATCCTAATTGTACCTAGATTATTTTGAGGATCCCATGACGCAATATGTATCTGAGTATGTATATGAGCACATTTGCCTTTAGGTCTACAATTTTGCTATCCTCAGACCCCGTAATAATTGCAAAGTGATATTTATAGTTATAAATCCATTTCTTTTATAAATAAAAAACAAAATGGATAGGTGAGACTCAGAAACGATCTTTATTGAAACACTTATGATTATTCATACAGATATGATTAAAGTTTGGTTACTGTTCAATGAAAGACGTTAGTATTTTTTGAATTAATTAATTGTTTATTTATTTATATATAATTAGGCACTAGCACATAAACCAGTGACTCAAGGTTGTCGCAACCAACACATAAATTGGGTGAACTTCGGAGTGAGATTATAAAGGTAGAGATGGGGGCCAAAGACACAGCGATGCACACCCGATATAGCTACAATTGGCAACTGATCTTACTAAGAATAATGCATATCTTTTATGGTAAAAATAAAGAGCTCACCAGTGCATAGTTTGATATAGTGTTAGGTCACCAAAATATGTCTTTATTGATAATAGCTAACTATATCAGCGTAATTAACTAGTTCTTTATTGTTAACTGCTGACCTTATCAGATCTACTTATAAATGATGGGCCAACGATGTCTACATATAATCGGGTTACATACTAATCTTGACATACATTTTCATTTGTTCTATATTATGATTGTCTTATTGTTATCTTATTGTATACAGTCTAAACACCAACATACTCCCGGCCGTTGAACACCTGTTCAACGTTATCCAACGTTAACAGAAAAACTAGCTAGGGGATTAGGGTAGCTGCAGCAGGAGTCGGTATAGGATTGACGATCCTCACGGTTGTCTGCTCTGGACCATTGTGCCTTAGGGGTTGGGAGCATCTCTTTATTCCGTATACCATCACGAGAACCAATGGTATTGTTAGAGGTCTTCTGGTAACTTCCAGTTTTGCTTAGTTTCCAGTTTTCCTTGAATGTTGCTTAGTTCGTCGTAGCTTAGCTGGATCTTTGTGAATTGTGTTGTTGTTCGTGCTGCTTTTTTTGGGCCAATGCTGATGTTGACAAATCGGACATATGACAATTTCAATGTGTCTGACATAGCTATACGGTGACCTGTTATTCGGATAGCAGAACTCCTTGCTGTAGACGTCGGGTCTAGGGTTAACAATCCAGTTTTCTTGATAGTGACACCTTGTATATTATCGTCACAGGTCACTGCGAGTTCAATTGGTCTGGTGGTGACAAAAATCCACTGATTTTTGTGATACATGTCGTATCACACGAATGACCTGTTTGTGTGTTGTATCTGACAAGTTGATGATTTTGTGTTTTTGAGTAGCTGGAACTCGCAGTTGCTATTAGCCGTAAACGTTGTTGTTTATCAAAACAAATATATTGCTCGTTGTTGAGCTGATGGCATTGTTCCAAATCTGCTCTTGAAAGCCCAATGTATTGATTCTGTTCTTTGTTGACAGCAATAATGGGAATTTCAATGCTCATGAGTACAATCCCATGAGTTCCATTTGCTGAAATGGGTAACAGGTTATACAGTTGCACTGCCTGCGTTGCCAGCAATGAAAACGTGACTTTAAATATCACATGATTGTTTGCGATTGGGCTTATTTTACTGACGGGCATCTGTAATTACTCGGAAAATTTCGGTTTGAATTCGTTGCAAATTCCCTGCAGTCACTGTCATCTGAGTAGTTAGCGTGATATACCATTGCAATGCTTTTACCGCATTGTCCTGGACCTTGGTTATGTCGTTCATTTGTTGTTTCATTAGTTTCATCTGATTTTCAATTGTGGCTTCGTCTCGCTTAATGATATTTATCGCTGAGTCAATTACAGATGTCTGGTTTCGCAGCAAATTCAACTTATTGAATTATAGTCTTCATTTGATATAACCTTTCGTATCGTGCCTGACATCTCTGTTGCATACTTGCAGTCCAGCATACCAAACAAGCCGTTCGCAATGTTCCCAATTATATCTAATGGTGATCGTTGTTGGCGTTCTATGTGAAGGAGATCGTTTCCGTAGCTCTGCATTGCGGTGCAAGCCTCTGGAACCTTCATTAAGACGCATATTTTTCCAACTTTTACTACTCCGTCTGAAAATCTGAAAATCGGCCCAATATGGTTCAAGTTTGTATGTAAGTAAGTCGTTGCACTATTTCCCATTGTTCTGAAATCGGTCGTTGTATTACTGGCTGTGCATTTGGTTGGGCAACTAATGGTTCTCCGATTAAAAAATGGCCTGTGGTTAAAGCTGTCCAGTCGTTGGGATCGTCTGAGTTTGGAGTTAACGGACGAGAGTTCAGCACTGCTTCAACATTGGCAATGATGGTAGACAGTTGTTCAAACGTTAACTTTGCTGTCGATACGTTTTTTAACAGTAAATGCTTAGCGGACTTTACCGCAGCTTCCCAAAATCCTCCGAAATGTGGAGACCGTGGTTGTTTGGTTGCAAAATTCCTTGATAGTACCTGCTGCCTTTTCTAAGTGTATTGTATCGGTCAGCTCCTTTAGTTGATCGTTAGCTCCAACAAAGTTTGTTGCATTATCGCAGTATAATGTCTTGCACCTTCCTCTGCGCGCAATGTAAGCTTTGTCGGGACGTTTTCCTCGAACTTTATGATGGATCCAGAATGGTCCACAATAGTCTATTCCGGCGTTGAGAAAGGGTCTATTCTGAGATGCTCAGGTTAGTCGCCCATGACTTGTTTAAGGAACTGAGGCCGGTTCTTGGTGCATGCTGCTCAGCCCTGGATCACACTTCGGATCATCGGTTTTACCTTAATGATGTGGTACTGTTGCCGAGCTATCTCGCTTAGTGCCTCATGTCCACAATGAAGATTTTCTTCATGAAGTTTCTGTAGTATCATTTTTACCACCGGATCATTGTACGGCAAGAGATATGGATTCCTTGTTTCCGTTGATACTGGTGCTTCTTGTAGCCGAGTTGCTACTCGTATGATTGAATGTTCATCTAGAGTTAGTGGCAATGTTGCCACCGTGCTTTTGCAATACAGCGGTTCGTTAAGTGTCGTAATTCATATGCAAAACCTGTTTCTTAAATTTGCTTGATGTTTTTTCTTCGTGCTTGGTCCTCGACACCTCGAGACAGAACAACAGCTGCGTTAAGCGCTGATGACACATGACGCCATTGCCTTGGATTTGATACTGGAGACCTTGTCATCAAAAAGATGCCTTGGAATTTTCATGTGGTTTGATGCCTGTACATCCTCTCTGTAGGCTACCCATTGCTTCTCCAAATACGGCGGCAGGTCATCATCCATCTCAATTCGTTCGGTAGCAACATGTTGAAGAAACATTTTCGCTCTTAACACTACCGGTGCGAACAGCCCTAGAGGATCGAAGATTTGACTTCAGTAGCACCACTCATCTGGTTATTCCTTTTGTATGCTTTTGAGCACTTCCACATAATTGATCTTTTTTGGGTGCCCATATGATTCCCAATGTTTTCACACTTGTTTGTTCCAGTGTGTCACCGAGATTGATGTCAGCAATCGTATCTTCCTTTGGAATTTCCTTTAGAATTTGACTGCTATTTGAACACCATTTTCGTAAGTTGAAACCCTTAGGCCTCAGGATTTCTAGAAGCTCTTGTCTTATTCTGGTAAACTGTCTGCTCCTGTGAGGCAAAGTCATTTTTTAATGCAAATGCTCCAGACGACAATTTTTCCATGTTTTTCGGTGCCAAATACACTTCGTCGCTAAATATGGGGCTGATGTGGTTCCATAAGTCACCTGGATCCTCTCTCCACAATCATCTGATTGAATTGATTGGCAGGGTTTGTCCAAACTTGACTTGGGAATTTGTTCTGCCATAACCTGCTTCATATGTCCAAGCTGTTCATATTCTGACGTACTCCTTTTTTATGTCAGGGCTCATTCGCCGCTCTAACGACATGAATCTTATTATGGCTACTTCCCGAGATTCTCCAAAAGATGAAGCCTCTTCAGCAAATGGAAGCTTTACAATTAGTCGATTGCAGCCGTGTGCAGGTTATAGAGGAAGAATTTTTCACAATTCTCTTCCTCCGGACTCCTGTACTTTTTCATTGGCTCTAGTGTGTCTAGCATGTGCTTGCGGCTGACGTTGCCATATTAATTCTGCCAGCAACAAACCAGCCAAACTCTGAATTTTGTAATGTTGGACGGTTTCGATTGCCCCGTCTTCTTTCTGGTAGCAGTATAGCATAGTGATCATCAGCTCCTAACAGCATATAAATTTTTCCTGATTTATTAAATGTTGGGTCCGCTAATTGAATGTTATCTGGTAATGTGACTTTCTGCGGTAATTGTTCTATTATGTGTGGCAATACAAATTCCTCAACTAGCATTGCGAACTTGTTGTATCTTGACCTTACAACCAAGCTTACCTATGAGTCTCGTTTATTTTTAACGATATCTTCTTTACCAGTCTCTCTGTGACGAGATTTAATTGTGAGCTGCTATCCAGGAGTGCTTGAAATTCTCCACTCCTTTCATTGATCCCATTTACCACTTACCCGTTTGCCAACAGGGTGTATTTTCTGCCAATTCCATACGCAGAAGCTGCAGAAGCAGAGGTAGCAGCTTGGTTGCCTGTTTCTAAACGCAACATTGTGTTATGTTTTTTACCGCATTTATAGCATCCCCTCCAAGAGCAATTTTTTGCAATGAGGTCCGCTTAAAGCAATTGACACACAATTTGTATCTCTGCACCCAATTAAGCCACTCTGCTACAGATTTGAACTTAAACTTTTCACATTGAAAGAGTTTGTGCTTTGCCTTTTCGCAGAAAGCACACAATGTACTGTTTGTCCCAGATGCTGTTGCGCATGTCTTGCTTGGGTTAAGTTTTTCAATGCTGCGATTTTCCCAATCGCTTCTAATGTTAGGAAGCGCTGTTCGAAGAATGATTGGAAATCCCTTACTTCCTGCAGATCACTCGTGTTGGAAAGAGATTGCTCATATAGTGCGTGGTTGAATCTATCCAATTTTCTTGTCATATGAATAATTATGACAGCATCTGATGATTCCATATTAACGCCTTCATTTTTTAAGGCTTGCAATGATTCAAAAATGTTATCATGCAAATTCTTTATAGAAGCTGCGTCATTTCCCACATTTGGGTGATCAAATAGCTTTGTAGGTATGGCTGTAACTGGCACTCGTTTATTTTTAAATCGTTCCTGCAATATTGACCAAGCAGTGTTGTAATTGGCTTCTGTTAATTCCAGGTGCCAATCTCTCTGCTTCTCCAGAAAGGTTTGAATTTAAGTACCTCATTTACTCTGTTGTGGATACACTTGACTCTTGAACCACCTTTTTATAGATGTCATGAAATTGTTGCCATTTCAGATAATCCACATCAAATTTTGGAATGGGAATTTTGGGTAGCATTGTATTTTCTGTGGCCACAAACGTACTTATATTATATCCGGCTTCGGCTGGATTTTCAGCTAGACGCAGTTTGCTTGCGAATCAGTGATTTGCCCCTTCTCTCGTTGGCGAGCTAGCCTCTTTAGTTGTATCTTTGTCCAATTGCCCTTCCAAATTCATTATCGGTTTAATTAATAATAATTTCAACATCCGAATTTTATTTTCATTTCGCGAATTCTTGCTGTCGCTTTTGTTTAAATTTAAATAAAATCAAAACTTACAACAATACATGCATTAGCGGTGTTGTTGGTTTGCTTATCTCTTTTGCGTTTGTGTCTTTACCGTTTTAACTAACTCTCGCGCTCTTGCGTACAAATTGTTGTTGCATGTGTTCAATTTGACGCGCTCTCCCGCTCTTTCCTATTCTTGATTGATTTGCGCTCTCGTCTTTTGCCTACGCGCTCTGTGATACGTGTTTTTGTTTTTTGTGCTTTCATCTCTTTTTATTCTCTAGTTGTGAAGGCTTACTCTGCACATTAACCCTTGTGTCAGAACTAGTCAGTATATTCTTATACACAGATTTTTTACCTTTAGAATTTTTATTTTTAGTATTTCCAGAATTCGAGAAAGCGATGCGCTCTTTCATGAGGCGGACTAGAGATAGTTTTGACACTTTAAGGGCAGGTTTTAATAAACTCCAAGCGGAGTTTACTGCGGTGGAGACTCAGTTCAGAAGTTTATCGCTTATGAATGAGTCCTCGAAACGTAAAAGAACCAGTCCTTGGGGTGTTTCTGTATCTGTAGATCCGCCAGCGTCTCTTATCGTCCCTGACCGGTCTCATGCACCGTCAACTCCTAATGTACAGCAATTGATATCGTTTAAGAGCCCGATTATGAATGCTATTAGTAAGGAATGATCTCTTAAAAACGATGCCTATTGTAGTGTCCGATGTGTCCGGGCAATTACCCATTCCAATGTAAATTGCCGATAGTTCTAAAAGTATCGAGGGCCCCGTTAACAAGTTGACTGCTGCAGTGGGTAACTTGTCCAACGTTATTGCTGCGGCTGACGCTTCGGGACCGCGGCCTCTCGTTGGCATACCACCAAAGAAACATACATATATTTGTTTCTAGGCTAGACCCTGTTGTCACATCTGATGATGTAATAGCCTATATTCGGAAGAGAGTTAACGTCTCGAATATTGCGTTGGAGAAGTTTAAATTTTCTTATTCTCGGGACATTTCGTCCTTTAAAATTAGTGTTTCTGCCAATATCTTCGACATGTAGATATTTTTTCTTTTGAACATAACATTCTAGCTTTTACAGGGACGTGGCTAAAAGCTGACATTGCTGATGCATCGGTTTTTTCCACAAACTTTTCTATTTTCAGACGTGACCGGATTTCTCGCATAGGCGGTGGCGTTCTGATAGCTGTTGATGCTGCTTTATCATCTGAAATGATTCAATTTTCTAGTACCCAGGAGATTGAGTTTGTCGGTGTTAAAGTAAATTTTAAATCTTTTAATGCTTTCATTACTTGTTCCTACATTCCACCATTGTCAGACATGGTGGTATATTTAAATCATTTAGAGGCAATTCAGTTTGTCTCCTCTTTAGTTTCCAGTCAAGACATGCTCATAGTTGTAGGTGATTTTAATTTACCCGCTTTAGCATGGTCACTAACAGATGAATCTACCACGTTGCTGCCCTCTTTATCACATGACTTTATTGATGGCCTTCTAGGCTTATCTTTATTCCAAGTCAATCCTGTCTTAAATTCTAATAGAAAATTGTTAGATCTAATTTTTCTCTTGGATTTTTCTTATTGTGAGGTTTCTAGGATCGACTCATTTGTTCTTCCAGAAGACCAATTTCATCCTTCATTAAATTTAAAAATTGATTTGCCCTTGCTTTCACTATTACTTGGTTCAAATGAGTTACCTCTAATTAGGTGCTTTCGTAAGACTGACTTTGCCAGCCTTAATGAAAACATTGCTACTACCGATTGGTCTTATCTGTACAATTGTAGAGATATGAACTCAGCTGTTCGTTTTTTTTATGATACTCTGAATTCACTCTTTGATATTTGTGTGCCTCTTGGTAGGCTGGATCGGCTTAACAAACCTCCCTGGTTCTCTCGAGAGTTATCCAATTTAAAAAATGTGAAGACTCGATATTATAAGAAGTTTCAAAAAACTCGTCGTTCATCAGATTATGCTCTGTATACAGTCGCTCGTTCAAAATTCATGATGCTTAATACATAATGCTATAAGAATTATCTTCAGAGGTGTAAGCTTCAGTTTTCTTCTGACCCTAAACAATTTTATAATTTTGTTAATTTGAAACGTCTGTGCACCCATCATTTTTGTCTTTTCAAAATAAAAAAGCGAGCACTTCCATTGAGAAATCTTCGACCGTCATCGACAATAGTCGGCCTTTGTCATTCAAATATGCAAAGGAGTCCTCGGAATTAATCAAATCAACTGTTGGCGACATAAAAAATCAAATAAGCCAACTGAAACCTGCTGTTTTCCAAACCAAGAGTGGAAAAACATTTACGGTTAAGTTTGATTTTTTCCTGACAATGAGTGATGGAAAAGTGTTAAAAGAAATTACAAACACTTACCCAACGTTAAGGTGTCCAATTTGCAAAAAGACTCAAAAAGAAGTTCAGGACTTGCAGAATAAAGTTTATGGATTTTATTTTGAAGCTAGCTTACACACTTCCTCGGCCAGGAGAAACAAAAACGGATAAAACATCTCGTGAGGATATTCAGAGCAGGAAGGAGATTATACAAGCTGAATTCTCTCGAAAGCTGGGACTGAAAGTTGACTGCCCAAAGTACGGATACGGAAACATGAATGATGGAAATACTTCAAAGAGATTTTTTGAAAATGATGAAATGACATCTTTTATAACAGGTGTCAAGAGATCATTAAAAGGTTGGCTGTTATCTTGAATGTTATAAATTGCAAGGAAATGGTAAATGGTGAAAAATTTTTCGAATATACTTCAAGGACTGCTCAACTTTTGACTGAATTGTATCCGCAAAAAAAACTTACCCCAACGGTACACAGGATTTTGGCTCACGGAAAGGATTTAATAGAATTTCAGTGTTTACCAATTGGAGAGTTATCCGAAGAAGCACAGGAATGTAAAAACAAGAACTACAAAAGGTTCAGATATACTAATACATTAAAAACTTCTCGTCTTAGACAAAATGAAGACCTTTTTAATATGGCAGCAGCCTCTTCGGACCCACTTATTGCATCACAGAGACAGGTGCGATCACGAAAGGATTTGGAAAATAGCAACTATAGTCCCGAAATGTTGAGTTTATTAGATATTGATGTAAATATTGAAAATTATTTTGAAGAAAATCAGCCATCAATAGCAAATTTTCAAAATTAACATAAAAAAAAATTTCAAAAAAAAAAATATTTTTTGTTGTAATTATGTTAAAAAATTAAATTAAAACATTAAAAATCAAAGAAGCTAACATCGGCTATGCCGAAGTTTGTATACTCTTGCAGTCCTTGGTAATAATAATTTTACATGTTCACGCCACCGGGTAAACAGCAGAGAGTGAGGGGTAGGGTTTTTCCCAAAACCGAATTCGGTCATACTGAGGAGGGTGACGAAGGGTTCTCCTGTAAATCGCTATATTCATTCTGGATCGAGTTTTTCATCCGAACACCCGTTCTATTTCCTGATTATTTTACTTTACGATTTGTCACTTTTTCAAACCGAACCATTTCGTGTGTGTGTCGGTATACCTTGTGAATTCAATAAATCATCATTAATTAAAACGAAGTTTTTCGCGCGTTTTTAATCATTCTACTCACGTACGAGACCCTGAAGATATTGGCACCCGCCAACCATTTGAGACTTAGTCGGGTCCTTCCGCCCCTCCACAAACATTGGTCCTTCGAGCCGGATATCCTTCCGCTATTCCAGCTTGCATCGGCGGAATTCCTGATAAGTACAACATTTCTTATTAAAAATCTCATTCACATTATATTCCATTACAAACTTATAAAAGTGTGAGGTTTCCCGCTCTTCCATAGCGACCTACACACTTTTGTATACTTGTATGTACATACCTGACCTGTTCCAAGGGTTACATGGTATTTTCCGATCATTTTTGTGTTTATGAAGTGCATTTTTTTTCCATTCTTCGAAATTCTGATTGTCCAAAAGTCCAACTGCATAGCAATACATACATATGTATGTACATATATACACACATATACATTCCTACATGTAAAAACAGCTGTTTTCTAACCTGCAAGTAGAGGTGCTTAATAATCGAGAATTTATAAAGTACCACTTACCTTTACTTAAAGTGTACAGCACACTCCACGGGCTGATCATTAGTCCATCGGCATAAATTATTTATGTCAAATAATTTTTACATCCATACATACATATGTGTGTACATACATAGGTACATACACATGTAATACTTTTGCCGCGGTAAGCACACATTTACACACATACATACATATGTCCACATACAATTTGAATTCACCCACACAACATTAATTGAAGCCACTCCGATCGGCTTTCCGCAATTTAATAATTCGAAACCTACATAATTAAAGTAGGAAATCGTAATCCTCGTTAAACAATTTACAATTAATTAAACTCACAAAACATAAACAACGGCAGAACAGCTGACTCTCGATCAGTGCTGACACTCAAGTCTCATCAGTGCTGACACTTGAGCCAAGCCGTGACTCGGTCACGACATCCATTTTTTCCTTCGTGATTTTCTTATTGTGCAAACATATTTCAATCGACTGATTGAATTTAATTCGCAATATATTTTCGAAAGAAAAATAAGTACAACTTTATTTATATGGAATTAATATTTTGGCTTGTCTTGGTGCCGAAGTTTGTATACTCTTGCAGTCCTTGGTAATAATAATTTTACATGTTCACGCCACCGGGTAAACAGCAGAGAGTGAGGGGTAGGGTTTTTCCCAAAACCGAATTCGGTCATACTGAGGAGGGTGACGAAGGGTTCTCCTGTAAATCGCTATATTCATTCTGGATCGAGTTTTTCATCCGAACACCCGTTCTATTTCCTGATTATTTTACTTTACGATTTGTCACTTTTTCAAACCGAACCATTTCGTGTGTGTGTCGGTATACCTTGTGAATTCAATAAATCATCATTAATTAAAACGAAGTTTTTCGCGCGTTTTTAATCATTCTACTCACGTACGAGACCCTGAAGATATTGGCACCCGCCAACCATTTAAGGCTTAGTCGGGTCCTTCCGCCCCTCCACAAACATTACATGTTCAAAATTTTTTTTCTGTAACTCAATTCATTAATATACAAACAAAACAATTTTACTCTCATATTATCACATATGCTAATTTCATAGCATACTCGATTTTTATGAAAATGTTTCTTCTAGTTCTTCTAGAGCTATATGATATAGTGGTCCGATCCTTATGGTTTTCATACTTTATTTTTGCCGGGTAATAAAAACACCCGAAAAAAATTTCAGCCCGATAGCTCTGAAGACGGCTGAGTAAAACGCGTACGCACAGACGGACGGACAGACGGATATGGCTATATCAATTCAGCTCACGCTGATCAAGAATATATATACTTTATGGGGTCGGAAACGTCTTCTTCTGTGCGTTACAAACATCTGATCAATTTTATAATACCCTCTGCAAGGGTATTAAAAATGTTACATAGTCCTTTAAAACAATGAAAAATTTGTGATTGAAAAAAAACCGGGTTTCGCTCCATTTTTAAAGGAAAAACATGCTTTGAAATATTTACTGACCTTGAATATTCATTTTAAAGCTTAAGGTATTCTTTATCATATGCTTTTTAAATTTTTAAAATCGCTTTATTGGTTTAGAAGATATGATTTTTGCAATGTAAAATGCCAAAAGGCCCCACTGTTTGTCGTTTCGAATGTAAAGTACTTTATTTTTTGAGCATAAATATTCCTTGATAAATTCCTTATCAAACTCATTGGCCATTTCTACTTATGATATTTCTATCTTCGTTTTGTGAAAATAGTGAGTAACGTTGATTTTATTTTGGTTGCATGTAGTAAACTGGCTATAAGGTTTTCGTTATCCTTTTGAGCACTATGTACTGTAGCTCTAGAACTACTTATTTCTTCAGCTAAAAGATTTTCATCTATTTTTTTTTATGGAGAGGGCGTCTGCCACATAATTTTTTTTCCTGTTAAGTAATTTATTTTGTAATCAAATTCGTTCAATTTTATTTTCCATCTGTGTAGTTTCATGTTAGGTTCATTAAGATTGTCCAACCAGACAAGGGGTTTATGATCACTTAGGATTTCAAAATGTCTACCGAAGAGGCATGGATATTTGCATATTTGCTTGCCCATATGATAGATAGTAGTTACTTTTCTATGGCTGAATAATTAAGTTCATGTTCGTTAAGTGTTCTACTACCATCAAAAACTTACACTCGTTGCAGAGGACGGACGTGTTTTTTTTGCGCTTATCAAATTTTATTTTTATCTCGCGATTATATACATTTCTATAACTTTTAATCTCATTATCGGCCTAATAATAATTTCTGCATCCGAATTTTATTTTCATTTCGCGAATTCTTGCAGTCGCTTTTGTTTAAACTTTAAAGATACTTAAAATATGGATGTGATGCTTGCCGTGAGGTCGAGAATGAGATGCGCTCTTTCATGAGGCGGACTAGAGATAGTTTTGATACTTTAAAGGCAGGTTTTAATAAACTCCAAGCGGAGTTTACTGCGGTGGAGACTCAGTTCAGAAGTTTATCGCTTATGAATGAGTCTCCGAAACGTAAAAGAACCAGTCCTTGGGGTGTTTCTTTATCCCCGACCGGCCTCATGCACCGTCCACTCCTAATGTACAGCAATTGATATCGTTTAAGAGCCCGGTAGTGAATGTGAGGAATTACCGGTACCACCTGGGAATGATCTCTTAAAAACGATGCCTATTGTAGTGTCCGATGTGTCCGGGCAATTACCCATTCCAATGGAAATTGCCGATAGTTCTAAAAGTATCGAGGGCCCCGTAAAGAAGTTGACTGGTGCAGTGGGTGACTTGTCCAACGTTGCTGCTGCGGCTGACGCTTCGGGACCGCGGCCTCTCGTTGGCATACCACCAAACAGACATATATTTGTTTCTAGGCTAGACCCTGTTGTCACATCTGATGATGTAATAGCCTATATTCGGAAGAGAGTTAACGTCTCGAATATTGCGTTGGAGAAGTTTAAATTTTCTTATTCTCGGGACATTTCGTCCTTCAAAATTAGTGTTTCTGCCAATATCTTCGACATTATATGTCGAGAAGACTTTTCGCCATAACATATAATAGTTAAGGAATATACTGTAAAAAAGAAAAATCGGCAACCGATTCGCCTGCCAACAACAACTAACACTATTCCTGCCACATCAGCATCTGCTGGTGTGTCGAAAAACTAGATACGTCCCTTAATCTGGGTTACCGGAACGTTAGAGGACTGAAATCTAAACTTCCTAATCTCTATGTAGATAGTCTTTCTTTTGAACATAACATTCTAGCTTTTACAGAGACGTGGCTAAAAGCTGACATTGCTGATGCATCGGTTTTTTCCACAAACTTTTCTATTTTCAGACGTGACCGGATTTCTCGCATAGGCGGTGGCGTTCTGATAGCTGTTGATGCTGCTTTATCATCTGAAATGATTCAATTTTCTAGTATCCAGGAGATTGAGTTTGTAGGTGTTACAAAAAATTTTAAATCTTTTAATGCTTTCATTACTTGTTCCTATATTCCTCCATTGTCAGACATGGACATCATTTAGAGGCAATTCAGTTTGTCTTCTCTTTAGTTTCCAGTCAAGACATGCTCATAGTTGTAGGTGATTTTAATTTACCCGCTTTAGCATGGTCACTAACAGATGAATCTACCACGTTGCAGCCTTTTTTGTCACATGACTTTATTGATGGCCTTCTAGGCTTATCTTTATTCCAATCCTGTCTTAAATTCTAATAGAGAATCGTTAGATCTTATTTTTCTATTGGATTCTTCTTATTGTGAGGTTTCTAGGATCGAACCATTTGTTCTTCCCGAAGACAAATTTCATCCTACATTAAATTTAAAAATTGATTTGCCCTTGCTTTCACTAACTAGGTGCTTTCGTAAGACTGACTTTGCCAGCCTTAATGAAAACATTGCTACTACCGATTGGTCTTATCTGTACAATTGTAGAGATATGAACTCAGCTGTTCGTTTTTTTATGATACTCTGAATTCACTCTTTGAAATTTGTGTGCCTCTTGGTAGGCTGGAGCGGCTTAACAAACCTCCCTGGTTCTCTCGAGAGCTATCCAATTTAAAAAATGTGAAGACTCGATATTATAAGAAGTTTCAAAAAACTCGTCGTTCATCAGATTATGCTCTGTATACAGTCGCTCGTTCAAAATTCATGATGCTTAATACACAATGCTATAAGAATTATCTTCAGCGGTGTAAGCTTCAGTTTTCTTCTGACCCTAAACAATTTTATAATTTTTTAATTTGAAACGTAAGACCTCTGTGCACCCATCTTTAGAAAAGGCTTATTGCATTTTCAATCTAGTGATTGATGAAAGTTCTATTCTTAGCGAACTTAAACTAGTTAAACCTAATTATTCTCCGGGGCCAGATGGTCTACCTGGATGTTTACTCAGGTTCTGTGCAAACGCATTATGTAAACCCATTTTAAAATTGTTTCTATTGTCTGTCGAATCTTCCTCTTTTCCATCTATTTGGAAAAAGTCGTATATCAATCCTCTGCATAAAAATGGCCAAAAATTCCGAAGCCTCTAACTATAGGGGTATCTCAAAATTGTCCGCTATTCCGAAAGCTTTTGAGAAAATTATAACTTCTCAATTGCAACATTTTTGCAGCTCTATTATTTCGCCATCCCAACATGGGTTTGTAAAACGTAGATCTACAACCACTAACCTTTTAGAATTTACATCAGTAATTATCAAGGGGTTTAAAAATGGTAAACAAACTGATGTAATATATACTGACTTTAGTAAAGCCTTTGATTCCGTTAATCATACCCTATTACTTTCTAAGCTGAGCGACATTGGGTTTCCACCTCTTTTCCTTTCTTGGGTTCGTGAATATTTAACAAATAGAAAACAGAAGGTACTTTTTAAGTCTTCTTTTACGCTTCCATTCCTGTGACTTCTGGTGTACCTCAAGGTTGTCATCTTGGCCCTCTGCTCTTGACACTATTCATTAACGATCTTCCATCAGTCATTGTTCATTCGCGCGTGCTTATGTATGCTGACGATGTCAAGCTTTGTCTTACTTAAGAATGATTTTATTTCTTTCGGGGTTTTCGGGATTGCAAATTTTAGAATAGCCTTGACTTTGTCTGGGTTTTGTTTGATTCCTTCTGTAGTTATGACGTGACCTAAAAATTCTATTTCCTTTTTCAAGTGTAAAAGGTTCGATGTTGAATCCTTTGAGATGTAGTTGTTTTAGGTATTTTAAAAGTAATGCACAAGCAGGTCTTTTAGCTTTGAGTATGGTTTATTGAATGATTCTTAATTCTATTACAATTGTTCTCTATAGCTAAAACCGCGTAGTTGCGCTGCTGGCAATGAAGGCAGAGGAGCGGTATGCTTATGTATAAACATATTTATGTATAAATGTATGAATGTATAAATGTATAATGTTTACATAAGAGTATGTATGTATATATGTCGCCGCAGCGAGAGAGTGAGGATGTATCATATTGCATATTGGGCCAGAGTGGCCGCGCGTGTTATATTTGCCGACACAGTAATTGTCCAGCACCATGCACTCATGGGTGGTTATGTTGCTTAAGAGGCCAATGTACTTGAATGTTGCTCACATAAATATTCTTACTAATTGATACAATATATTTGTATACATTGTAATGTTGTTATTCTAGAACATGCTACATCCCCCCTCTTTAGAAAAATAACGGAATTATATGGAGTTATTATTTATGTATTATTGTCAAAAAGAATTTTTTTTTTTTTCAATTTGAATTTTTGATTTTCTGTTTAATGATATATATATTTTGTATATGTGTATAGTGTCATTAAATGCAGATAAAAATTTTTGTTTTGTTTGATTATTATTTTTTTCATATATATTGTTACTTTACCTCCTATATCTAATTCGATATCTTTTACCTTTCTATCATATATTTTTTTATTCTTTGATTTATGCTGTTCTAACATAATTCTGACTCTTTTATAAGCCTGTTCTAATCTAAATTTTGGTTCCTTAGCATAATCTTCTATGTTATATAGTGGATTTATATTATCAACACTATTAAAATGTTTGGGTAAGTTCGCAGTTTTACTAAATACTAACTCATATGGACAATAATCATGTGCCATAGAGGGTGTTGTATTAAAACAATATGCGAAGTATCGTATCCATACATCCCAGTCAGTTTTGTCAACTGAAATGTATGATCGTAAATATTCATTGAGTGTTCGGTGGCTTCGCTCCACAGTGCCTACAGTTTGGTGATGATGTGCAGTTGAAGTTATCTTTTTAATTTGCAAGTTTTTGCATAAATCTTCAATTATTGAGTTCCTATATTCTGTTTCCATGTCCGAAATGAACGTCTTCATTGGACCGTACTGCAGAGTGAAATCTTCAAATATAGCTTTCGCTACTGTTTTTGCACTTTTGTCTTTTATTGGTATTATTACAAGGTATTTAGTTAGATCGCAGATTAAGGTTACTGCGTATTCATTTCCGTGTTCTAATTTTGGGAGTGGACCGATCGTATCCACAATTACCCTGTCGAAAGCCAGTTGTGGCGTTTCAGTTATGATTAATGGAGTTTTTGTGAGCTTTGTTATTTTTGCTTGTTGACACTTATTACATTTTTTTATATATTGAGATATATCTTGTGTCATATTACTCCAATAGTAATGCCTTTTATTTTGGCCATAGTTCTTAATATTCCAGTATGACCTCCTTGTATGGGGTCATCGTGGAACGTAAACAGTATTGCTTCTTTTTCTTTATCTTTATTTGATAATAGGGTCACCGGCTTGAGTAGCGCTACTCTTAATGATTGTAAAATTTTATTGCCCATATTTTTAAAAGATTCTATTGAGATAGTTTCAAAGATCTTTTCGCTCGGTGCCACTTTGACTTGACTTATGTTGAGTATACCGGCTTCCTTTTCGAGCCTTTGAAAAAATTGACCTAAGTCGAGAATTCCATTGGTATACATATCGCAAATGTCAATTCTTGCTATAACTTTCTTGCCATGTTTGAACGTGGTTAAAGAATCGGTTATTCGCAAGGTCACTACTTTTTGTACTTCGTCGTTTGCAATGACGTCATACACATTGCTTTTGCAACTCTTTTATATTATTTTCTTTTTCTTTTCCTGCGCAGGAGTTTGACTGTTTACTTTGATTTCTGGCAGTGACTCTTAGAATTTTGTGACTGCTTGGTATATTTTGTAAGTCCTGTATAGTTATTCTCGATAGCGCGTCGGCTACGAAATTATCTTTTCCCTTTAGGTATTCTACCGTAAAATTATATTCATCTAATTCAAGTCGCATTCTAGTTAGCTTGGAACTTGGGTTTGCCATTGAAAACAAATAAGTTAATGCTCTGTGATCTGTTTTGACAGTAAAAAGTCTACCATAGATGTATGGTCTGAAATGCGTGATTGCCCAGTGAATTGCAGCTAACTCTTGTTCAGTTGTACTCTTATTATTCTCACCTTTGGTGAAATATCTAGTCGCGTATGCTACTGAAAGCTGTAGTCCATTTTTGTTTTGCGTGAGGACTGCTCCACATGCATATTTACTTGCGTCTGTGATTATGCAAAATTCTTTGCTAAAATCTGGGTACTGTAACAGAGTTGGGTTCATTAATGCTGATTTTAAATGCTCGAACGCATTTTGACAATCACTTGTCCATTCGTATTTAACATTTTTCTTACATAATCTTGTTATGTGACGAGAATATTCAGCGAAGTTTTGTATAAATGTTCGATAATAATTGCAAAATGCAATGAATCTTCTAGCGCTGTCCGCATCATGTGGGACTGGATAATTTTGAATGACATCATACTTTGTGTCATCAGGCAAGAATTCTTTATCTGTGCATTTATGTCCCAAAAAGGTGACTTCATGCATAAAGAATGAACATTTTTCAGGATGTAACTTTAGGTTGTGTTGCCTACACTTCTTAAAAACATCTGTTAGATTATTGAGCATATGTTTTTCGGAACAACCTATGACTATTAAGTCATCCATGTAAAGGAATGCTTGCGAAGGTTCAAGGCCAGTGAATGCTATAGTCATCATTCTCTGGAACGAATTTGGCGCTATTTTTAAACCGAATGGTAATCGCGTGAAGCGATATGAGCCATTACATGTGGAAAAGGATGTTATGTCTCGTGACTCTTCTTCGAGTTCAATTTGATGAAAACCTGACATTAGGTCGAGGCATGAAAAATACTTTGCTCTACCTAGTTGATCTAAAATGTCATTAATTCTAGGTAACGGAAATTTATCGGACAACAATTGTTTATTAATTTGACGATAGTCAATTACTAATCGCCATTTTTTATTTTCGGAATTTGGTAATGATTTTTTCGGTACTAATAAAAGTGGGCTATTATAAGGTGATACAGAGGGCTCGACTATTTCGTCTTTTATAAGTTTTTGGACTTGTTTTTGGATTTCGTCTTCCTGACTATGAGGATTTCTATAATTTTTGGTATACATTAGTTCATCGTCCACAAGTCTTAGTTTTTGTTTATAAAAGTTATTTGTTGTTATTGGTTCGGTTTCTAGTCAGAATACATCACTATATTTCTTGCACAACTTCGTAAGTTGGCTGTGAAACTGTGGGGGAAAATTTTTTGATAACGTAGCTAGTACTGCGTTTTCACGCTGTTCTTTATTTGTTTCTATTTTTCGTAGCCGGAAAGCGGTTCATATTTCAAACTTGATATGTTTGCTATTTGGTCTATGTTTGTAGTGTTTAGCAATCGTATGACTGCGTTTTGGGGGTTAGTTATGGTATTTGCTAAATAAATACCATTATGAATTTCCTGATTTGGGATCAATACACTGTCTTCTTGTGAACTTATTTCGATTTTTCGGACAACTTGGGATCTTGCTGGCAATACTATTGAATTGTTACCAGAACTGTACGATATTGGTACATATATTGGATATTTTAGGTTGTTTGGTCTAATTATTAACCAGTCTTCGGAAGGATTGAAATCTAATTGACAGTTGTATTTCCTTATGAAATCGATTCCTAGTATTCCATCACATGGAATAGCGAATTGGTTATTTACGACGTGAAAGTCGAGTGGTATTATATATTTTGAAAATTGGATTTTAACAGAAGTAAACCCTATGGATTTAGTTACTTCTTGACTGATTCCCTGTATATTTATGATTTTATTGGTTTGATTACCTTGAAAATTATCGGAATTTCCTTTTACAATAAATATTTCCGCTCTTGTGTCTATTAAGAATACTAACTTTTTTCCCGTTGCCACATTCGTGAAGGTAACAAACGTATTTTGATTTAAACTGATGGCGTGAATCTTATTACTTTTTACTGCTGAGTATCTAAAGGTGCTTGGGAGTTTCCCGAAGCATTCTGTGCTACCATAACATTATTATTGGTGTTCGTGGAGGGGCGGAAGGATCCAAATCAAATACAAGTAGTTGGCGGGTGCCAATTTCTTCTAGGTATGGTGAGCGGGTGGTGAATTAAAAACGCGCGAAAACTTCGGTTAAATAAACTTATGTTTTATTAAATATTCACAGAGAGCCCGACACACACGAAATGGTTCGGGTTGAAAAAATTGACAAATCGTAAAGGCAAAAGAACGGGTGTTCGGGTGAAAAGCTCGATTCAGAATAATGGCGGTGCCCATTGGAAAAAACCGAGTCACTCCTCCTGGTGTGACCGTAGATGCCGAGGATCAAAAAACCCTCCTCACTCCTCACCGCTCACCGCTCTTCGCCGCTCACTGCTGTTCACCCGGTGGCGTGAACATACCGCCCCCCTTGCAACATGTTGCAATTGCCACCCTGGACATATACAGGATGGGGGACGGCAACGTCCTGGAGCGCCTAGATCCCACAGGAGCCGGAGACGACCCATCCGAACACGGTGCTCTGGGCTGCGGGAGTACCGCTATGACCGGCACACAGCCTGGTTGGATGACCTCAGGATAGAGGTCTGCCCCGAGCACCACGGATACCGACGCCGGCCGATAGAAATAGGGGTCGGCCAGGATCAGGGTGGCGAACTTCTCTCGGACCGGCGCCGCCACTTCCCGGATGGGAGTGCGGATGAGCAAGTCCTCTTCGACCCGGAATATAACGTTCTGTCGGAACGTCTTGTCGGACCTCGACTCGAGGACGGCCGGAGGACTGCGGTTGGCAGGACAGTCGTCGTCCTGGCGTGGAGCAGGGAGGACAGCGAAATCTCGGGTGCGCCTTCTGGGGAAGCGGAGCGGTCGGACGATGATCGGGAACGGGGTTGTAGCGGGGGTGCAGCACGCCCGGAGGGGGGTGATTGGCTGCGACGCCGGGCGGAGGCACGTTGTCTCGGCGGTTGGTCGGCCATGTGGAGCAGGGTATGGTGCCTTTGCCCGCATCGTCGGCAACCATGGCGAGCCCGACACGCGTCGGATGAATGCTCGTGTGCCAAGCAATTGGGACAATACTTATTGATGAGCACCGCCCGAAGCCGCTTTTCCCCTCGGAGGTTCAGGAAGCGCTGACACTGCCGGAGTGCATGAACCCCCCGACAGACCCGGCATCGGTACACGTTCGTGCCCTGTGGAGCTCGTTTGCTGCGGTGGTGCGGCAGACGCGTGGGGGCCATGTCGCTATGAAGGGGCGAGCTGAATGAACTGTAACGAAAGAAATTACGTATGGGGGAGTGGATTAGTCTATGCACGGGAACGAGAAACATGCACGGAGACGAGGACATTCGGAGGAAACATAGAGGGATTGGGAGTCACGATAAGGTTTTAGACTCAGGACTCCTGCTGTCTTGCAACAGAATGAGCTTCGCTACAGGTCTTCGGATAGACCCACGCGCGGTGGTGACATCAGCCACTCGGACGAGACCGTCAGACCCGGGCAGAGTGCGCTCAATTCGCCCTAAGCGCCACTCGTTGGAGGGGAGATGATCTTCGGACACGATCACGAGGTCGCCGGTCTGGATGCTGCGAGTCGGTGATTTCCACTTGTTCCGTTTGTGAAGCTCCTTGAGGTACTCACTCTTCCAGCGGCGGCAGAAAGCCTGCTGGATTGCCTTTAGTCGCTGCCATCGGTTGATCAGCGACATAGGCTCGACCAGAATTTCCGGTTCCGCAATGGATAAGAGTGGTCCTCCAATCAGGAAGTGTCCTGGGCTTAGGGCCAGCAGATCCTCTGAGTCCTCGCTCATGGGAGAGATTGGCCTGGAGTTTAGGCACGCTTCGATCCTACACAGGAGAGTGGAAAGTTCCTCGAAGGTGTATTTGACAGTGGACGAGGACTTGTAAAACAGGGTCTTAAAACTTTTGACCCCTGCTTCCCACAGTCCTCCCATATGGGGCGCGCTTGGCGGAATGAACTGCCAGGATAAAATGTGCTGGGGAAATGCCTTCATTATTTCAAGCTTGGTGGCGTTCAGGAAATCTTTTTCGAGCGCCTTTGAGGCCCCTACGAAGGTTTTGCCGTTGTCGGAGTAAATGCGCTGTGGGCATTGTCTCCGTGCGACAAACCGAGAGAAGGCTGCAAGAAATCTTTCAGTGGTGAGGTCGGAGGTAGCCTCGAGATGGATTGCCTTCGTGCTGAAACACACAAAGACGCAGACATAACCCTTAGTTATGAGACACGCACGCCCGGTGTAGTTTTTGATCTCGAACGGCCCTGCGAAGTCAATGCCCGTGTGGGTGAAGGGCCTGGAGTACGTGATGCGTTCTCGAGGGAGATCACCCATCATCTGGGTCTGTAGTCGTCGACGATGAACGATGCAGACCTTGCACCCCTTGATGTGGGACTTTACCATGTTCTTTATCCGTGGGATCCAGAATTTGGTGCGCAAATACCGCACCATCAGTTGATTGCCGCCATGCAACGTGATGCGGTGGGCGAATTCGACAAGCAGGCGAGTGAAATGAGTACTATAGGGGAGGAGAATAGGGTGACGTTCATCATATCGGAGGGATTCAGCGGCCCGGAGTCGTCCGCAGGAGCGGAGTAACCCATGCTGGTCGAGAAATGGGTTCAGATTGAGTAGAGTGCTGGATGATGGTAGGGGTCGCCCTTCACCCAGGGCCCGTATCTCCGCGAGGTATTCCCGCCGCTGAGAGGTCCGAATCAAGGCGCGCTCGGCGGAAAGAAGTTCGTCATTGGTGAGGCGAACCGTGGAAGGCGTCGAAATCCTCTTGGTGGCGAAGCGTAGGATGTACGCGATGACTCGTAGTGCCCTACCATAATTCGAGAAACGTTCGCTGACGTCCTCGAGTAGGGTGGTCGCGGTGGTGTGGCACTGGACCCGTTGCTCCAGCTGGGTGTCTGGGAGTTCGTTATGGGGAGTTGGCCAATAATCGGGGGGCTCGCTGGAGCCAGTCCGGCCCATGCCACCAGAGGCTGCTGGCCGATAGCTCGGCCGCAGAGACTCCACGGCTGACCAGCTTTGGCCACTGGTGCTTTCGGAGATCCTGGATACCCGATTGGCCACGAAGGTGGACCAACTGCACGGGGGTTTATTGAGCCAAGCCAACACGATGGTAGAGTCGGTCCAAAACTGGGAGGTTGCAGGCGGGATTGGGAGTTCAGGAACGATCGACGCCCAGAGATCGGCTAGCAGAACCGCTCCGCACAACTCCAGCCGAGGCAGCGAGACTGTTTTGACTGGAGCTACACGGGCCGCTCCATACGCTTTCTGTGACGCGTCACAGAAGCCATGAAGCTCCCACGAGAGCTTATCGCTGGTGTTTAGCCAACGGGGAATGCGGAGTCGACTGAGGCCTGGGTAATCCTGCAGGAATTCGTGCCATTGCTGCAGCAGGAGAGGCGGCAGAACATCATTTCAGCCCAGTTCGGTAAGCCAGATTTGCTGCATGAATATCTTCGCTCGGATGACAAATGGGGCTAGCCAACCAGCGGGGTCAAAGAGCTTAGCGATATGGGACAGAACCTGCCTCTTGGAGATCGACTCCTTCAAGGGGGGGTCCGCCACGGTGAAGAAGAAGACGTCCTCAGCAGCTTGCCATCGAATACCCAAGGTTTTTGCAGTGCTCGCGTCTTCCAGCTCGAGAAAGTCCTCTCGCAGCAGGTGCTCTCTCGGAATGGCTTGAAGTACTTCCTTCTTATTGGAAGTCCACTTCCGAAGCGGGAAGCCCGCAGATTGGAGGGCCGCTTGAAGCTCTCGTATGGCGAGACGGGCGTCGGCTTCAGTGTGAGCGCCGGCAAGGACATCATCAACATACATATAGTTCCGAAGGATTTCGCTCGCCTGAGGATACATCGCTTGCACGTCTTGTGCCATTTGTAAAAGGACTCGGATCGCCAAGAATGGCGCGCAGTTAACCCCAAACGTGACAGTTTGTAACTCGTAATCCTGAATATTGCCGCAGCGGTCTCGGTAGAGGATCCGCTGAAAGGGGGTATGCCTGGGATCGACTCGGATTTGTCGATACATCTGCGTTATGTCGGCGTTGAAAACGAATTGAAAGAACCGCCATTTCAGTACCTGAAGCGTGAGGTCGGCCTGAAGAGTGGGACCGGTGTGCAAGACATCGTTGAGGCTGACGCCTTGTGTGGAGGGGCTCGACGCGTTAAATACCACGCGTACCTTAGTGGTGGTGCTATCGGGCTTAAACACCGCATGATGGGGGAGATAGAAGTTTTTCCCATCTTGAGGCGGCGTCACCCGAATCATATGACCCAATTCCTCGTACTCTTGAATAATGGCATCGTACTGCGTTTTTAGGACTGGATCCTTGAGAAGGCGTGCTTCATTCCGCAGGAATTGAGCCAGCGCGATCGGCCTTGAGTGACCCAAGTCAACGCTATTCGGACCTTTGAACGGTAGGGACACAACATATCGGCCGTCCTTTCCCCTTTGGGTGGTCTCCTGGAAGTTCCGCTCGCAGAATGCGTCATCCTCCTTTTCCGGCTTTGCGGGAAAGTCTTCCACCTCCCAAAACTTGGTGAGGAGTACATCAAGTTTTGCTTCGGGACTAACTCGCGTCTGTGCCGCGAAAACGGATCGAGACACCGGAGGGTCAGGAGTGATAGCCCCACACAGAACCCATCCAAAGATGGTTTCTAGCCCGACAAAATCACCGATATCCTTTTTGATCCGTTCTCCGAGGATGTGGGGAAACAGGTCTACACCGATGATCATGTCAATAGGCGCGGGCTTGTTGTAGTACGGGTCAGCCAGGGGGCGATCGAGGCACTGCGTCGGAACCGTATTAAGGAATGGAGCTGTTGGAATGGCCCCTGACAATTTGGATACGACCAGGGCGGAGACCTCAATCTTGTTCAATCTGTCACACGGGGGAGACAGCATTGGCAGACACACCTTGTCGGCGCAGCCTCCATCACTCTGGCCCATGCCAGTAACCGCGGCGTCTACTGGGTAGAAGGGGGGCTGGACCATGCTGAAGACACGCTCGGAGAGAAAAGTTGAATCGGCCCCCGAGTCGATCAACGCCCGAATATGATGATCCACACCACGATGGTGCAGAGTGACAATCGCAGTGCCTAAAAGGCCTCTGCCTGGGGTAGATGCAAAATAACTTTGAGCATTTGTGAGCTGGTCGCTCGTGGACGGACGCTCTGTGGCGCTGGATAGTGGGACTTGCGCAGCGGATGGCGAGGGCACGGACACATCACTAGGATGCAACAGCGTATGATGACGTTCCTTGCAGGTATGGCAATTATGCGCACTGGAGCAGCCCTTCACTTGATGACCGCGGGCAAAACAGTTCAGACAAAGTCCCTGCTGTCTAATGGTTTCCAACCGCCTCTGAACAGGCATATCAAGAAAACTAGGGCAGAGCCGTATTGGGTGATTTTCCCGATGGCACAGCTTGCAAGACGCCGGTTTGAGCTGAGCTTTCGCTGGAAACGCTTGGACCTTCATCGTTGCAGAGGGTTTGCGGGGCCCAATGGGGATGGCTTGGACACTTGGGGCGGACTTATGTTCTTCGGCGGCATCCAGGACACGATACCGATCGGTAAGAAATTGGTTCAAATCGGACCACGTTGAGACGACAGTTTTATTGGCCACTGATTGCTCCCACAGGAGGATTGTGGCCTTCGGCAATTTACTAGTGCAGATGGCGATAAGTAAGACATCCCAATTCTCAGTACTAACACCCGACCGCTCAAGTGCGGTAAGACACCCTTGAAACGCGGTCTGCAGCTCTCGCAAGGATTTGCCCGATTCTTGTGCCACCGCGGGAATCTGAAGGAGTTGTCTGGCTTGAGTCATGACAAGCAGACGGCTATTTTCGTACCGTGCGGTGAGGTTCTCCCACGCGGCCTGGAAACCCTCATTCGTCAGGGGGGACTTAGCCACGATGGTTCTCGCTTCCCCTCGCGTCTTGGCGTTCAAGTGATAGAGCTTCTCCACTTGTGACAAATACGGATTGGCGATATAAATGGCGGCGAACAAATCGCGGAATGTGGGCCATGCTAGGCTGTCGCCATCAAATGTCTCTACCTCACACGGAGGAACTCTATGCCCCGGTGGCCCCGACGGAGCGGTTGGCTGACGCCTAAGAGTCGTCATCTGTGCCGAGAGCTGTTCGATGCGTTCTCCGAACAACGTCCCACATCGCACATACGCCGCGTAAGCGGATTCGTGCTTCGCCTTGATGTGGCTTATGTTTGCCAAGCTTTCCTCGTCGGCTTGGATTGTCAAGGCCTTGTGACAACGGGAGTATTCCATCTCGACAGTTGACCAAAGGGATTTGAGCTGCTCTAAGTGCATTTTAATGGAAAACAAGGGCACTTCAGAAGTTAGAGCTTCACTCTCGCGAGCTTCAAACAGAGTCAATGCGTCGCACGCTAGAACGAAATCGGAGAGGGACATTCTGGAGTGTTCTCTACGCTGTTGTGATACGGATCGGGTGACGGGAGCGTCAGAACAGTGCGTCACAACAACGTGCGGAATCTGGGTCTGGGTTGAAAGCTTGGAACGACCTTTGTGTTCCCTCGAGTCTTTAACCGAGAATCTGCGACCCTCAGGTAAGCGGGACGAAGACGGACGGGACCTTGGGGATTCGCTGCGGCTGCGAACTGACGAGAACTTGCGCGAAATATCCGTACGCTTCACGGTCACCGGAGTTGTCGGAGGCCGAACCTTCTCCGGAGTTGCAGAGGGAGACGAAAGACTGTTGGACTTCGGCGCAGTCTTGGACGGCTCCGTGGACATACTCAGGGGATGACCTTACCGATGAACACCGCGTTTGTGAGCGTCCCTTTTTTTTTTGTTTTGGAAGTGAGAAGTGGACTGTATGGGGACGCAAGAACTTCCTCACTGTGCACCGCAGGATTGCGGGAGGATTTTCTCGCGTGTGGCTCGGAAACGAAGCCCCTTTAATGGGGATAGATGCGGAATAATATACGAACGCACGAATGCGGATTGAAAATTACCGATGGGAGTACGTATAAAACAAAACACGGATGAAATATATAAATAAAGATGTATAGGATAAAAAGAAAATACGTTTTTATATAAATCTGGATCTGGATATATATATGTGCGCAGAATAATGGCCGGAAAAAATTGTATATATAATTTATAAATATGGACGGATATATAAATATGGGCCCGATAGTGCTGGAAAAAATATATATATGTATTTATTTAGAAATATGGGCGGATATATATATGAGCGCAAAAGGCTGGCCGGAAAAAATATATATATAGTTTTTAAATATGAACGGATATATAAATATGGGCCCGATAGTGCTGGAAAAAATTTATATGTGTTTATTTATAAATATGGGCGGATATATATATGAGCGCAAAATACTGGCCGAACAAAAAAAAATTATATATATAATTTATAAATATGGACGGATATATAAATATGGGCCCGATAGTTCTGGAAAAATATAAATATGCGCGGATATATAAATATGGACCCGATAGTGCTGGAAAAAATATATATGTATTTATTTATAAATATGGGCGGATATATATATGAGCGCAAAAAGTTGGCCGGAAAAATTATATAAATAATTTATAAATCTGGACGGATATATAAATGTGGGCACGACAGTGCTGGAAAAAATATATATGTATTATTTTATAAATATGGGCGGATATATAATTAGGCGAAAAAGGAGAATCGGAAATAATGTGATTTGAATTTGACGCGCTTGAGCCGCCTATCGATATCACGACTCGACTCACGTGTCACCACTACTCCGAAAACAGCTGTCGGCCGCTGTATATATATTTGGTTTTTGATTTTGTTGTTTAATTATGTTAATAATTTTTTTGTGGTTGTGCGGAAAAACCAAGAACAAAAGAACGCTTTTACACACCGCGAGTGTTGTGCGCAAACAAAACAACCGATCAATGCATATGGACAGATGCTTTGGTCTATGTATGTACGTACATGCATAAGTACACAGGTGAGTATATAGATATGTATGCACACGCGTTGTTCACAACAACAAAAAAAAACGTAAGTAATTGTAATTTAATTAGATGTGGGGTTGTGTTAAATCAATGCGCGACACCGAAATGTATTATGTGTTGTGGATATGTACATATGTATGTGCAATGTATGACTATGTAAGCATATATGTATGTACGTATGTAAGCAAGTGCACCGGTATCCAAAGACGCGCGTGAGGAAATTAATTTCGCACCTAATTCGAACGCGCAAGAAATCGCGATGCATACGTTAAGTGCTATTTTAAAAAGAATATTTTTTTTTTTTTTTGCCTTTTGTGTCGTGGTAAATGTGCGAAGGGATTATATGTATATGGATATGTACATATGCGCGTACATCAACAGGTGACGATGTATGTACAGTGGTGGTCAGCGTGTAAGCCCTTTTTTTTTTTTTTGATTTTAAATTTGATTTTCTCGGCTCCTAAGAAACTTAATAAAGAAATTTTTTCAGTTATTTGTTGGTTATTGTATTTAGAATCTGACACGTAATTATTGTCATTCCAGCTTTCGACGTTTTTTTTACAGGTGCGTTTGAAAAAAAAGCTACCCCAAAATGTTTGACAATAGTTTAGCCCGGTCATTTCAAAATCTTTAATATTATAGTTAGACATGTGTATTCTTTGAAAAAGTTGTAGATCTAGATAATTTAAGATAAACTGCATACCAAAAATTTTCATTTCAGCCCCAATATTTGTTTTGGGGCCCATCGAAATTTCGGGATTTTGTATGTAATTCTTGTGGTCTCTTTGTTTGACGACGTTTTACGATACCAATTTAAACTTAAGTATTATTTTCTTATTCTAAGTATGAAAGTGAATTGAATTTCCCGTCAAATGATACATGTTTCATAAAAATCCGACAAAAATTAGATAGATTTCATCGCCCATACTTAAAAAAAACTAGGTAAGGAAAATTTCCCATACATGCGTGCAAAGAAAGAGACGGAGAATGTGTGGGAAATTTTGATAGTTCTAGTCTTTTTTTTAAGTATGGGCGATGAAATCAATCTAATTTTTGTCGGATTTTTATGAAACATGTATCATTTGACGGGAAATTCAATTCACTTTCATACTTAGAATAAGAAAATAATACTTAAGTTTAAATTGGTATCGTAAAACGTCGTCAAACAAAGAGACCACAAGAATTACATACAAAATCCCGAAATTTCGATGGGCCCCAAAACAAATATTGGGGCTGAAATGAAAATTTTTGGTATGCAGTTTATCTTAAATTATCTAGATCTACAACTTTTTCAAAGAATACACATGTCTAACTATAATATTAAAGATTTTGAAATGACCGGGCTAAACTATTGTCAAACATTTTGGGGTAGCTTTTTTTTCAAACGCACCTGTAAAAAAAACGTCGAAAGCTGGAATGACAATAATTACGTGTCAGATTCTAAATACAATAACCAACAAAAAACTGAAAAAATTTCTTCATTAAGTTTCTTAGGAGCCGAGAAAATCAAAATTAAAATCAAAAAAAAAAAAAGGGGCTTACACGCTGACCACCACTGTATGTACGTAGATACGCGCGTGCGGAAATAAGTTTGGCATTAAAAGTAATTATTCCAACACATAAGAAAACGCGGTGAACACTTTGATTATTATTTTTTCCTAGTTTTTATAACACTTTAATAATTTTTTTTTTGTTTTTTAAACTTTTACGCGGATTTGGCAAACAGCTGTGGACATTACATACATGTACATGTGAATGCATATGTAAAAAAAAGAGGTGGATTTGGACGAGTGCGAGGAAAAAACATAAATAAAAAATGGATACTCGTGGAATGTAAAACGAGAACGTTGGACAATCACGCTAAGGATTAGGAACTACCATGTAACCTTGGAACAGGTCAGGTATGTACATACAATATGTAAAAGTGTGTAGGTCGCTATGGAGAAGCGGGAAAACCTCACACTTTTAGTAGTATGGAAATGAAATGAATAATGAAATTTTGTACTTATCAGGAATTCCGCCGATGCAAGCTGGAGGAGCGGAAGGATATCCGGCTCGAAGGACCAATGTTCGTGGAGGGGCGGAAGGATCCAAATCAAATACAAGTAGTTGGCGGGTGCCAATTTCTTCTAGGTATGGTGAGCGGGTGGTGAATTAAAAACGCGCGAAAACTTCGGTTAAATAAACTTATGTTTTATTAAATATTCACAGAGAGCCCGACACACACGAAATGGTTCGGGTTGAAAAAATTGACAAATCGTAAAGGCAAAAGAACGGGTGTTCGGGTGAAAAGCTCGATTCAGAATCATGGCGGTGCCCATTGGAAAAAACCGAGTCACTCCTCCTGGTGTGACCGTAGATGCCGAGGATCAAAAAACCCTCCTCACTCCTCACCGCTCACTGCTCTTCGCCGCTCACTGCTGTTCACCCGGTGGCGTGAACAATTGGTATAACCGTTTTGTCGGTTATTTCCTCGGTTACCTCTATTATTCTAATTGTAACCTCTGTTGATTCCTCTGTTATTATTATTTCTGTTTTGCTGGGAATTTTGGCCGTTATTGTTATTATTATAGTTATTATAATAACCACGACCATTGCCTCTACCGCGATAATTATATTTGTTATTATAATTACCACGGTTTCTTTGGGCATAATAGATGGTGTTATTTTGGAAGCTCTCTGTGGATCCCGACTCTACTGAAAGAGTGGTAAATGTAGTGATTGCTTCTTTAGCTGATTGAAAGTATCCTGATTCCATTAATAATTGGACTGTTGGACTTTTGGTATGACCTACCATGGCATTTACTGCCACTTTGGTAGTATATTTTATTGCTTCCTCACTTGGAAGACCATCGGACATATATGCGCTTTTAAGGGCGTCAGTCAACTCAGTAATTTCGTTTGTGTATGAAACACAGTTATTGGGATTTCTCTGCAGATTTTTAATTTTTTGCAGTTAAAAGGTCTACTGAGTCACCCTTGAAGATTGTTGATAGTTTTCGTATTACTTCATCAATCGTTGTTTCAGAACTTAGGGTATTACGCGCTTGTCCTTTTAATTTTGATTTTATGATTTCGATAGCTACTGCTTCGTGCATTGCTTTTATGGTGTTAGGTACGCAAAGCGCTCCAAGGGAACCCGGTAGATTTTTAATATCACCATCGAAGTATGGTAGCAGCCTGGTGGCTGTGTTTGTGAATTCTACCACTGTTTGTGTCATTTTGTTGTTTTTTTTGGGAATTGCTTGTTTGTTAAGACTTATTATTGATTGATCAGAGCTCACTGATTGTTCTTCTTGATTTATTTCTTCATCAGCCATTAGCTGCGTTTTTTCTTCCAATACTATTGAAGTTTCCAAATCAGACGTTTGTTTAAATTCAATATTGTGTCTGCTAAACACAGTTATTGCTTTTTGTTTTTTTCACTGTAGAACGCATTTGCGGCTGTTTTTTGCCATGTCTTTAGTTTGCTATAGTGTTCAGTTAATAGTGCTCTAATAGCTTGGAGATTCTCGGTTATTATTTTCGTGTGTTTGGTTACTGTGTCTTGGGATGTTTCTCTATTCTGCGAGAGGCATTTACAAGATTTAGTTAATTCTTGTGCGTGTATTCTAGCTTTTCCTATTATATTATCCCAAGTAACCATAGTTTGTTAAGATTAATTTCTAAGATTAATTTCTATTTCTATTTTGGATTCTTGAGAACCCATTTTACTTAAAAAAAAGAAATTTGTTGTTTAGACCTGTTGTTAATTTAAGAAAAATTTTGAAAATGTGTAAGGTTTTACTATTCTATGTCTATTATTTTTACATCTGAGTCTGTTAAATCTATTGGTTCTGCACTCGATTCTGATATGTTTATCAGCGCATTTGAGTCCTTGAAAAGTTCGTGGACCCATCCGGGCACGTATTTTCTTAAAGGAGTCTTAGCTAACAATCTACTATAAGCTACTTTTATGGATTTTTCCATAAGATCTACAATATTTTTTTTGAAATTTGTAGTTGTGGGCTATCCAATACCTTATTTCCTCGTATTTGTGATTTGTTTTACCTGATTGTATCAGGAAATCAAGGAAAGGTAAATATTTTTGGAGCTTTTTTGTTTCTGCTTTATCCATTTCTACACTAACTGCCTAAGCCAGCATACATATGGTACCGTGAGAATGAAACTCATCTGTACCCTAGTGCCTCTTTTGACTGGGAAATCTTCGCCCGTTATGTCAAGGTAAGCTAACCTTATTTGTACCAAGTTTATGGAGCGTTGAGGTGAGTTACTTCCCTCGCTCCTAAAAACCTCAATTAAGCCTTGGACTATGCTAGGGTGCCTGTTGTTTATTTTTTCAAAGTACTTGTCACAATGGGTAATTTTTTTTTTATATATATATATATATATATTTTATTTACACTTGCTGTAAAAAAACACTCTTTTTGCATATAGTACAATATACTATTAGAAAATAGTATATGCTGATGATAGAACTTGGTGGTTCTTGAAATAGCTTTACAGACAACCTACTCACCTTTTGTGCTGCCTAGAATTTAAAATCTTACAAATAAAT
Source organism: Drosophila tropicalis (assembly GCF_018151085.1). Taxonomy (NCBI): domain Eukaryota; kingdom Metazoa; phylum Arthropoda; class Insecta; order Diptera; family Drosophilidae; genus Drosophila; species Drosophila tropicalis. The sequence goes on from NW_027173322.1 coordinate 1,766,784, forward strand.
CAGTAAGATTGACCTGAAGCCTCGCTCAAACAAAGTTTTTTGATTAACTTCAATAAGGTCGAAATCTAGACAAAAAAAAAAAAGACATATATATTTTATCTTTTGTTAAAAAGGTTTTGATTTATAATTGTGTGCATATGTATATTTAGATCTTATCTAGCTTATTAGCTTGGCTTAGAGCTCTTTTTGTTACACATTTATTGTGTAATTGGTAAGACTTATTTAATACATATGCGCACAATATTATGACTATGAATTACTAATAAAAGTGCATTTGTTGGTTTTAAATCTACATTCGATGACTCTATTTTATTGACAACGTTAGCAGTGGAGTCCACTGTCTTGGTATCTATTAACCCCATATTGGGTTCATTTAATATGTCATCAAACTTGCTTATTCTATTATCAAACATTCAACATTCAAATTATAAATTTTTTGCTTAATAATTTTGAATATTTTTTTGTTGTTGCTTGTCTTGTTCTTGTCTTATTTAGAGATAGTTTTTTTTTTCCTTAATTGTTTTTGTTTAATTTATCTCTTTACATATATGTCCCTGCCTATTTTTGCGTGTGGTTTTCAGGCCACACTCTAATTGGACAGCTTAAATGCCGCACAATTGTACATAGTTTGTTTTACAATTTATAAAAAATATGTACATCGCAGTGCATTCAAAAAATTGTGCGACGCAGCGCATAGTTTTATAATTTAGTTTTGGTGGGCGCCCCTTGTAGCGCTATCGGTTCACTTTTAGGGCGCGTTCAATCTCAAGTTCAGCTGCTGATGTCCGGGGCCTATGGGCTCAGGCGGTACCGGTGCCGGTCTTCGCACTAGATTTTCCTTTTGGGGCCGCGTAGCAGTGGCTACAGGTATATTCGCAATACGGCGAATATAGTGGTCCCTCGCAGTCGTTTGGGCAGACTATTTTCACTTTTGGTAATTCCTTCTCCGGTTGTGGCGTTATTTTTGATTTCGTCTTTGCCACGTTGTGTATTGTATAAAATGGGATTTCGGTTGTGGCTTTATTTTTCTTTTCGCCCAATTGGCTTTTTATGACTTCTACCTCGGCGTGTAATTGTAGTAGCGCTTGTAACCGTTTGTATTTAGAAAGAAAACGAAAAAAGAGAGTAGGAATGATTTTTTTTTTTTATAACTAAAACGATGTATAAACGTTTTATCCCTAAAAGTGAGCAATATAAGTTGCACAAAGTAACCTGCGTTCACTGCTTGTACTGCTTGTATTGTTAGATAGCGTTATACTAACTAACAGAATGTAGACTAACATTGTATAATTTTGAAAAAAAATAGGAAATGCGATTTCGAGATTCATTTTTTGGTTCAGAAAATTTTCTTTGAATTTTTTTAATCAGGGAAGTTTAGGGGTAATCGACGCGAAGAGAGGGGTCCAAAGAGGACTAAGGGGTAGAGATTTAGCCAAGTATGTCGACCCCCATGGGAATGACTTTTCTTTTCCAAATCATCTTCAACTAGTGCGGACGCAAAAATTAAAGTCATAGTGAAAACTAATTTTTTTCGGGAAAAGTCCGATTGTGAAATTTTAATTGTGAATTCGAAGCAGTTTTCTGAGTGATAGTGTTTTATTTCAAAATAAATGTAAGTACAGCGCTATATAAACACGCAAATTAGTTTGAGAAAACGAAGCAATATTTATGAAAAATGTTTGTCTTTTAGGCATATGGGCAGTCTGGTGAAGTAGATTGCCGAGAAGAAGCAATATATCCTTTTAATCCGGTGCCAAGTCAAATGGTAAATAGAAAAAAAAAGCGCCTTTTAATGTGTGTAGTAAGAAAGTTTTGTTTTATATATAGAATTGGCACCTAGTTCACAGACTAGATGCAATGGTCTAAGCCGGTCTGCCGACTGGAGAAAGGCTTATGAGGGACAAGCCGTTAAAACGGACCGAAGCCCCTGGAGCAGCAAACGCAGAGTATTGGCCAGAAAAGATCTGAGACGGGCATGAAGAGTAAAACAAAGAAAAAAGAGTATATGATTCTCTAGACTAGAGAAGAGACTCCCCCCGCCCTTACCTTGTAAGCAAACTCTGATAAGTAAAAGCTTTTTTTATGATAACTATCAACCAGCGGAGATTTCATGTGTAGCCGCTTGTCTGGCGTTCCGTTTTGGTTGTTTTATTTGCTGGTGATCGCTGCATAGCCTTGCATGGGTTAAACTAATGTTGGGCGAAAATAATTTATGCCTTTAATTTTTTTTCTAATACTTTTGCCTTAAAGCTAACTTTTAAATTGTAAAATTTTGAGTCTTTGGTGTACTCCAAAGCCAAGTTATTTTTTTTTTTGTAATTTTTTTTTACTTTACTTTTATAATTTCATTTGTAATTTTTTTTGGTCATGAGTGGAACTTTGGTGAAAATTTTGGTTCACCCCTTTTTTTTTTTTTTGCACGCCACTGGCGAAAGCTTAACATGATTTAATTCTCTCTCGAATCAACAACATACTCTCTCCCTATATTTTTACACAATTACTTACAGCGGTCACCAGAAAGATCTTTCTCCGTGGGATGCTTTAGTGAGTACTCTTTTGTTTTAATATCATTTTTTGTTTTTTTTTTTTTTTGTTTTTGGTAAATGATTGACCAAGTGGAGTAAAGAGAGAGTTAAAGCAGTTTTCGTTGCTCTCGTTTAAATAACATGTAAAATTTAATTTTGGTCTTTTTGGTCATCAGAAGTTTAACTTATGCTCAAAAAAAAAGAATTTTTTTCTTTCTTTGAAATTTAATATACTTTTCATATAAACATTGTCAAACCTATCTATATTTATACCATAATCTATAATTTTTAATGCCTTATATTATTTGTTTCTTTTATTAAATATGAGTTTTTAAGATGAATTTAGGCTGAGCCGTTTACAAGGGGGGAATCATGCAAAGTAAGTTAGGTTAAAAATTGGTTTGGCATAGGGATCGCTGGGTAATTTTTTTTGACTTTGGATACAGCGATCATGGTAGGGTGGTCGAATTTTTTTTTTTTTGGGCGTCACTGATATCAGACCCCTTCTTGTTCAGCAGCTGCGCCAGGAAACGACGGTATTTCTTTTCTTTTTCTCATCCTTTTCTCTATTCTTTTTTCTTTTGCAAGTACAAAGCGTTAAACCGAGGATAAATTGTGTCAGTACGCGAATTCATTAATAAAATTGTAACTAGTAGAGCGGTAGTCTATGCATTCCCCCATTCCCCCCATTTCACACCGACTAATTGAGCCGAAACCAGCGCGAACTACTGATAGGTTTTACCAGATTCCAACAGCTCGCAGTAAAATTGTAGCAGGTTATATGTTACAGTTAGTTAAGTATTCATAATTTTATTAATTGGCGTATAAACGTGGGGGCCAAAACGGTTTCGGTTAGACAGATCTGGAATTAAAAGCTTAATAATAAGAGGGAAGTCCTTAACATATTTAGTTAACAAATAAGCAAACGTTTTGTGGTGAGAAATGTCGGTAAGGCACAGCAGTGAAGATCTAGCCGCGATTCAGGACGACAATACCCTTTGCCTTATCTGCGATAAACCAATACAATATAGGGCGCAGATACGGAGCACTACTTGTGGTCATCATTTCCACATAGCGTGCTTCAACATACGCGTCGGTAGTAGGGAAATTTGTCCCACTTGTGATCAACCGTTACAGAGTACGGAAGAGGAAGGAGCTGAAGAACTTAGTGGGGGACCACAGACCAGCCATCAGGCAAGAATGCAAACCAGGGCAGCAGCGCAAAGGGCCAACTTACTAGCAGAAATGGCACAGAGAGATTTGAGTCAGGAAAGAAGGTTAGAAGAGGGTATAGAGCCATCCGAATCTGTTAGGAATAGCGACGTTAATTTAGCCAGATTAATAGGGAATGCCATGGCGACGGCTGCATCTCGTCAAAATGAGCGACTGGAAATTCAAACAGTTAGACAAACGGAATTGTTGACACAAGCGTTAGAAAATGGATTCCAGAGATTGTATTCAGTAGTAGCGACACACCCAGTGAACGCTGAGGAAAGTACACAACAGGCAGCGAACTTACGTAGCCAAGTATCAGCAACAGCAACTAGTGAGCAGGCAAGTAATGGTAACAGTATTTTGGAGCTTAGACCAGACAGAATAAGTCAGGTTATAAGTAGTTGGAAGTTAAGGTTTAATGGCAAGTCCGGTATATCAGTGGACGAGTTTATTTATAGAGCGGAAGCAATGACCCATCAGGCTTTTTTAGAAGGTAATTTCGTAGTTCTGTTGCGGTATGTTAGCAATTTGTTTGAAGGAAATGCTAGTGAGTGGTTCTGGAGATACCATAAGAAGGTATCACGCATCAAGTGGTTAGACTTATGTAGAGCCTTGAGGGAACAGTTCAAAGACGAGCGTACCGATCAGCATATTAAAGCTGCTATCAGCAAACGCAGACAAGGGGATAAAGAGTCGTTCGACGAACTCTACGAGGCGATAGTGCCACTATCTGACAAACTGTCTACTCCGTTACCAGAAATTGAGTTGCTAGAGCATCTTCGGGCTAATCTTCTGCCCGATATTCAGCATGAGTTATTATATGAGTCCATAGCTTCGGTATCTAAGTTAAGGCAGTTAGTGCGTACTAGAGAAACCTTTATGCAGACAGTACGGAAACCATTGAGGGTACCACCAAGACCCATGCCTAGGAGAGTGGTAAAAGCAGTGAGCATTCAAACAGAAGAAGAGTCCGAGGCAGAAGATGAGGTGCCAGTGGGGGGAAGCAGTTAACTTGGTTTGTTGGAACTGTGAAAGAAATATCTAAATATTCAGAAACGAAACCAGTAGAGTCGCCTAGATTTGGAATTTATTGGTCACAGACTCGTTCAAGAGAGCGAAGGAAGGCTTTTAATAAAGGTGTTAAAAAGGAGCGAAAGCTAATAGCCTCGGCGGTAGTCGGCAATGTTTTTGATATCCGTCCTTTTGCAGAGGTAAAGTTATTCGATAGGTTAATAAGTGGCCTCCTGGATACTGGGGCTAGTATAAGTTGCGTCGGTGGCAGTTTTGCCGAAGAATTATTGGCTGTAAAACAGAATATTAGGCCAATGTCAAATAAAGTAAATACAGCAGATGGAACACCCCAGCAGATAGTAGGAAAGATAAGTACTGAAGTTAATTTTAGAGGAAATAGTAAGATATTGAAATTTTATATAGTCCCTGGGCTAACCCAGGATCTCTACTTAGGTATAGATTTTTGGCTCGCTTTTGATTTATTACCATCTGCATTGTCATTAGGACCGCTACAGATAGCTAGTTTAAGCGTAGAGGATACGGCGCAACGGATGTTAGACAGTAATCAGAAGCAACGTTTGTCTGAATGTATGGGTTTGTTTCCATCATTCGCTAAGTTGGGACTAGGGAAAACGCAGCTGCTGTCACATTCAATAGATGTTGCTGGTGCAGCACCAATTAAGCAGCGACACTATCCTATGTCACCGGCAAAAGAACAATTAATATATGAAGAGTTAGATCGCATGTTAAAATTAGGAGTTATTGAGGAAACTCAAAGTGCTTGGTCTTCGCCCGTTGTGTTGGTTAGTAAGCCAGGAAAACATAGGTTATGCATATGTAGATAGTAGACGGGTGAATGCCGTTACAGTTAAGGATGCTTACCCAATGCCAATCATAGACGGCATCCTTAGCAGATTACCTAAGGCCGAGTACATTACAAGTCTCGACTTGAAAGACGCGTATTAGCAAATTCCTTTAGAGCCTGAGTCACGGGATAAGACAGCCTTTTCAGTAGCAGGTAGACCCCTGTACCATTTCAAAGTAATGCCTTTTGGATTATGTAACGCGGCGCAAACCATGTCCAAACTCATGGATAAAAAAGTGCCACCACATCGGCGTCATCAGATATTTATCTACTTGGATGATCTGTTAATTGTCTCAGATTCGTTGGACGAGCATATATCCGATGCAGGGTTAACTATAAACGTCGAGAAAAGTCATTTTTGTAGAAAGAATGTCAAGTATCTAGGGCATATTGTAGGTGAGGGAACTATTAAGGCAGACCCAGATAAAATATCCGCCATAGTCCCCACCCCAAAATCGGTTAAACAAGTTCGGCGCTTTTTAGGAATGACGGGTTGGTATCATAAATTCATTCAAAATTACGCTGCTATTGCGTCTCCAATTACCGATACTTACATCATAAGCGTAAATTCATATGGACATCAGAAGCTCAGTCAGCATTTGAGGACTTGAAAACACGTTTAAGCCAGGCACCAGTTTTACATAGTCCCGATTTTAGAAAACCTTTCTTCTTCTACGTAGATGGTCAAGAATTTTCTATCCTAACCGACCATGCTTCTTTAAAGTGGTTAATGAGTCAATCAGACTTGAGTTCTAGGTTGGCCAGATGGTCTTTGAAACTTCAGGGATTTAATTTTACCATTTCACATCGAAAAGGTAGTCAAAATGTGGTGCCTGACGCTTTGTCCAGAGTTTTTACCCCTGATTTAGCGGTATTAGATAGTGATTTAGGAATCGATCTCAATTCGGTGCATTTTCTAAGTCCCGAATATGTGGAGCTAAAGGCGAAGCTCGAAAAAAAACCCCCAGTCAGTACCTGACGTGAAAGTAATGGGCAATTTAGTTTACCGGCGTAGTGAGCATTTTCCTAGGGAGAAGTTAGCAGATGATCAGTGCTGGAAACTATAGATTCCCAAGGGATTAGTGGCGCAGTTGTTGAAATTGGCTCTCGAAAGCCCACTAGCGGCCCACTGCGGTATTAATAAGACATTGGAAAAACTCAGGCGCTACTATTACTGGCCAAATCTAGTGTCAGAAGTTAAAGAGTTTTTAAACAGATGGGATGTTTGTAAAGCCACTAAACACCGAATTATACGTTAAGGCCACCATTAGGCAAGTCGGGTGAAACGTCAAGATTTTTCGAGAAAATGTATGTGGATTTCTTGGGTCCTTACCCGCGTAGCAAGTCTGGCAATATTGGAATATTTATTGTAGTGGACCATTTCTCAAACTTTCCGTTCCTAAAGAGGGTAAAAAAGTTTACCGCGGAAGTGGTTACCCAGTTTCTAGAAGAGGATCTTTTTCATTGTTTTGGGGTAGCTGAGATTATAGTATCCGATAATGGGCCCCAATTTAGAGCACACCATTTTAATGAGCTGTTGCAAAGGTATAAAGTGCGTCACACGTATACGGCTGCGTATGCTCCGCAGGCTAACGTGTCGAAGAGAGTAAACCGGTCGGTATTGGCAGCAGTGAAGGCCTACGTAAGTCCAAGCCAGTCTGATTGGGACGAAAAGCTAAGTAGTATCGCTTGTGCCTTGAGGTCTACTATTCATTCGGCGATAAACACAACATTCTATAGGATGGAATTTGGTCAGCATATGGTAACCGATGGGTCCGTTTACCAAGTGCTACGGAACTTAGAATTGTTAGAGGATCGGGCTGTAAGGTTTAGTAGGGACGACTCTTTCGAAATAATGGGAACTAAAGCTAAAGAGGAGTCACGAAAACAGCATGAGCGGAATGAGAATCTGTATAATTTACGTAGTCGCGAGGTGTCTTCTTCAGTGGGACAAGAGGTATTTCGTAGGAACTTCCAGCTAAGTAATTATTCAAAAGGATTCAACTCCAAGTTAGCGCCACCGTTCGTGAAGGCGAGAGTGAGACGCAAGCTCGGCAACGCGTACTATGAGTTAGAGAATCTACAAGGCCATTTGGTAGGCAAATTCCATGCAAAAGATATTAAGCAATAATTTTTTTTTTTGCCCGGTTTCATGCGAGTATCACCCTTTCCATTAGGTAAGTGTAAGTGTAAGCTTGTAACTGTTTGTATTTAGAAAGAAAACGAAAAAAGAGAGTAGGAATGATTTTTCTTGTTTATAACTAAAACGATGTATAAACGTTTTACCCCTAAAAGTGAGCAATATAAGTTTCACAGAGTAACCTGCGTTCACTGCTTGCACTGCTTGTACTGCTTGTATTGTTAGTTAGCGTTATACTAACTAACAGAATGTAGACTAACATTGTATAATTTTGGAAAAAAAATAGGAAATGCGATTTCGAGATTAATTTTTTGGTTCAGATAATTTTCTTTGAATTTTTTTTAATCCGATTACTTTCTTTTTTTTTTTTTTTGTGGCGCCCCCTAGGCTCCTCTAGAGTTGGGATCAGGGAAGTTTAGGGGTAATCGAGGCGAAGAGAGGGGTCCAAAGAGGACTAAGGGATAGAGATTGAGCAAGTATGTCGGCACCCATGGGAATGACTTTTCTTTTCCAAACCGTCTTCAACTAGTGCGGACGCAAAAATTAAAGTCATTTTAATTGTGAATTCGAAGCAGTTTTCTGAGTGATAGTGTTTTATTTCAAAATAAATGTTATGTTTTGTTTTATATATAGAATTGGCACTTAGTTCACAGACTAGATGCAATGGTCTAAGCCGGTCAGCCGACTAGAGAAAGGCTTATGAGGGACAAGCCGTCAAAACGGACCGAAGCCCCGGGAGCAGCAAACGCAGAGTATTGGCCAGAAAAGATCTGAGACGGGCATGAAGAGTAAAACAAAGAAAAAAGAGTATATGATTCTCTAGACTAGAGAAGAGATTTCCCCCGCCCTTACCAAGAAGCAAACTCTGGTAAGTAAAAGCTTTTTTTGTGATAACTATCAACCAGCGGAGCTTTCATATGTGTAGCCGCTTGTCTGGCGTTCCGTTTTGGTTGTTTTATTTGCTGGTGATCGCTGCATAGCCTTCAGCCAAGAAACTAAATATTTTCGCCAGGCCCTAATATTGCATGGGTTAAACTAATGTTGGGCGAAAATAATTTATGCCTTTAATTTTTTTTTCTAATACTTTTGCCTTAAAGCTAACTTTTAAATTGTAAAATTTTGAGTCTTTGGTGTACTCCAAAGCCAAGTTATTTTTTTTGTAATTTTTTTTTACTTTACTTTTATAATTTCATTCGTAATTTTTTTTGGTCATGAGCGGAACTTCGGTGAAAATTTTGGTTCACCCCTTTTTTTTTTTTTTGCACGCCACTGGCGAAAGCTTAACATGATTTAATTCTCTCTCGAATCAAGAATATACTCTCTCCCTATATTTTTACACAATTACTTACAGCGGTAACCCTTTGTAGTTTAAGATTAGCATTGCGCAATTTAGCAAAAACCTTTTTTAGTGATGCCAAATGTTCTTATAATGAGGTGGAAATTTAAATTCTTCTGAATTTAAATGATTAAGTCCAAATTCGTTTCTTTCCTCGATACCGTTATTTATTTCATGTGCGAATGCTTCATTTTCGAACTCTCGAACTCGAATACCTTCTAAGGAATTGATTATTGTTTTTCTCCTTTTTTGGTTTATTTGAAATGAAATTTGTAATTTGTAAATGTTGTACTATTTTCTTAGTAGTTAATAACGGCCTCACATGCTTTAAGATATTTTCAGTATGTCATATGTTGATGCAATTTATAGCAATAAAATTTTTGATGGTTGGTGCAACGTTTGCTCTATTATTCCTTGTATTATTTGAACACTCAAATTTTTTAATGTTTCTGGAAAATTGAAATAATTTTCGTTGATAATATTTATTGAACAGCCTGTTTCAGAAACGCATTTTAAAGGTTGATCTGTTTGATCCACCTGTTTTGTCCGAGATGTCTGATCCGAGGCTGTTTGCCGAAAATTTTCGGACCATTCCATTTTACTCTGACCACTGGTTTTTTCTCATTGCCTTTTAGTAGGTTGATTTACGACAGAGTTTTGATTCTGAGGTTGATTCTGAATCTGATAATTAAGGGGATTTTCTTGTCTGCTCTGAATGAGATTTTGTTGAAATTCTTCTCGAAGGTGTTGGTTATTTTGGGAATCGGGATGATTTGATTTATTGTATTGATTATTTTGCCTATGAAAGGTTTGCCCTGAATATTTTGATTTAAGTTGTAATTCGAATTTCCTGAACTACATTGATTGTTAGTTTTGGGTTTCCCTGAAGAGCTGTTTTCATATTGACCCTCTCTTTGGGCTACTTGTTTCAAATTAGACACTGTTGAAATATCCTACTTCGCTAATGTCACATAAAGCTTGTTTGGTAATCTTTTGATAATGACATCTTTGACTGTGTTATTCATGGCATTTGTGTATTGAATGGTATTGGCGGCATCGCCTTCTAAAGTTAACTTATTAATTATGTATGTATAATGACTGACTTATGTTATAAATAAAATAAAATTTTCACTCGTTGCAAAGGATGGACATGTTTTTTTTTCGCTTATTAAATTTTATTTTTTTCTCGCTATTAGATAAATTTTTATAACTTATAAACTCACCTCCTGCTTAACTAAACTTTATCATTCGAATTTTATTTTCGTTTCGGGATTGCTTACACTAGTGTTCACGCCACCGGGTGAACAGCAGAGAGTGAGGGGTAGGGTTCCCAAAACGAAATGCGGTCATACTAAGGAGAGTGACGAAGGGTTCTCCTGTAAATCACCATAATCAATCCAGTACGAGATTTTCCCCCGAACACCCGCACTTTCTTTTCCACTTGTTATTAACATCGAGTTTACATTTAATCGAACCTTTTCGTGTGTGAGATTGTTTATTAAATAAAAATCATAGTTTTAAATTCTTCCGCCCCTCCACGAACATTGGTCCTTCGAGCCGGATATCCTTTCGCTCTTCCAGCTTGCATCGGCGGAATTCCTGATAAGTACAACATTTCTTATCAAAAATCTCATTCCCGTTATATCCCATTCCATACTAATAAAAGTGTGAGGTTTCCCGCTCTTCCATAGCGACCTACAGACTTTTGTATACTTGTATATACATACCTGACCTGTTCCAAGCGTTACATGTTATTTCCCGATCATTTTTGTGTTTATGAAGTGCATTTTTTTACATTCTTCGAAATTCTGATACAAATACATACATATGTAGGTATATACACACATACATATACATACATACACGTAGGTTGCGAAGCCATCGGATATGCTGACGACGTGGCTATTGTTGTTGTTGCCAAGGAGCTGGAGAAGGCAGAATCAGTGGCCTCGCAAGCTATAGCCAGCATCACGCGGTGGCTTCAGTCGGTTGGCTAAGCCTTGGCAGCCGAAAAAACGGAGGCGGTTCTGATCAGCAGTAGGAAAACAGTTGAGCATGCCTCAGTGCAAGTAGAAGGTTCCACAATCACAAGACACCCGTCTATGCTTCAGAGAGCATTTGGAGAACGTTCAACGGAAAGCAGCAAGCACAGGACAGGCGTTATCGAGGCTAATGCTGAACACGAGAGGACCGAAACAGGAGCGGAGACTACTCCTGATGAGTGTGCTGAAATCGGTCATTTTGTATGCGGCACAAATCTGGGCCAACGCCATACACACTACGGCGTACAGTAGGGGCATTACCGCTACCTACCGTCTCTGCGCGCTAAGGGTCTGCAGCGGTTTTAGGACGGTCTCTGAGGATGCTGCGCTGGTGGTTGCAGGCATGATCCCCATCAACTTACTTGCGGACAAGGCCAGGAACATCGCTGACGCAAAAAGGAACGGTACACCAAAGCGGACAGCTAGCGACGACGCAAGGATGCAAAGCTTAGCCATCTGGCAAGAGCGGTGGGATTCATCTAGCAAGGGTAGGTGGACCCACACCCTTATCCCCACGATCAGGCCATGGATTGAACGGAAGCATGGACAGGCGACTTTCCATCTGACACAGTTCATCACAGGACATGGCTGTTTCAGATCCTATCTCCACAGATTCGGACACGAGGCTGAGCCGTACTGCCTGACATGTGATGAAGGAATGGTAGAGGACGCGGAACACGCCCTCTTCGTATGCCGGCGATTCACTAGTAAACGGCGGCTCCTGGAGGAAACGGTCGGCACTGTGCTGACTACCGAGAACCTGGTGCCCATAATGCTGGCAGACGCGGCGGCGTGGGAAGCAGTGAGCAGCTTTACAGGCTTCGTGGGAATCAGCCTAAGAAAGGCAGAGCGTGAAAGAAATGGCCATACGTAAAGGGTTATAGCTTTTTGCGAAGCAATTCCCCATGGGACGTACCGCAGAAACCCCCCTAATACGTATTTGCAGCTTTAAATTTGTAATATATATATATATTTTGTTGTTATTTATGTAATACATGTATTAAAAAAAAAAAAATACATACACGTTAAAACAGCTGTTTTATAACCTGCAAGTAGAGGTGTTTAATAATCTAAAATTTATAAAGTACCACTTACCTTTACTTAAAGTGTAAAGCACACTCTACGAGCTGATCATTAGTCCATCGGCATAAATTATTTATGCCAAAAAATTTGTACATCCATACATACACATGTAATAATTTTTGCCGGGGCAAGCAAAGAAATTTGTAAAAGTATTTAATCGCGAGATGGATAGTAAGTTTGCCTCCATCCATTCCAGGATCCTGAACACGGCTGCATTGGTGTTTTCTTCCTCTTGCTGGATATCCTTGGCCACAGTGACTATGGCAATGTCGTCCGCGAATCCCACTATGCGGGTGTCAGTTGGCATATCCAATCGCAGGACAGTGTCATACATGACATTCCACAATGTTGGCCCGATCACTGATCCTTGAGGTACTCCGCCTGTGATGGTGTGTTTCCGTTCGATGGCTTTAGCGGCTATCTCTACCACCGAACTGATGGCGTTGATAGTGCTGCGTTTCCTCCTGAATCCGAACTGCCAGTCCGACAGTCCATAACGTTGCTCCAGTTCCTTCTCCAGTCTGTTGCAAATGATGCGCTCAAAAAGTTTCCCAATCACATCAAGCATACACAGGGGTCTGTATGCAGATGGGTCATCTATTTTATCACCTTTGGGAAGCAGGACCAACCTTTGTAGCTTCCACCTCGTAGGGAACTCCCGTTGCAGCATGCATGTGTTGAAGAGTTCCACAAATGTCGACGCGTGTTTGCAAACTAGCAGTTTGATTACAAGAGCCAGGACCCCGTCTGGGCCCGGGGCTTTATGTACGTTTATCCTCTTCCCTGCTTCCACGACTTCACTAACATCTGTGAATATCGGTGCACATGGTGTTCCGCTCGCTGCTAAGTTCCTCGTCGGCCTTGAAGGGAATAGTGTTGCTACGATGTGACCCAGCTTGGTTGGATCCGATGGCATTATGCGCCTGGCGAGTTTGCCCATAACCAATTTATAGGCAGTCCCATGTGGCTGCGCATCTGCATCTGCGCACAGCTTCTTCCAGCAGTCGGCTTTACTTCTCTTGATTTCCATATTTAGGTTGGCTCTTTTCCGCTTGTAGTCTGCAAGCAGCTCCGGAAACGTGGGCATTCTGCGGGCACGTTGCTGTCGTCGTCTGGCCTGGTGACATTGCCTCCTGGCCGCCGCAATGCTGGCATTCCACCTGTACTGGCTTACATTTGTTGATTCCATGCCGTTTGCGTACCATGACTGCATCACACGCACTGCGTAGAATGTCGCCCATGTGGTTGGCCTGTGCTGCTGCTCATTGTCACTTGGGTCATCATGGTGAATAACGGTTCTTCGCTCAGCCTGCCTGGGGCCCAGCTGTAGAACGTCGTTGGTGTGTGTGCAGGTGGACAACTCTTGATAGAGCACAGAATGGCGAAGTGGTCGCTGTGCGTGTTGAGATCCGAAACTGCCCACTGCGCGCTGCGGGCTAGCAAACGTGAGGTCGATCACGGAGCCTCTGCCAGCCGTATTGTAGGTGTGGGTGTTGCCTACGTTGAGCAGACTGATGTTGAGTGTGGCAAAAGCGTCCAGCAGGGCCCTGCCCCTTCTGGTAGTCCTTTGGCTACCCCATTCCGTTGCCCATGCATTGAAGTCGCCGGCTATGATGGTTGGCAAGTGAGTTCTGGCGCCCTCCACTAGTCCATCCAGTATGCTGCAGAATTGATCGATGTGTTTGTTCCGTGCTATATAGCAGCTGTAGACATATACTTCATTGTACCTCGCACTTACATATCCGTCCGCGCTGTGTTGATTTTCCAGATGTGTCCTGCTGTTGCTCCAAATTGCCGCGCCATAACGATGGTTTTGCGTCCAGCTGTGGTCCTGTATATGGGAATATGGCTCGCACAGAATTGAGAAGTCTACTTCCAGGTCCCGTACAGTTTGTTTTAAGAGTTCCTGTGCCGACCTGCAATGGTTTAGATTAAGCTGTAGAAACTTAATCCTTCCTGTTACTGCCAGCCTCTACAAATAACGTGCAAGCTCTGCTGAGCGTGTTGTGCGCCGTATTGGTCCGCTTATGTCGCGTGCAAAGTATGCACGCTGCCTTCTGGTCACATTGCTTGGAAGCGTGATCGTTGCTAGCGCAGTTGAAGCATAGCTTGGATGCGTCGTGCTTGCTTCTGCACCGAGCTGCTGTGTGCCCAAAGTCCAGACACTTGTAGCACCGTCTCGGCTCAGTCTTCAGGCGTACTCGGCATATGCACATGCCTACTCGTATTTTGCCCGCCTGCAGCAGCTTGTTCGCCAGGTTCGGGTTCACCATCATTGTTGCGGTCTGTGTACCACTGTACGCTTTCCGCATCTTTGGGTGACATTCTGCCGGCAAATCCTAGTCGATTAGTTCCAGGACGGCGAGCAGAAGATCGTCTGCAGTGTGGAATTCTGCGAGATCCTTTATTTCGACCAGGGCCTTATCGCTGATCGCCTTGACATCAGCAGTGTCTCCAAGAGCCTGTTTCACTGCCTGCTGCAGTTTGGCAGTTGCTTTGTCCGCTGGCTTGGTCAACTGTAGGAGTAGTTCCCCGGCTGCTGTGCGTCGAACAGCACATACGTTCTCCTTGTACTGCTGGATTCCGGCGTCTGTGTGGACTGACTTCAGTACCATCGCGTAATTGGCTGGGTCTTTACACTTCACCATGATGACTTCCGGCATCTTCTTTTTAATGGGTCTCGGCTTGCTTTTCACCTTGTGCCATTTCCCTCCAGCGACGTTCGTTGCGTGTGTTGGTTCAGCTACTACTGGTCCTGGTGATACTGCTGTTGCTGCGGGGCTTCGGGGCCTTGGTGTCCGCTCCTGGATTGGCGACTTCTTTTTCCTCCTCCTGTCATTCTTCTTGGCTGTTGGTGGGTCTTCCGTCCTGGTATCCTTCCTTTTCATAACTTCTTTGGTGGTTTTGGAGACAGAATTGCACGCTGCGCATACCAGGCATGGTCCAGGCTTCACCGGATATTCCTGCATCTGCTCCATTACCTGTAGGTAAATGGATTTCATCTTAAGATGTGCCTCCTTCATCCATTGGGTTGTGTTACGCGTCGGGGGAGCCTTTTTATTAACCGAGCCGAGCTGTCCGCTGTATGGGCCAAGTTTGCCACCGGTGTAGTAGTGGTGGTGATGACGGTTGTTGGCGCCTCCAGAATCCGTGCCCCTGCAATGGCTTGTGCCATGGGTGGATTTTAACAACTGTGGCTGCCACCTGGAGTAGTCGACGTTTTTCCAACCATTTTTATACCCTTGCAGAGGGTATTATAAAATTGATCAGATGTTTGTAACGCACAGAAGGAGACGTTTCCAACCCCATAAAGTATATATATTCTTGATCCGTCTGTCCGTCCGCCTGTCCGTCCGTCTGTGCGTACGCGTTTTACTCAGCCGTCTTAAGAGCTATCGGGCTGAAATTTTTTCGGGGGTTTTTATTACCCGGCAAAAATAAAGTATGAAAACCATCAGGATCGGACCACTATATCATATAGCTTTGGAAGAACTAAAAGAAACATTTTCATAAAAATCGAGTATGCTATGAAATTTACATATGTGATACTATTGGATATAAAACCCCAGATCCCAAAATTTTAATGTGATCGGATCGGATGAACAAGTTACAGTCAATATAATAATCGGCTTTACTACAAGCTCTGCCGGCAGCGCTGCTTGCTGTCTACTACGTCTTTCGTCATCAAGAGAGTACATGCATACACACACAGACGCAACGCTACATAAAGTGTATGTGTATGCGTGCGTTGCTTTGCTTAGGGAATGAGGAAAGAAGAAGAACAAATTGTACTAAAACGAGTAAAATTGTTTTGTTTGTATATTGATGAATTGAGTTGCAGAAAACAGATTTTGAACATGTAAAATTATTATTACCAAGGACTGCAAGGGTATATAAACTTTGGCATGGCCGATGTTAGTTTCTTTGATATAATCATGTGTTTTTTGTATTTTATACCTGCTGCCAGGATTAATACGCTGCGGCCGCTGGCACAAGCGCAGACCACAGTTCTCTTCGTGTCTCAGGGGCCCTGTGGGTTTGTTGGTCCTCTTCTTGTAACCTGAAAAGATTGTTAGTCGGTAACTTAAGACTTACTCTGCCTATAGGGGATTTTGAAAATCGCGCCTAAGCGCGCGCCCAAAAGCACGCAACACTATGGAGGCTAATGTTGTGAGCTTATGTTAAGCCGTCAGCTGGTTTCTCGGCTCTGTTATCGATCGACGTTTCACAACACTAGTTACCAGCTGATTAATTGCAATCGGCAAAGTAAAATGCGCTAAGAAGTCAAACGATAAGGTAAATGCCGAAATTGCAATTTTACCACCACAGGAGAAAGCGCGGGATATGGTTAACACCCCCGCCGCCTTACCCGGCGTGGCCACCAAACTAAGACTGGTGGGAAATAAATAATTTCTCCAACACAGCAGATGCAGCCAGCTGGGCAGCCGATTGCAGTCCAGGTTAGTGGCCAGTCTCTTGGCGACCCTTCCTAATCCTTCCCCTCTATATTCCAGGTATTGTACGACGATTGTGTCCTTTTGTTTTGCGGAGCTACTGATAAACGCGACCGCTCTTGAAAATACATACACGTATGTGTCTCGTTAAGACAGGTGGCAAAATACATATGATGGAGAATCTGACGTAATTCATAAGGAGGATAGATTTCATTATACACTTATATCCAACCCATTATATAAGGCAACATAAGATATTGTTCAGTGCAATCGCTCACTGGAGAGGCACAACGGCTCTCGCAAATTGGACAAGCCAACACCTGGCAGGAACTAAGGTCACTCCTCATCAATGAATTGAAGACGCAGACCCCCTGTGAGGAACTTCTTCGACGCCTCTACAACACCAGCTGTACAGGAAACGTTCGTAAGTTTGTAACAGAATTAAAAGACAAATCCTATATTATCACAAACAAACTATGTCTAGAAAACGATGCAAATAACACCACTCTTTATACAAATGCTTTAAATAATACTTTAAAAGATGTAATAAACATAAAATTACCCGATAGATTATTTATGATGTTAGCTAGATATGATATAACCACCGTTAGCAAGCTGAAACAAGTAGCTCAAAGAGAAGGGTTATACGAGAATAGTATAACAGAAATCAGAAAATCAAATCAAAGCCAAAATCAAAACAAAAAAGGTGGAAAACCCTTTATACTTAATAGTACAACTTCGTCTCAAACAAACACCCATAGGGTGAAATGCTATATTAAGTTGCCAAAATGTATGTAACAGGCAGAAGGAAGCTTCTCCGACCCTATAAAGTATAAGTATATATACTTAATCAGGATCAACAGGCGAGTCGATCTAGCCATGTCCGTCTGTCCGTACGTCCGTCCGTCTGTATGAACACGCAGATCTCGGAGGCTACTTATAGCCACCAAATTTGTTATGTATACTCGTGTAGTATGTCAATGTATAGAGTTAATTGGAATTTTGGCCACGCCCCCTTACGCCCCCAGGAATCACATACAACTATTTTTCTTAAAAACTATAACAGAGACATCAAATTTAATCATTCAATACAATAAGCTCAACTTGTAACACTCTGTTGCAAGTATAAACAATTAAACGTATACGCAATAAAATATAATTGTGCACTTGAATATGTTTATATATATACATTGATGTACATATGTACATAAACATATTCACATAAATGTACAGGTAAGCATGATCATATATGTATGTACATTTGTATATGCACATACATATATTCACAAAAGCAATGTATGCACAAGCGTAACATGAGCTAGAGCCAGGCCAGCGTGTGAACGCTGACCAAGCACTTTGATGCAAGCGCTCCAACAATATGTATGTATGTACTGACACTCTCCCTCTCTTTTTTAACTGTCGCATAAGTCGCAGCATAAGAATATATATGTAAACTTAGCTTAAGCAAAATAATAATTTGGAATAAAGAATCTTTCTGAAAACGACTATGCATGCACACTGACGTGTTCATCTTGGATATATTATTTTTACAAAAGGAACCCGGTCTTGGCATATGTCACATGGCGACCTTGACAAAGGATCCTAAAGGACCTACAAGGACTCTCCATGCTATAAATATTCTGTGTTCGAAAAGAGAAACATAAAGCTGCTAACAAAAGCAACAACCAACGGCAGAAGAGCAATGAGAGGCCCAATCCATCAAAACCAAATGCAAAAATCAAACCATCAATCAATGTCAATGTCAACAACAACTGCAAATATTAACCACAACACAAAACATGAACATTTTATTTATTTAAAAAATGAAAATTTAATTTTAAATCAATTGGAATAAATGCCCAGAAGAAAGCATAAGCAGCGGCTGGAACCATCTGATAAATCAAGCGAACCAAAAGAAAACCAACCAATCAACCAACAAGGAACACGAATGAACAGAGAAGATATTCCCTTTGCGGAATTTGCTCCTATTGAGCAAAGGGATGCACCGACGCTAGAAGAAGCGTTAGAATTGTATCCCAACGATGGACCGCGACCACTCACAACAGCTGAGTACCGGGCCCGCAACACCAAATCAAGAAAGCCAAAGAAGACCAAAAGAGGAGGCCAAGTACGCAAGCTACTCCAGCAGAAAAGGCTGGAAGAAGACTTACTGGCCACCCTGAAGACGGAGGAAGACCGACAACGCTGCATAGAGCGTATTGACACCCTGAGAGCTGAACTTCGCCAAAGAGCGAAGAAACGCAAGGGGGCCGCAAAAATGCGCAAGCCTTAACTTGCCTTTAATTTAATAATTATAATTATAACCTTAATAGCAAGTTGAAGCACGAAAGTGCAACTTGCGAAATACTAACTGTCTGATAGGCTTTTACTAACAATGTGGTTGGAGATTTTTTTTAAACAATAAAACAAATGAAATGTATACCTAAATTGTGAGCCAACCACATTCTCTATAATTTTTCCACGTCTCTGGCTCGCTGTGCAAGACACAGTTGAGATAAATTTTATTTCTCTCTTACTTTTTTTCTTTTCTTCACAAATAATTTAAATAAAAAAAAAAAAAATTTTTGTTTCATTATAAATATGCATGAACCCATAACAATTTAATTTTAATATTTCAAATAATATTCAAATTCAAGCAAATATGTACCGGTCAAAACATATTTATGAAAAATATTAAAGAAATTTTTAATCAAAAGGTTTTAACCTGTCTTTATGAACTTTATTCCGTATTTTTGTATACTTGCAATGCATAACAAGTAAATTTGACGATATATCCGTTATACCCACAATGGGGTTAATCGAAACAAAATCAGTGGACTCCACTGCAAATGTCATAAATAAAATTGAATCATCAAATGCTACTATTAATAATTGTCATAATATTGTGCGCATATGTATTATATAAGGCTTATCTATTACACAATAAATGTGTAACAAAAAGAGCTCTAAACCAAGCTAATGATCCAGATAAGATCTAAAAATACATTTGCACACAAGCAATTATAAATCAAAACCTTTTTAACAAAAGATAAAATATATATATATAAAAAAAAACAATGACCCATGTTGACAGGTACTTTGAAAAAATAAACAACAGGCACCCTAGCATAGTCCAAGGCTTAATTGAGGTTTTTAGGAGCGAGGGAAGTAACTCACCTCAACGCTCCATAAACTTGGTACAAATAAGGTTAGCTTACCTTGACATAACGGGCGAAGATTTCCCAGTCAAAGGAGGCACTAGGGTACAAATGAGTTTCATTCTCACGGTACCATATGTATGCTGGCTTAGGCTAGGCTTAGGCAGTTAATGTTTCTACATTAAAAGAATACATTATGGATAAAGCAGAAACAAAAAAGCTCCAAAAATATTTACCTTTCCTTGATTTCCTGATACAATCAGGTAAAACAAATCACAAATACGAGGAAATAAGGTATTGGATAGCCCACAACTACAAATTTAAAAAAAAAAATATTGTAGATCTTATGGAAAAATCCATAAAAGTAGCTTATAGTAGATTGTTAGCTAAGACTCCTTTAAGAAAATACGTGCCCGGATGGGTCCACGAACTTTTCAAGGACTCAATTGCGCTGATAAACATATCAGAATCGAGTGCAGAACCAATAGATTTAACAGACTCAGATGTAGAAATAATAGACATAGAATAGTAAAACCTTACACATTTTCAAAATTTTTCTTAAATTAACAACAGGTCTAAACAACAAATTTCTTTTTTTTAAGTAAAATGGGTTCTCAAGAATCCAAAATAGAAATAGAAATTAATCTTAGAAATTAATCTTAACAAACTATGGTTACTTGGGATGATATAATAGGAAAAGCTAGAATACACGCACAAGAATTAACTAAATCTTGTAAATGCCTCTCGCAGAATAGAGAAACATCCCAAGACACAGTAACCAAAAACACGAAAATAATAACCGAGAATCTCCAAGCTATTAGAGCACTATTAATTGAACACTATAGCAAACTAAAGACATGGCAAAAAACAGCCGCAAATGCGTTCTACAGTGAAAAAAACAAAAAGCAATAACTGTGTTTAGCAGACACAATATTGAATTTAAACAAACGTCTGATTTGGAAACTTCAATAGTACTGGAAGAAAAAACGCAGCTAATGGCTGATGAAGAAATAAATCAAGAAGAACAATCAGTGAGCTCTGATCAATCAATAATAAGTCTTAACAAACAAGCAATTCCCAAAAAAAACAACAAAATGACACAAACAATGGTAGAATTCACAAACACAGCCACCAGGCTGCTACCATACTTCGATGGTGACATTAAAAATCTACCGGGTTTCCTTGGAGCGCTTTGCGTATCTAACACCATAAAAGCAATGCACGAAGCAGTAGCTATCGAAATCATAAAATCAAAATTAAAAGGACAAGCGGGTAATACCCTAAGTTCTGAAACAACGATTGATGAAGTAATACGAAAACTATCAACAATCTTCAAGGGTGACTCAGTAGACCTTTTAACTGCAAAAATTAAAAATCTGCAGAGAAATCCCAATAACTGTGTTTCATACACAAACGAAATTACTGAGTTGACTGACGCCCTTAAAAGCGCATATATGTCCGATGGTCTTCCAACTGAACAAGCAATAAAATTCACCACTAAAGTGGCAGTAAATGCTATGGTAAGCCATACCAAAAGTCAAAGAGTCCAGCTATTAATGGAATCAGGAAACTTTGATTCGGCTAAAGAAGCTATTACTAGATTCACCACTCTTTCAGTAGAGTCGAGCTCCACATGCTTTTGACATATGTAGACACGATCGGTCCACTACCACATTCGGAAAATGGGAATACGCAATCACATTAATATATGACCTGACAAAGTATTTAGAAGCAATTCCTGTTGCAAACAAAAGTGCAACAACTGTAGCAAAAGCCATATTCGAATCTTTTATTCTGAAGTACGGTCCAATGAAGACGTTTATTACGGACATGGAACAGAATATAAAAATTCCATTATTACTGACCTGTGGAAATATTTGAAAATAGATAACATAACATCTACAGCACACTATCACCAGACATTAGGTACCCTTGAAAGAAGTCATAGGACCTTCAACGAGTACATTCGTTCATATATTTCAGTAGATAAAACTGATTGGGACATATGATTACAGTATTTCGTGTATTGTTTTAACACAACATCATCAGTAACACATAATTCTTGTCCATATGAACTAATATTTGGTAGACAAAGTAACCTACCAATTCAATTTAATAGCGTTATTACTATAGATCCAATATATAATATAGAAGACTATTCTAAGGAAGTTAAGCTTAGATTAGAAAACGCGTATAAAAGAGCAAAAAAGAAATAAATGATAAAAAAGTATCAGATTTTAAAATAGAAATAGGAGACAAGGTTTTCTTAAAAACAAAACTGGTCATTAGCTTGATTCAGTGTATTTAGGACCCTTCGATGTTGTAGAAATAGGTAAAAATAACAATATAACCAGAGGGCCGGGGCTAACTTTGACCGCGTCAAAGTTTGTATACCCTTGCAACTTTTTTGGTAACTCTTTCCTTACCTATTAGCCATCAATGTGGAAGAACGTTTTATCTAGAAAGGCTTATGCTTGCGAAAGAATCGCCTTCAATCGTAGGAAATAACGAAGATATTGATCATAGTCACTGTTTTCCACCAATCGTTCCTATGGGAGTTATATGATATAGTCGCCCGATCTTGATCAAATTTAGCACACTCATTAACATATATATTAAACTAACAATAGCGTTAAAAGTAACGAAGTTATTTACAAAAGTCACTGTTTGCGACCGATCGTTCCTATGGCAGCTATATGATATAGTCATCCGATCTTGATCAAATGGCACAGTAGTTTACAGGCGTAATAAACTCTCTAATATTAAGATTCACGATATGAGCACAGAAATTATTATTGAGAAAAGTCACTGTTCGTGACTTTGGGGTTTGTATGGGAGCTATATGATATAGTGGTCCGATCCGGCTGAATCCGAGATATACAAGCTCTGTAGCTCTTACGGTCTAGGAGGAGTTTGCGTTGATCCAGACGGACGGAGGCACGGACGGACGGACGGACATGGCTAGTTGAACTCGTCTCGTCGTGCTGATCAAGAATATATATAATTTGTATGGTCGGAGATGCTTCGTTCTATGCGTTGCACACTTCTGACCAAAATAAATATACCCCTTCTGCAAGGGTATAAATATTTTGACAGAGGATTCATACGAAAAATACTATTTTGACAACAACACTTTGTTCAATAAAAATACAAACAAATAGAAACTAATGAATGTATCAAAGGCATTTTAAATCAAATCCCAACCACTTGTAAATACACTAAAACAATTAAGAATTTTCAAACTAATTACATTGAACCAAACATAATTGTAACATGGAACTTACCAAAAACTAAACTTAATCAAAATTGCGTAAACAATGACTTAATAATAGAAGGCAATAACATAATAAAAATTAACGATTGTCCTTTACAATTAAACGAAATATCAATAATAAATTCATTGCTTGACTATAGTCAAAGCATTTATGTAACAAACAATATAACCAGGCTAGAACCTATTTCCTTTATCCAAACAAAAGAGATAATTAACGAACACACCAAAAATTATACTGTATTTCAAAATATTACATTAACCACTTTTGTACTTACTTTATGCAAACAAAAGAGATATTACATTAACCACTTTTGTACTTACTATAATAAGTTTGATTACATACTTAATCTACAAGTTTAAGACAATGCCACAAAAATTAATAATTAAGCATTTTGGATCAAATAACAATCGAACTCCCACAGAAAAAATTGAAATCCCAATTATTGAAAAAATACAGCTGAGAAAAACCCCTCGCTTTATCCCAATGTATCCGCCTGAGGACAGGCTATTTTCTTTAGATGGGGGAGTCATATATCCAACGTCAATAACCAATAACATATACATTTTTCGCCCCTAAAAATTCATAACGTTAAAGTAAATATCCGTTTTTATAAACACTTGGACACTTGCAATAACAATTGTCCTCCCCAAAATCAAAGAGTGTGAACGTTGACTCATAATTAAAACACAGACCAATAAAATCCGTTTTATTCATAAACAATTGAACACTTGCAATAATAATTGTCCCCCTAAAAATCAAAAGAATCCGTGTTACACATAGAATTGTTATCCATGTGTTACATAGAATTAGTGAATAATCACTATTAAAATCCGATCCGACATCAAGAACTTACGGGTAGTGCTCAAAAGTGTACAACAGTTAAAAGTATTTACAACAACTGTGCGCGAAAATATTATCAACTTTGTGTTACAACCATAAAATCCAATTGAGGAACAAAAACGCAAACTTCTGCGCGAACAAAAAAAAAAAAACAAAAACCAAAACAAAACATCATTAAAACCCAGAAAATCAACAAAGCAAAACACTACTAAAACTTACAAAATCAACAAAACAAAACAGCACTAAAACCCAGAAAATCAACAAAACAAACCACCACTACAAAAAAAAAAAGAAACAAAATGGCTGTGAATGGCTGAATGGCTCTCGCAAATTGGACAAGCCAACACCTGGCCGGAACTAAGGTCACACCTTGGATGCTTCCAACAAACAAAAATTCAGATTAGTCATTGACTATCAAAATCTAAATGAAGTCACAATAGATGACAAATTCCCAATTCCAGTCATGGATAAAATTATCGACAAACTGGAAAAATGTCAATTCTTCACCACCATTGAATTAGCTAAGGGATTTCATAAAATTCAAATGGATCCTGAATCTATTGCAAAAACAGCTTTCTCAACTAAACATGGCCATTACGAATACACACGTATGCCATTTGGTCTTAAAAATGCCCCGGCAACATTCCAAAGATGCATGAATAATCTTTTGGAAGACCTTATTTATAAGGATTGCCTTGTTTATCTGGATGACATCATTGTGTACTCCACTTCATTGGAGGAACACATACTATCACTCAGAAAGGTATTTAACAAACTAAGAGAAGCTAATCTTAAACTCCAACTCGACAAATGTGAATTTATGAAAAAGGAAACAGCATTCCTTGGTCATATAATAACAACAGAAGGTATAAATCCTAACCCTGATACAGTCAAAGCAATTCTAAAATTTCCGATACCTAAAACTCCAAAAGAAAGAAAGGAGCTAAAATAAACATAAACGACCCAAATTTTATTTCATCCTTTGAAAAATTAAAATATCTCCTCATGAATGATCCTATACTTGCATATCCCGATTTCAAAAAACCATTTTTCCTAACCACAGATGCTAGCAATATAGCTCTCACAGGACCATAGACCTATTTCTTATGGTAGTAGAACACTTAACGAACACGAACTTAATTATTCAGCCATAGAAAAAGAATTACAGTACATAGTGCTCATGAGGATAATGAAAATTACATTTTAATAGTAGAAAAACCCATTAATTATTTCAACAGGCAAATAGAATTCATTAGAGGTTCAGAAGACAAAGCAGAAAGAACAACATATTTTTATAATTCAAACATAGAAATAACATACAAAGAAATGACCAATGCTTACGCAAGGGATGTAAGAACACAGTAAGAACACTGTACTATATTTTCATAATGATCAAGATTTTCCCATACTCCAACAAGCTTTCATTAAAATAATACAATCGTACACAAATACAAAAACCTCGAAAACTAGCATTAAGTTAGAGGACCTTCAAACGTTTGCACAATCTCGATTTTCAAAACCTAATTCAAAACATTATTAATGAATGCTCAGTATGCAATATCGCAAAGACAGAAAATAGAAATACAAAACTAACTTTTGAAATAACACCAAAAACTTTTAATATCAGAGAAAAATACGTCATGGACTTTTACATGATCGACAATTTACAATTCCTTTCATACATTGACATTTACTCCAAATTTGCAACACTAAAAATTGGCTACAAGAAGTTAGAAATCACATCAAGTAAAAACCAGCGGACATTTTTATCTATGCAGGATCCCCTGACTATAATACCCAAACGAATAAAATACATAAAATATACAATTTAAATAAAGACAGACACGACTTCGAAATCGATATTAGATTTAAACAAGCACCATTAGTAAAGTCAAAAACGACAAATCCATTCAAAAAGACAGGAGAAATAAATCAGTTAGACGAGAATCATTTTGAAGAAAGAAATAGAGGACAAAAGGTCACACACTACAAATCAAAATTAAAGAAGAAAAAGAAAGTTAATAAAAGCAAATACGACAAATGATTAATTACAGGTCAACAACTCAAGATGACTTTTATGCATTTTGATCATTAAAAACAACATGCAGCCAATACATTGACATAAACCCAGTAAAAGCATCGAACGGTTACTTAATATTTAGAACAGGATCTACCGACAAACTTTGAATATCATTATTTAAAAGTGAATTTAACTCTAATAGACATTACATATAATATTTTAATGCAACAAGCACACATAATCCATATTCAATACTTAACAGAAAAACTAAGTACGGAAATTAATGAAATAAACATTGTGAAACGTAACAAACGAGGACTAATTGACGGAATCGGTTCAATATACAAATATCTTTTTGGTACTCTTGATCAGGATGATAAAGATGAATTAGAAGAAAAAATAAATAATCTATTGCTTATAGCGTACAAGCAAATATACGTACGTTATGTAATTGACACTGTTAATAAAGGTTTAACAGTAATAAACAACCTCAAGGAAGAAAAAGAAAAATCAGTAAGATTAGAAGAATACATTGAAGACGTAGAAATGGGCATGCAGCTCACTAGACTATGAATTTTCAACGCAAAACTTTTAAAACTGTAACGATCCTTTTTCGTCCTTCAGGATAATTTCAATCCTTAGGGCGAGGTTCGGCACAACAAATTTTAATTTGTGAAATCACGACACAATAATTAATGTACATATATATAAATGTATGTTGGAGTTTATTTCTGTGTTTCTGGGTTTCTTTTGGTTAAATGTTTCTTTAAATCATGACACATTTATCATATATATACTGCTTCAGACTTATGGTTGAACGTTTAGACGCGATTTTACGCTGATTCGGGTTGATACTCGTATTGACTGTGTACTTTTTGTAATTGTATTTAGATTTTGTTGTTGTTTTAAAGAGTCCATAAGGTTACTCGTAAGGCCTTATAACTCGATGACTTGCTCGTACTTGTTGATTGCTAGGCGCCAAATATTCTTAAGGTTACTCGTAAGGCCAAAAGATATTTGTTGCTTCGCTTGCTGATCAGGACTCGATGACTTGATTGATTGATCTCGACTCGACGACTTGATAAATGTCCTGACTTGCTGCTCGCCTTATATAGGCCTCATGGGCCTCCAGAATCACTTGGTGTCATACGTGATGCGTGGTGAAAGTCCCGTACAAGTCCTTTGCGCAGCCGCATCCACTTTCTGGCTGCTGCGCGCCCATTAATTTCCTGTCCTTGTTCCTCCGCTTTGCCCAAATAGCGCCTCTGTTGCTAAGCATCTCTGTTGCTGAGCATCGAGGCCCGCTCTCTTGTGTGTATGCTCTCCAGCCGTTGGTTTTTGTGCTCTCTGCCTCCCACGCATCTTCCCTCTGTGACAAAATTGCTGTTGGTCGTATGTTGTCCGACCGAACATGTTGCGTCGTAACGAAATGTTGCGTGTTTTAATTGCAGCAATATGTTGCGAAACATGATCTTTGGCAACATGTTGCCGGGCATCATGCATCCTTGGTTTTACATTGCATTGGTTTTACATGTTGTGTGGGACATTATTGTCAAATATATGTTCCTCACACTTCCCCCCTTCTTCTGGAGCGAATTGCCCCCTTTTTTTTTGGTGTGTCTTTTTCTATTGGTGTTTTTTTTTTAGTTATAGTTTAGACTCAGGTCGCATCTTTTTGTTGGCCTTTTGGCATCTTTTTGTTTATGTTGGCGATTACTGAGTTTCTTTTCTATATTTTTTGGCGGATTAGGGCATCTTTTCCTCTGTATTTTTCCCTCCATCTCCGACCATACAAAGTATATATATTCTTGATCAGCACGACGAGACGAGTTCAACTAGCGATGTCCGTCCGTCCGTCCGTCCCTCCGTCCGTCTGGATCAACGCAAACTCCTCCTAGACCGTAAGAGCTACAGAGCTAATTTCGCACGTAGGCTTGTATATACTGCAGGCGTTGTATATCTCGGATTCAGCCGGATCGGACCACTATATCATATAGCTCCCATACAAACCCCAAAGTCACGAACAGTGACTTTTCTCAATAACTTTGTTATTTTCTATGTTATTATCGTGAAACTATATTAGAAAGTTTATTACGCTTATAAACGACTGCGTTAAATTTGATCAAGATCGGATGACTATATTATATAGCTCCCATAGGAACGATCGATCGAAAACAGTGACTTTTGTAAATAACTTCGTTACTTTTACCGCGATTGCTTTCAAATTAAACATTTGTTAGTTTAGTATATCTGTTAATGACTGTGCCAAGTTTGATCAAGATCGGGTGACTATATCATATAGCTCCCATAGGAACGATCGGGCGAAAACAGTGACTTTTGTAAATAACTTCGTTACTTTTAACGTGATTGTTTTCAAATTAAACATTTCTTAATTTAATATATCTGTTAATGACTGTGTCGAGTTTGATAAAGATCGGGTGACTATATCATATAGCTCCCATAGGAACGATCGGTGGAAAACAGTGACTTTGATCAATATCTTCGTTATTTCCTATGATTGTAGGCCATTCTTTCTTCCACATTGATGGCTAATAGGTAAGGAAAGAGTTACCAAAAAAGTTGCAAGGGTATACAAACTTTGACGCGGTCGAAGTTAGCCCCGGCCCTCTGGTTTTTTAATTGTGGTCCCACCGCATCTGCTCCTCCATCTCGCGTTGGTGCTGATGCTGATGCTGCCCAGTTCTGCTGCTGCTCTTCGTCTTCGATTTCTCTGGCCTGCCGCTGCACTTCCATATCGTTGGCAACTGCCCTTGCCAGCCTCGCGTTGAAGTCCGGCATAGCCCCATCCCTCCAGCCATACCGTGCCTCCCGCTCTGCCTCCTCGATGACATCATCCACCTCCCGCCACAGCAGCTCGTCGAGTGCCCACTGCTCTCGGTCTTCTCTGACCGAGTCAGTGGCACTGTCCTCGCTACTGTAGCCGCTGTCTGCCGTATTCCACTCGTCCTCAGCCTCATCTTCATCCGAGGAGATGACAATAACCTGGTCCAGCCCAACCGGCCTCTCGTCACCGGACTCCTCCTCGGACACGTAGCCATAGCCACCGAGCCGGTCACCACGTGCCACTCGTGCCCGTGGTGCCACACTTCGAACTACGCCTTCATCTTGGCCATACATGTTGTCTTTGTTCATGTTTTAATTTTTTTTTTTTTAAATTTGTGTGTACTCGTTGATAGTTTTTACTAGAGTGATTTTGCATTTGCCATTCCTGTCGCTTGGGACCTCGCTTTGGTGCATATTTCCGGTACCGTTATCTTGGTTCCGCTTGTTTTATATGCATTGCCCATTTGACTCATGAAGAGATTATTTTATTGGAGTCTCTCTCACTACTACCATCACAGCGCGCCTAGCCATTCATTTGTATTGGTATCGGCTTGGTCCCGTTACTTTTCCTCATTTCTCTTTGCGTCATCCCAGATTTTGTTCACCAAGTATTGATTAGATTTCTGTTGTTGGACACCTGTTGTATGCTTTGCATTTTGGGTACTGCTCATTGTATTTTACGTTGATATGTTGTTGTTGCTTAATGATGCTTTATATTATTTTAAATGCGAATCCTCTGGTTGTTGTTTTTGCTGGTTATTATTTTACATTGATTTGGTATTGTTATTGAGTGACGTTGTATGCGGCTCTGTATCCACGTCATCTGTTTGTTGTTTTATCTGGCTGTATACTTTCACTCGTTGCAGAGGACGGACGTGTTTTTTTTGCGCTTATCAATTTTTATTTTTTTCTCGCGATTAAATACTTTTACAAATTTCTTAAATTCATTATCGGTTTAATTAATAATAATTTCAACATCTGAATTTTATTTTCATTTCGCGAATTCTCTTTTGCGTTTGTGTCTTTACCGTTTTAACTAACTCTCGCGCTCTTGCGTACAAATTGTTGTTGCATGTGTTCAATTTGACGCGCTCTCCCGCTCTTTCCTATTCTTGATTGATTTGCGCTCTCGTCTTTTGCCTACGCGCTCTGTGATACGTGTTTTTGTTTTTGTGCTTTCATCTCTTTTTATTCTCTAGTTGTGAAGGCTTACTCTGCACATTAACCCTTGTGTCAGAACTGGTCAGTATATTCGTATACACAGAATTTTTACCCTTAGAATTTTTATTTTTTATTTTTTGTATTTCCTTTTTTAATAAAATTAAACTTTTTGATAAAATGGTTGTCTGCTCAAAAAATAATTGCATAGTTGCCACTAATGCGGTTGACTCCCATGATTATATTCTGTGTTGGTTGCGTGACAATGCGGTTCACGTTAAGTGTGCAGGTTACACAGGCAGAATCAAGGAGTCTATTGCTAAAGGTGGTGGCTTAAAATATGGATGTGATGCTTGCCGAGAGGTCGAGAATGAGATGCGCTCTTTCATGAGGCGGACTAGAGATAGTTTTGACAGTTTAAGGGCAGGTTTTAATAAACTCCAAGCGGAGTTTACTGCGGTGGAGACTCAGTTCAGAAGTTTATCGCTTATGAATGAGTCTCCGAAACGTAAAAGGACCAGTCCTTGGGGTGTTTCTGCATCTGTAGACCCGCCAGCGTCTCTTATCGTCCCCGACCGGTCTCATGCACCGTCCACTCCTAATGTACAGCAATTGATTTCGTTTAAGAGCCCGGTTGTGAATGTGATTAGTAAGGAATTACCGGTATCACCTGGGAATGATCTCTTAAAAACGATGCCTTTTGTAGTGTCCGATGTGTCCGGGCAATTACCCATTCCAATGTAAATTGCCGATAGTTCTAAAAGTATCGAGGGCCCCGTAAACAAGTTGACTGCTGCAGTGGGTGACTTGTCCAACGTTACTGCTGCGGCTGACGCTTCGGGACCGCGGCCTCTCGTTGGCATACCACCAAAGAAACATATATTTGTTTCTAGGCTAGACCCTGTTGTCACATCTGATGATGTAATAACCTATATTCGGAAGAAAGTTAACGTCTCGAATCTTGCGGTGGAGAAGTTTAAATTTTCTTATTCTCGGGACATTTCGTCCTTTAAAATTACTGTTTCTGCCAATATCTTCGACACTATATGTCGAGAAGATTTTTGGCCAAAACATATACTAGTTAAGGAATATACTGTGAAAAAGAAAAATCGGAAACCGATTCGCTTGCCAACAACAACAACTAATACTATTCCTGCCACATCTGCATCTGCTGGTGTGTCAAAAAACTAGCTTCGTCCCTTAACCTGGGTTACCAGAACGTTAGAGGGCTGAAATCTAAACTTTCTAATCTCTATGTAGATAGTCTTTCTTTTGAACATAACATTCTAGCTTTTACAGAGACGTGGCTAAAAGCTGACATTGCTGATGCATCGGTTTTTTCCACAAACTTTTCTATTTTCAGACGTGACCGGATTTCTCGCATAGGCGGTGGCGTTCTGATAGCTGTTGATGCTGCTTTATCATCTGAAATGATTCAATTTTCTAGTATCCAGGAGATTGAGTTTGTAGGTGTTACAAAAAATTTTAAATCTTTTAATGCTTTCATTACTTGTTCCTATATTCCTCCATTGTCAGACATGGACATCATTTAGAGGCAATTCAGTTTGTCTTCTCTTTAGTTTCCAGTCAAGACATGCTCATAGTTGTAGGTGATTTTAATTTACCCGCTTTAGCATGGTCACTAACAGATGAATCTACCACGTTGCAGCCTTTTTTGTCACATGACTTTATTGATGGCCTTCTAGGCTTATCTTTATTCCAATCCTGTCTTAAATTCTAATAGAAAATCGTTAGATCTTATTTTTCCATTGGATTCTTCTTATTGTGAGGTTTCTAGGATCGAACCATTTGTTCTTCCCGAAGACAAATTTCATCCTACATTAAATTTAAAAATTGATTTGCCCTTGCTTTCACTAACTAGGTGCTTTCGTAAGACTGACTTTGCCAGCCTTAATGAAAACATTGCTACTACCGATTGGTCTTATCTGTACAATTGTAGAGATATGAACTCAGCTGTTCGTTTTTTTATGATACTCTGAATTCACTCTTTGATATTTGTGTGCCTCTTGGTAGGCTGGAGCGGCTTAACAAACCTCCCTGGTTCTCTCGAGAGCTATCCAATTTAAAAAATGCGAAGACTCGATATTATAAGAAGTTTCAAAAAACTCGTCGTTCATCAGATTATGCTCTGTATACAGTCGCTCGTTCAAAATTCATGATGCTTAATACACAATGCTATAAGAATTATCTTCAGCGGTGTAAGCTTCAGTTTTCTTCTGACCCTAAACAATTTTATAATTTTTTAATTTGAAACGTAAGACCTCTGTGCACCCATCTTTAGAAAAGGCTTATTGCATTTTCAATCTAGTGATTGATGAAAGTTCTATTCTTAGCGAACTTAAACTAGTTAAACCTAATTATTCTCCGGGGCCAGATGGTCTACCTGGATGTTTACTCAGGTTCTGTGCAAACGCATTATGTAAACCCATTTTTAAAATTGTTTCTATTGTCTGTCGAATCTTCCTCTTTTCCATCTATTTGGAAAGAGTCGTATATCAATCCTCTGCATAAAAATGGCCAAAAATTCCGAAGCCTCTAACTATAGGGGTATCTCAAAATTGTCCGCTATTCCGAAAGCTTTTGAGAAAATTATAACTTCTCAATTGCAACATTTTTGCAGCTCTATTATTTCGCCATCCCAACATGGGTTTGTGAAACGTAGATCTACAACCACTAACCTTTTAGAATTTACATCAGTAATTATCAAGGGGTTTAAAAATGGTAAACAAACTGATGTAATATATACTGACTTTAGTAAAGCCTTTTATTCCGTTAATCATACCCTATTACTTTCTAAGCTGAGCGACATTGGGTTTCCACCTCTTTTCCTTTCTTGGGTTCGTGAATATTTAACAAATAGAAAACAGAAGGTACTTTTTAAGTCTTCTTTTTCCGCTTCCATTCCTGTGACTTCTGGTGTACCTCAAGGTAGTCATCTTGGCCCTCTGCTCTTCACACTATTCATTAACGATCTTCCATCAGTCGTTGTTCATTCGCGTGTGCTTATGTATGCTGACGATGTCAAGCTTTGTCTTACTCATAAAGATACAGATTCATTTAGTCGGCTACAAGCTTAAAACTTTTAATCCTGGTGCCTGTTTAATCTATTAAATCGTAACACTACGAAATGTAAAGTAATGTCTTTTTATCGTAACTCTATTAAACTGGTCACTTTTTTTCTAAACAAAAGTCCTTGAAAACATCTAAATAATATGAATGATTTGGGCGTA